>NC_026661.2:2931801-3257557 GCF_000004075.3 Cucumis sativus | reverse complement strand
CAACTTTTTTTTTTATACAGGTTGAAGATGAAGATGAATCCTCTTTGATTGTAGCACCTAGAAGAAGATGAAGGTGAATCCTTCCGGCTACGACATATGAAAGAAGATGAAGATGAATCATCTTTGGTTGCAACTCCTAAAAGAAGATGAAGATGAATCTTCTTTGGTTGCGACACCTGAAAGAAGATGAAGGTGAATCTTCTCGGTTGCGACTCTTAGGAGAAGATGAAGATGAATCCTCTCGGTTGCAACACATAGGAGAAGACAAAGATGAATTCTCTCACTTGCGACACCTTAGAGCAAATGAAGATGAATCATCTTCGGTTGTTACACTTGAGAGAAGATGAAAATGAATCTTCTCGATTGCGACTCCTAGGTGAAGATGAAGATGAATCATCTCGGTTGTAACACATGGAGGAAGACAAAGATGAATCCTCTCACTTGCGACACCTTAGAGCAGATGAAGATGAATCATCTTCGATTGCAACACTTAGAAGAAGATGAAGATGAAGATGAATCCTCTTCGGTTGCAACACCTAAGAGAATATGAAGATGAATCCTCTTCGGTTGCAACACCTAGAGAAGATGAAGATGAATCTTCTCGGTTGCGATTCCTAGGAGAAGATGAAGATGAATCCTCTCGATTGCAACACATGGGAGAGAAAAGATGAATCCTCTCACTTGCCACACCTTAGAGCAAATGAAGATGAATCTCTTCGGTTGTACACTTGGGAGAAGATGAAGATGAATCCTCTCAGTTGCTACACACCTGAGAGAAGATAAATGAATCTTCTCGTTGCGTTCCTAGAGAAGATGAAGATGAATCCTCTCGGTTGCAATAAGTTGAAGATGAAGCAGAGTTAAAGCTTTAGCATTGTATGCATCTTCTTCAAGAGGCAGAAACGATGTTACACTGTCGTTTTCATCTTGGAGAGGCGAAGGCAGAGCTGCCCGATCGTCGTCCTATCAAAGTTGTACCATCGTTATCCTCTCAAAGAGCTGGAGCTGCAGCATCGATGAAGCCTTCAAACTTGAATATAAGGAATCATCAATGAAACTTTTATGCTTGAATTGGGATCATTAATGATGCCTTTGAGCTTGATTTTGAGATTTTTTTTTTTTTTTTACATGCACTCAACTTGTACATAGTCTTTGCACGGAGTTTGTACATCTTCAATTTATTTCATCTCATTGTTACTAAAGATGAACATCTTGAATTTAGGGATTTGCCCCCAATTTGTTATGATTCCTTAGTAGAGATGAACACCCTTTGAAGAAAAGAATTAACTCACGACGTAGTTCAAGGTTTTTTTTTTTTTTTTATAATGGTGGACTGAACTTAAAGTTTTCTTTAAGTTGCCTACGTACCCTTTATAATGTAGGATCAAGTCATAACGTAGTTCAACTTTTTTTTGCTGGACTGGGCTTAAGGTTTTCCTTAAGCTGCCTACGTACCCTTTATAATATAGGGATCAAGTCATAACGTAGTTCAACTTTTTTTTTGCTGGACTGGGCTTAAGGTTTTCCTTAAGCTGCCTACGTACCCTTTATAATATAGGGATCAAGTCATAACGTAGTTCAACTTTTTTTTTGCTGGACTGGGCTTAAGGTTTTCCTTAAGCTGCCTACGTACCCTTTATAATATAGGGATCAAGTCATAACGTAGTTCAATTTTTTTTTTTTTTTACCTAACAAAATTAAGCATAAAATTTTTTAAGAAATTTACCATTGATTGGGCCAATTCGTAGTCCGTCTTGATCAACGATCTTGTATGCGCCATTTGTATAAACTTCTTTAACAATGTAAGGTCCATCCCATTTAGGTGTGAACTTATTTCCTGTATGCCTTGTTGTGATGATCGGTCTCCTTACGGCAAGTACTAGATCACCGACTTGAAAGGAGCGAGGTTTAACGTGTTTATCAAAAGCTTTGGACATTCTCGCTTGATAACATTCCAATGCTTGCTGAGCCTCTAATCGCTTTTCGTCAAGTGCTTCTAATTCTTGAAGACGTAACTTCACATTATCTTCGGTAGTCAATCCCTCTTGTACTGCCATTCTTAGTGACGGAATTTCCCTTTCGAGAGGAAGGACAGCCTCCACACCGTAAACAAGCGAATATGGTGTAACCCCTGTAGGGGTGCGATGAGTCGTCGATAAGCCCATAATGCCTCGCCGATCTTTTCTTGCCAATCCCTCTTTGACTTGGAGACAATTTTCTTTAAAAGATTACACAATGTTTTGTTGAATGCTTCTGCTAGTCCATTCGCAGCTGCGTTGTACATGGATGACTTATATTGCTTGAATTTGAATTTTTCACATAACTTGTCCATCATACTATTGGAGAATTGCTTTCCATTATCCGTCACGATTCGATGTGGAATACCGTATCGATAGATGATGTGTGTTCGAATAAAGTCTGCCACGTTCTCCTTCTTGGCTTCTCTCAATGAAATGGCCTCAGCCCACTTGAAAAATAGTCTGTTGCTGCTAGGATATAAGAATGTCCTGCTGATGATTTTGGTGTAATGGGGCCAACCAGATCGAGTCCCCAAGCCTCAAAAGGCCAAGAAGCCACAGTTGGATGAAGAGGTTCTGGAGGTTGGTGTATGAAGTTTGCATGGTATTGACAAGGCTCACACTTCTTCACATAGTCTATTGAATCTTGGATCATCTTAGGCCAGTAGTAGCCCATTCTTCTTAGCTGGAATTGAAGCTTTGGTCCCGATTGATGTGCTCCACAAACACCTGCATGTACTTCCTTTAGAGCTTTTACCGAATCTTCCTTTCCGAGACATCGAAGGAAGAGCCCTTCAAGAGAACGGCGATATAAAGTTCCCTTGTAATAAATGAAGTGTGCTGCCCTTCTTCGTATCTCAATTTTATGACGAGAATCCTTTGGAAGCTTTCCATGTTCAAGATACTCTATGATGGGTTGACGCCAATCTTCTTCATCAATCAAATAGGATGTTGCCATGTTCACTTCCTGACATTCAGGCCTAACTGGGGTATAATCCATCGTTGACAAAGTGGTATGTTCAGAGTTACATCATCTGGCATGGTCAAGGCCGTGGCTAAATTTGCCAATGCATCCGCTCTCTTATTTTCTACTCTAGGGACATGTTCTAACATCACATTATCAAACTTTTCCATCAATTGTCGAGCATAAGCAAAATATGGCTTCAAGTCTTCATGTTTCACGTCATATTGAAGCGAGAGTTGATTGATTATCAATTTTGAATCACCATAGACCTCTATGAATGACACTCCGATTTCTAATGCTATTTGAAGGCCAATTATCAAAGCCTGATATTCAGCCACATTGTTTGAACACAATTCGGAAAGTGCAAAGCTATAAGGCAACATATGCTTCTCAGGAGAAATGAGGACAATGCCTGCCCCCGCACCACTTCTTCGAGCTGCACCATCGAAGTACATAGTCCAAGGTTCCATAACTTCTGTGAAGAAAACCTCATCGTCTGGTAGGTCATCACATAACTTCCAATCCGAAGGAATTGGGTGGTCTGCTAAAAAGTCTGCTAGCGCTTGTCCTTTTATCGCCTTTTGGGGAATATAGACAATGTCATATTGTTGGAGTAGAACCGCCCATTTGGCTAAGCGTCCAGCGATGATTGGCCTGGATAGAACATACTTTATAGGGTCTGCTTTTGCCACTAGATGAACCGTGAAGGCCTGCATATAATGCCTCAACTTATCAATGGCAAAGAAAAGTGCAAGACACATCTTTTCGATAGGAGAATAGTTAACTTCAGCCCCAATTAATGTTCTGCTTAGATAGTAGAGAGAACGCTCCTTTCCCTTTACCTCTTCTTGTGCCAGTAATGCTCCTAAGGACCTTTCTTGTGCAGCAATGTACAATATTAGTGGTTTGTCAGGTACTGGAGCTCCCAGCACTGGGGGAGTAAGCAAGTATTTCTTTATGCTATCAAAAGCGTTCTGACAAGCTTCATCCCACACAAAATTTTCTCCTTTTCTCATCAACTTTTGAAAAGGTTGACACCGACCGGCCAAGTTAGAGATGAACCTTCGGATGTAAGCCAGTCGTCCTTGGAGACTTCTTAGGTCATGCAAACTTTTAGGTCTTGACATCTTCTGAATGGCATCAATCTTGGACTGGTCTATTTCGATCCCTCGATGCCTTACAATGAAGCCAAGAAATTTTCCTGAAGTTACACCAAACGCACACTTGAGAGGGTTCATCCTTAGCTGATATTTTCGCAAGCGATCAAACACGACTTTTAGATCCTTCAAATGGTCTTGTCGTCTCTTTGTTTTGACTACAAGATCATCAACATAACATTCAACATACCTGTGCAACATATCATCAAACACTTTCTGCATGGCACGTTGATAAGTAGCGCCGGCATTTTTCAATCCAAAGGGCATCACCTTGTAACAGTATATTCCCTTTGGAGTTCTGAAAGCTGTCATTTCTTCATCTGAGAGGGCCATCCGTATTTGATTATATCCAGACGACCCATCCATAAACGACAACGCCTCGTGTCCAGTAGTTGCATCAACCATGATTTCGGTGATGGGCAAGGGAAAATCATCTTTAGGGCATGCATTATTCAGATCGCGAAAGTCTACACAAACGCGAAGTTGTCCATTTTTTTTCTAACAGGGACAATGTTTGCTATCCACGTTGGATATTTGACCTCGCGAATGAATCCTGCTTCGATCAACTTGTTGACTTCCACCTCGATTTGAGGGATAAGCTCCGGTCGAAAACGTCGTTGTGCTTGTTTAATCGGTCGATATCCAGGTTTAATTGCAAGATGATGGACTGCTACTTTTGGGTCAAGTCCTGGCATCTCCTTGTACGACCACGCAAAGATGTCCCTGTATTCGGTGAGCAAACTCATATATTTATCCACCTCTTCGTTAGAGAGGGACGCACTAATGAAAGTCGGACGTGGTTCCTCTATTGTACCAAGGTTCACCTCTTTTAGCTCGTCTACAGTAGATTGCCACCATCCTCTAAACTTTGTGGGGCATTTTCTGCGTCTTCTTCATGAGTTCCAGTCTCTGATTCCTCAATAATGGTGATGTGATGACATGAAGTTTCACTTCCCCTTGTTCCGACCCTTCTTTTTCAGGATTCGTTAGTATAACATCATGTCTTTTTACCTTTAACGAACCTTGACTTGTATTGAGAGTAACAAAAGTTTTTCTTTTCATGCGAGAAGGAACGTTGCTATGAATTTCTCCATTTTCCTTTGTCTCGCAAGGAAACTTCTTACTACGATAATTATCGACATCTGTATGCTTAATTCGACGCCAAACTTTCACACGAGACATTGGTTCCTTCTTCTTTGTATCTATGTTGGAATCAATGTTGTCGTGTGATCCTTTATCCCGAGATGATTAAAAATCGGAGCACGGGGTGCTTGTACATTTTTCTTTTTAGACACACCTAGCCTTTCAAAGGCTGATGGTCTTGTAGTTGTCAAGGCATGGCATGTGCTTTCTTCCTTTATGGGAGTCGTAGTTAGCCTTCGAAAGACCGAATGTCTCTCAAGGTTTGGTACTGACTGGAGCCTTTCTCTTTCTGCCTCTGTCATGCTTAGCCTTTCAAATACTACGGGACGTGCAACAGATGGTCTAATTCGATCAAATACTGAGATTCTCTGATTATCACCTTCTTTTACGTCAGTATTGTCATCCTCCTCTATAGTTATATGATTGATGTCAACCACTTTTTCCTTCCCCTTTTTAGTTATACGGATCGGTTCTGGCGACTTGTATCCGAGTCCTTTTCTCGACACGGGTATAGAATGTCCTTCCCGTAGAAGCTTCTTTTGAGTTGAGGAGAGCTCAGGTCGGTCATGAATTTCCAAGCTTTTAAACTCGGTGTGAGCTGTGAAGTCATAACCTGCTTTCGCCATCAATTTGTAAGCCTTGGGGTCGAATCCGTCTTTCGTTCGCCTTTGGGGCAAGTTTGCTTCCACCAGATCTACCTTTACCTCTGCTTCGCTATCTTAGTTAGTGGTGTAGTGAAGCTTTCTTTTATGATTTCGATGTCCCAACTTTCAAACCTTTTGGAGACTCCATGAATGGTGATTCGCCTTTCTTGCGCCTTGACAGAGGGACATAACGCAAAACTGGTGTGTTTGCAGCATTTTCATCTTCAAGATCATACCCTTTGTGCTGCTAGTGTATTTCACCCTTTCCAGAGTTAAAGGTTCTCGCACTTTCATGTGGTTCTGTGGTTGCGAGTGATTTCATTGTGAATTATCTTCTCCTTTTGTAAGAGGGGTTTCTGCAGGCAAAACTTCTAAAATATTATTATTCTTTGAATAAAACTTTGCATCTGCGAAGTGAGACTCAGCTTCTGAGAATGGATTAGAGTCGGCTTCAACCTTCTTTACACCGTCCTGATAAAATTTGAAGCACTGATGCAGTGTTGAAGTTACTACTCCGTTTCCATGAATCCAAGGACGCCCTAGTAACAACTTGTAAGTAGTCCTTGAGTCTATGACATGAAACAATGCACTGGCCTTTAGGTCGCCAATTATGAGTTCTAACCGTATCATGCCTATTGCTCTTTGGCTACCTTGGTTAAAACCTTGAATTACTAGCTTGCTATTTGAGAGCTCGTCCATCAAGATGCCTAATTGCCACATAGTCGACTTTGGCATTATGTTGACAGCTGAGCCATTATCAATGAGGATTCGATCGACTCTCTGTTCTCGAACGTATCCAGAAACATACAAAGGTCTATTATGAAGTTTAGATCCCAACAACAAATCCTCATCTGAGAAGTCTATAGACATACAATAAGAACCACTCTCATATGTCATAGTCGGAGTACTCGAACTTGATGCTCTTGAATTTAGCAATGCATCAATAAGGATGGTTTTGGTCTCTTGAGGAAGTGATAATAGATCCTCTACATTAAACCTTGAAAGGTCTTTTGATACTCCCTCTCCTTCTAGTGATCTTGGAGGGATTATTTCTTCCTCCGTTGTGTTGATAGCATGACACGCAACGACTTCTGGGTCTTCATCCTGATGATCACAAAGGAAGCTTTTTGGAAGGAAGTCTGCCAAGGTCACTAAGCGTTGAGGTCGAGAGAAATTCATGTCTTCATTATGTACGAGCTTAAGCTTATGAGTCTTCTTCTTTTTCTTATTCTTTTGAGTCTTATTTCCTCTTCTATAGTTTTGGTAAGAGCGAGACTCTCTTTGGGTCGGGATCGACTGTCTTTTCTTTCGGTGGGTCACCACTATCCACCCTTCATCGTCTTCTTCAATTGGTCTTTTCTCTCCTTGAGGATCCTCGTATGAGATTTCCTGAAAGAATTGGACAACTATAGGCTCAAAGGTCCCGAACTGGACCAAGCTTTTCCTTTGCTCAAAAATCAATCTCGACGAAGAAGCCTCAGACATTATCGTCACTTCAGCGTGGTTTGTTTGAGCTACTTCCTCCAAATCTAGCTCAATCCTTTTCTCACGAGCCAACCTTAGAATTAGCTCCTTCAGCACGAAGCATTTCTCTACTGGATGACTGATGACCCGATGATACTTGCAGTAATTGGGATCATCTACCTTTCCTGCTTGCTCAGGTCGTTTACATTCTGGCAGCTGGATCAGCTGCTTCTCTAGTAGTTGCTCTAGCATGTCAGCGATATCTGAATCAGGAAATGGGTAAACTTTTTCCTGCCTTTCTTTTAAAGTCAGACGTCGCCTTTCGCTTCCATCATCCTTCTTTTCAACCCTCGCTTCCTTTCCTTTGGAGAATTTCAGCGGGGTTGTGTTTACGACCATAGATTCTTTCGGGTGCTTTTCACTATCTTTTCAGCACCTTTCATCTCTTTCTTATCTTTCTTTACTTCAGGAACAAGAAAATCTTTAGTTCCTCTACTGGCGATGCTCAACTCCATATCATGAGCTCGAGTTGCCAGTTCTTCAAATGTGCGGGGCTTTATTCCCTGCAAAATGTAGAGGAGTCCCCAGTGCATGCCTTGGGTGCACATTTCTACAGCCGACAGTTCGGTGAGCCGATCTTTACAGTCAAGACTTAGAGCTCTCCATCTATTGATGTAGTCGATGACTGGTTCTCCCTTTCTTTGTTTCGTATTTGTAAGCTCCATCATGCTTACAGTACGCCTGGTGCTGTAGAAGCGATTGAGAAACTCCTTTTCTAGTTGTTCCCAACTCTCAATGCTTTCTGGCTCCAGATCAGTATACCATTCAAAAGCATTTCCTTTCAAGCTTCGAACAAATTGTCTGACTAGTTGATCTCCTCTTGATCCTGCATTCTCACATGTTTCGACGAAGTGAGCAACGTGCTGTTTTGGATTGCCCTTTCCGTCAAACTGCTGGAATTTTGGAGGCTGATATCCAAGCGGCATTCTCAAGTTGTCGATTCTTTTGGTGTATGGTTTAGAGTACATGAAAGAAGTCTGAGATGGGCCTCCATATTGTGCTCTGATGGAGCTTGTGATCATATCTTGTAATTGTTGAACCGAGAGAGAAGCCACAGAAGTTGATTGTTGTTGTGGCTGATTTTCTTGTACCACGTTCTTCCCTTTGTCATCAACTTTAACGACAGGAGTTTGACTCGATTCAGCAGTTTCACGAGTCTGCATCTGCTCCTTTAAAGCTGCAATTTCGTGGTCTCGTTCATCAACAACCTTCATCAGGAGATTAATTTTTCTCTCCATCTCCGCCATGGCAGTCTCGACTGCTACATCAGCCATCATGACGGACATCACATCTGGGTGTGCTTCTTTCAGTGACCTGCTAGAGGCAGAATCATAATCATTATATAGAGGATTTTCCTTGATGACAATTCCAGCTTTAGGAGATTCCATCAATTGCTTCAGGATGCTCTGCGCGATGGCGGAACCTTGGTCTTGCCCTTGGATGATCCCCTTGGAACGACTACGGGTGATAGGTCCCGTGTAGGTGTCGCTTGCAGCTGAAGATTTGGATGCAGCTTTCTTTGATGCCATTGATTTGCTTGTAGATCTAGATGATGAGAGAGAGATGAGAGGTAGAGATGGTCCCACTGGGCGTGCCAATTTGTTCGCACGAGATTTCCGGAGAAATTTAATTCGTGGACTTGAACTTGGGTTGATGTTGTATTTTTGTTGATTTGATGCGATGCGGTTCAATCTCTAGAATTTGATCCTCTGATTCTCTCTCAACTGTATGTCTACGCTTGATTTGGAGGAAGCGGAGCACGTGATGTTCTTGAAGTTTGTTGAACGTCTACGCTTGATTTGGAGAAGCGGAGCACGTGATGTTCTTGAAGTTTGTTGAACGTCTACGCTTGATTTGGAGAAGCGGAGCACGTGATGTTCTTCAAGTTGGTTGAATGCTTACGCTTGATTTGAGGAAGCGGAGCACGTGATGTTCTTGAAGTTGGAGTCTTGGAAGAAAGTTTGTATCTTCAAAACAGCTTCAATCTTCGAGGTGGTCAACTTCAGAAGTTAGGGAGTCTTCTAGCTTTTGGAAGAATTCTCTCTGGATCTTCTAGAGTCAAAATTTTCCAACCCTACAAATGAGGAGAATTCCTCTATTTATAGAGTTCACTGGTGGGCTTTATGGGTTTGAACTTGGTTGGTCCATGGACCAGACCCATGGGCTCAACCATATGGACTTAGGTTATATTTAGTCTTTGGGCTCAATTAAGCTTATTTTTTTTGGCTTAATTGAACTAAAATGATTAACTTAATCCAACGATTAATATGAAAACATGTGGCATTCTTAGAATGACCAATTTATTTATTTTAACTCTTTAATTTGGGCATGTGTCAATTTTAATTAGTCCCAAATTTAATTATTTGTACTTTTCATCATTAACTTAATAAATGATGTGGCAACTTGTGATTGGTCTCAAAATTTCTTATTCAACAAATGCCCCCTTTTCGAGATTTATGCACGTATATGGGTGAATGAATCTCGGAAAAATAAATTTGAAGTCAAAGTACGAGCCTTTTTTTTTTTACTCAATTCAACATATCAAATTAATCAAACTATGAATTTAGTACGTGAGTTTGATTTAAATTTAAAATAAGGGTTGGAATATGGCCAAACCTTAAAAAAAATTCAAAGTTTTATTTCCCACTTAATTTTATTGATGAGGGAAAAAAAAAAATTAATATGATGATTTTTTTTTTTAAAGTAAAATTTGGAATATAACCAAAATTTTAATTTTGAAATAAGGATAAGGTTTCTACCGTACCTTAATTTATCTTGGGGATGCATAAGAATTTGGAATGACCAATTTTAATTTGAGATAAAAAAAAATCAGGTCCTCAATCTTAGGTAAAGTTGGATTTATGGCTCCGATTTAAATTCATGATAAAAAGGAGGTCATATATGCAAGTTAATTTAACTTGAATTTTGAATTGAGAATATTATATATATATATATGTATATATATTTTTAAAAATTTGAAATTTTTAAATATTTTAAATATCTCAATAAAAGTTAAACTTGAGATTTATCCAAAAAAAAGAAATAATTTAAAATAAAATAAGATAATTGGATTATCTTTTCTTTATATATATATTTTTTAAAAAATCATTCCTATTCCTTTAGGAATTGGATTGTTTTTTTAAAAAAATAATTAAATATCATTCCTAATCCTTTTAGGAATTGGATTTGTTGGGCTTATAAATAGACTCATACCCTACTCACTTATACCTCATCCAACGCTTATTCCTCATCAAATCGCAAAAGGTATAGAAAACTTTTCTTCTCCCTTTCTCTTTTTTTTATTTTTCTCTTTTTTTGTGTGTGTGTGTTTTTTTTTTTTTTTCTGTTTGTTTTGTTTTTTTGTTTGTTTTTTTTTTTGTTTTTGTTTTGTTTTTTTTTTTTTTTTGCAGGAATGACTTTGTCGAGCTTCTTCTAGGACGATCGGGCTTCTGCCGTCAGATATCCCTAGTAGGAGAGATCGACTCTGTCATCGTCGGGCTTCGATCTTCGTTTGCAGAAATGACTTTGTTGAGCTTCTTCTAGGGACGATCGGCTTTTGCCGTCAGATCTATCGCCCTAGTTGGAGAGATCGACTCTGTCATCGTCGGGGCTTCAATCTTCGTTTGCAGAAATGACTTTGTTGAGCTTCTTCTAGGGACGATCGGGCTTTTGCCGTCAGATCTATCGCCCTAGTAGGAGAGATCGACTCTGTCATCGTCGGGCTTCAATCTTCGTTTGCAGAAATGACTTTGTTGAGCTTCTTCTAGGGACGATCGGGGCTTTTGCCGTCAGATCTATCGCCCTAGTAGGAGAGATCGACTCTGTCATCGTCGGGCTTCAATCTTCGTTTGCAGAAATGACTTTGTTTGAGCTTCTTCTAGGACGATCGGGCTTTTGCCGTCAGATCTATCGCCCTAGTAGGAGAGATCGACTCTGTCATCGTCTCCGGGCTTCGATCTTCGTTATCACCAATTGAGCTTCTTCTTTTTTTTTCTTCTTCTTCTATTCTTCTTATCTTTTTGTTTTTTTCTTTTTGCTTCTTTCTTTTTGTTTCTTCTTCTTCTTCTTATCTTTTGTTTTTTTTTGTTTTCTTTCTTTTTGTTTTGTTTTTCTTTTTCTTCTTTCTTTTTTGCTTTTTTTTTTCTTCTTCTTCCTTTCTTTCTTCTTTCATCATTTTCTTCTTTCTTCTTCTTGCTTCTCCTTTTTTTTTTTCTTTCTTTTCTTGGTTGTGTACTAGGGAGAAGATGAAGATGAATCATCTAGCTTGCGACACCTTAGAGCTGATGAATGAATTCCATCGGCGAGGTTGCCGACACCTGTTAGGATGATAAAGATGAATATTCCTCAGCTACGCATATAGGAGAAGATGAAGATGAATTCTCTTCGGCTATGACATATGGAGGAGATGCAAGAATTGAATTCTCTTCAGTTGCAGCACTTGGAAGAAGAATGAATTAAATTCTCTCGAGCTATGGACAGTATGGGAAGAGATGAAGATGATCCTCTCGGCTATGACATATGAGAGAAGTATGAAAATCATTTTCGATTGCAGCACTTTGGGAGAAGATGAAGTATGATCTTCTCAGCTTATGACATCATAGAGAAGATGAAGATGAATCATCTCTGATTGTTTAGCAACCTTTAGAAGAAGATGAAGGGTGAATCCTCCTGGCCTTACGACATATGAAGAAGATTGAAAGATGAATTCTCTTGCGCTTGCACTCTAAAGGAGATGAAGATTGAATCTTTTTGGTTTGCGACACCTGAAAGAAGATGAAGTGTTGAATCTTACTCGGTTGTGGACTCTTAGGGAGAAGATTGAACGATGAACTCTTCTCAGTTGCTTCCAATGAGAAGATGAAGTATGAATCTCATCGGTTGTAGCCACCTTAGAAGAGATGAAGGTGAATCCTTCCGGCCTACGTCATATGAAAGAAGATGAAGATGAATCCTCTTTGGTTGCCCAAGCACTGGAAGAGATTAAAGGATGAATCCTTCTTCTGGTTTGCGACACCCTGAACAGAAGATGAAGGTGAATCTCTCAGTCGCCAATTCTTAGGAGAAGATGAGATAATCCGTCCGGTTGCAAAACACAGTACGGAGAAGCAAAGATGAATCTCTCACTGCGACACTCCTTAAGAGCAGTATAGAAAGTATGAATCATCTCGGTTGTTACACCTGGACGAAGAAGATGAACATTGAATCTTCTTTGATTGCGACTCCTAGGTGAAGATGAAGATGAATCATCTCGGTTGTAACACATGGAGAAAGACAAAGATGAATCCTCTCACTTGCGACACCTTAGAGCAGATGAAGATGAATCATCTTCGATTGCAAAAACTTAGAAAGAAGATGAAGATGAATCCTCTTCGGTTTGCAATAAGCTGAAGATGAAGCAGAGGTTAAAGCTTTAGCATTGCATGCATCTTCTTCAAGAGGCAGAAACGATGTTACACTGTCGTTTTCATCTTGGAGAGGCGAAGGCAGAGCTGCCCGATCGTCGTCCTATCAAAGTTGTACCATCGTTATCCTCTCAAAGAGCTGGAGCTGCAGCATCGATGAAGCCTTCAAACTTGAATATAAGGAATCATCAATGAAATTTTATGCTTGAATTGAGGGATCATTAATGATGCCTTTGAGCTTGATTTTGAGATTCTTTTTTTTTTTCTTTTTACATGCACTCAACTTGTACATAGTCTTTGCACGGAGTTTGTACATCTTCAATTTATTTCATCTCATTGTTACTAAAGATGAACATCTTGAATTTAGGGATTTGCCCCCAATTTGTTATGATTCCTTAGTAGAGATGAACACCCTTTGAAGAAAAGAATTAACTCAGACGTAGTTCAAGGTTTTTTTTTTTTTTTTTTTTTTATAATGGTGGACTGAACTTAAAGTTTTCTTTTAAGTTGCCTACGTACCTTTATAATGTAGGGATCAAGTCATAACGTAGTTCAACTTTTTTTTTTTGCTGGACTGGGCTTAAGGTTTCCCTTAAGCTGCCTACGTACCCTTTATAATATAGGATCAAGTCATAACGTAGTTCAACTTTTTTTTTTTTGCTGGACTGGGCTTAAGGTTTTCCTTAAGCTGCCTACGTACCCTTTATAATATAGGGATCAAGTCATAACGTAGTTCAACTTTTTTTTTTTTTGCTGGACTGGGCTTAAGGTTTTCCTTAAGCTGCCTACGTACCCTTTATAATATAGGGATCAAGTCATAACGTAGTTCAACTTTTTTTTTTTTTTTTTTACCTAACAAAATTAAGCATAAAATTTTTAAGAAATTTACCATTGATTGGGCCAATTCGTAGTCCGTCTTGATCAACGATCTTGTATGCGCCATTTGTATAAACTTCTTTAACAATGTAAGGTCCATCCCATTTAGGTGTGAACTTATTTCCTGTATGCCTTGTTGTGATGATCGGTCTCCTTACGGCAAGTACTAGATCACCGACTTGAAAGGAGCGAGGTTTAACGTGTTTATCAAAAGCTTTGGACATTCTCGCTTGATAACATTCCAATGCTTGCTGAGCCTCTAATCGCTTTTCGTCAAGTGCTTCTAATTCTTGAAGACGTAACTTCACATTATCTTCGGTAGTCAATCCCTCTCTACTGCCATTCTTAGTGACGGAATTTCCCTTTCGAGAGGAAGGACAGCCTCCACACCGTAAACAAGCGAATATGGTGTAACCCCTGTAGGGGTGCGATGAGTCGTCCGATAAGCCCATAATGCCTCGCCGATCTTTTCTTGCCAATCCCTCTTTGACTTGGAGACAATTTTCTTTAAAAGATTACACAATGTTTTGTTGAATGCTTCTGCTAGTCCATTCGCAGCTGCGTTGTACATGGATGACTTATATTGCTTGAATTTGAATTTTTCACATAACTTGTCCATCATACTATTGGAGAATTGCTTTCCATTATCCGTCACGATTCGATGTGGAATACCGTATCGATAGATGATGTGTGTTCGAATAAAGTCTGCCACGTTCTCCTTCTTGGCTTCTCTCAATGAAATGGCCTCAGCCCACCTTGAAAAATAGTCTGTTGCTGCTAGGATATAAGAATGTCCTGCTGATGATTTTGGTGTAATGGGGCCAACCAGATCGAGTCCCCAAGCCTCAAAAGGCCAAGAAGCCACAGTTGGATGAAGAGGTTCTGGAGGTTGGTGTATGAAGTTTGCATGGTATTGACAAGGCTCACACTTCTTCACATAGTCTATTGAATCTTGGATCATCTCTAGGCCAGTAGTAGCCCATTCTTCTTAGCTGGAATTGAAGCTTTGGTCCCGATTGATGTGCTCCACAAACACCTGCATGTACTTCCTTTAGAGCTTTTACCGAATCTTCCTTTCCGAGACATCGAAGGAAGAGCCCTTCAAGAGAACGGCGATATAAAGTTCCCTTGTAATAAATGAAGTGTGCTGCCCTTCTTCGTATCTCAATTTTATGACGAGAATCCTTTGGAAGCTTTCCATGTTCAAGATACTCTATGATGGGTTGACGCCAATCTTCTTCATCAATCAAATAGGATGTTGCCATGTTCACTTCCTGACATTCAGGCCTAACTGGGGGTATAATCCATCGTTGACAAAGTGGTATGTTCAGAGTTACATCATCTGGCATGGTCAAGGCCGTGGCTAAATTTGCCAATGCATCCGCTCTCTTATTTTCTACTCTAGGGACATGTTCTAACATCACATTATCAAACTTTTCCATCAATTGTCGAGCATAAGCAAAATATGGCTTCAAGTCTTCATGTTTCACGTCATATTGAAGCGAGAGTTGATTGATTATCAATTTTGAATCACCATAGACCTCTATGAATGACACTCCGATTTCTAATGCTATTTGAAGGCCAATTATCAAAGCCTGATATTCAGCCACATTGTTTGAACACAATTCGGAAAGTGCAAAGCTATAAGGCAACATATGCTTCTCAGGAGAAAATGAGGACAATGCCTGCCCCCGCACCACTTCTTCGAGCTGCACCATCGAAGTACATAGTCCAAGGTTCCATAACTTCTGTGAAGAAAACCTCATCGTCTGGTAGGTCATCACATAACTTCCAATCCGAAGGAATTGGGTGGTCTGCTAAAAAGTCTGCTAGCGCTTGTCCTTTTATCGCCTTTTGGGGAATATAGACAATGTCATATTGTTGGAGTAGAACCGCCCATTTGGCTAAGCGTCCAGCGATGATTGGCCTGGATAGAACATACTTTATAGGGTCTGCTTTTGCCACTAGATGAACCGTGAAGGCCTGCATATAATGCCTCAACTTATCAATGGCAAAGAAAAGTGCAAGACACATCTTTTCGATAGGAGAATAGTTAACTTCAGCCCCAATTAATGTTCTGCTTAGATAGTAGAGAGAACGCTCCTTTCCCTTTACCTCTTCTTGTGCCAGTAATGCTCCTAAGGACCTTTCTTGTGCAGCAATGTACAATATTAGTGGTTTGTCAGGTACTGGAGCTCCCAGCACTGGGGGAGTAAGCAAGTATTTCTTTATGCTATCAAAAGCGTTCTGACAAGCTTCATCCCACACAAAATTTTCTCCTTTTCTCATCAACTTTTGAAAAGGTTGACACCGACCGGCCAAGTTAGAGATGAACCTTCGGATGTAAGCCAATCGTCCTTGGAGACTTCTTAGGTCATGCAAACTTTTAGGTCTTGACATCTTCTGAATGGCATCAATCTTGGACTGGTCTATTTCGATCCCTCGATGCCTTACAATGAAGCCAAGAAATTTTCCTGAAGTTACACCAAACGCACACTTGAGAGGGTTCATCCTTAGCTGATATTTTCGCAAGCGATCAAACACGACTTTTAGATCCTTCAAATGGTCTTGTCGTCTCTTTGTTTTGACTACAAGATCATCAACATAACATTCAACATACCTGTGCAACATGTCATCAAACACTTTCTGCATGGCACGTTGATAAGTAGCGCCGGCATTTTTCAATCCAAAGGGCATCACTTTGTAACAGTATATTCCCTTTGGAGTTCTGAAAGCTGTCATTTCTTCATCTGAGAGGGCCATCCGTATTTGATTATATCCAGACGACCCATCCATAAATGACAACGCCTCGTGTCCAGTAGTGGCATCAACCATGATTTCGGTGATGGGCAAGGGAAAATCATCTTTAGGGCATGCATTATTCAGATCGCGAAAGTCTACACAAACGCGAAGTTGTCCATTTTTTTTTCTAACAGGGACAATGTTTGCTATCCACGTTGGATATTTGACCTCGCGAATGAATCCTGCTTCGATCAACTTGTTGACTTCCACCTCGATTTGAGGGATAAGCTCCGGTCGAAAACGTCGTTGTGCTTGTTTAATCGGTCGATATCCGGGTTTAATTGCAAGATGATGGACTGCTACTTTTGGGTCAAGTCCTGGCATCTCCTTGTACGACCACGCAAAGATGTCCCTGTATTCGGTGAGCAAACTCATATATTTATCCACCTCTTCATTAGAGAGGGACGCACTAATGAAAGTCGAACGTGGTTCCTCTATTGTACCAAGGTTCACCTCTTTTAGCTCGTCTACAGTAGATTGACCACCATCCTCTAAACTTTGTGGGGCATTTTCTGCGTCTTCTTCATGAGTTCCAGTCTCTGATTCCTCAACAATGGTGATGTGATGACATGAAGTTTCACCTTCCCCTTGTTCTGACCCTTCTTTTTCAGGATTCGTTAGTATAACATCATGTCTTTTTACCTTTAACGAACCTTGACTTGTATTGAGAGTAACAAAAGTTTTTCTTTTCATGCGAGAAGGAACGTTGCTATGAATTTCTCCATTTTCCTTTGTCTCGCAAGGAAACTTCTTACTACGATAATTATCGACATCTGTATGCTTAATTCGACGCCAAACTTTCACACGAGACATTGGTTCCTTCTTCTTTGTATCTATATTGGAATCAATGTTGTCGTGTGATCCTTTATCCCTGAGATGATTAAAAATCGGAGCACGGGGTGCTTGTACATTTTTCTTTTTAGACACACCTAGCCTTTCAAAGGCTGATGGTCTTGTAGCTGTCAAGGCATGGCATGTGCTCTCTTCCTTTATCGGAGTCGTAGTTAGCCTTCGAAAGACCGAATGTCTCTCAAGGTTTGGTACTGACTGGAGCCTTTCTCTTTCTGCCTCTGTCATGCCTAGCCTTTCAAATACTACGGGACGTGCAACAGATGGTCTAATTCGATCAAATACTGAGATTCTCTGATTATCACCTTCTTTTACGTCAGTATTGTCATCCTCCTCTATAGTTATATGATTGATGTCAACCACTTTTTCCTTCCCCTTTTTAGTTATACGGATCGGTTCTGGCGACTTGTATCCGAGTCCTTTTCTCGACACGGGTATAGAATGTCCTTCCCGTAGAAGCTTCTTTTGAGTTGAGGAGAGCTCAAGTCGGTCATGAATTTCCAAGCTTTTAAACTCGGTGTGAGCTGTGAAGTCATAACCTGCTTTCGCCATCAATTTGTAAGCCTTGGGGTCGAATCCGTCTTTCGTTCGCCTTTGGGGCAAGTTTGCTTCCACCAGATCTACCTTTACCTCCTGCTTCGCTATCTTAGTTAGTTGGTGTAGTGAAGCTTTCTTTTATGATTTCGATGTCCCCAACTTTCAAACCTTTTGGAGACTCCATGAATGGTGATTCACCTTTCTTGCGCCTTGACAGAGGGACATAACGCAAAACTGGTGTGTTTGCAGCATTTTCATTCTTCAAGATCATACCCTTTGTGTTGCGAGTGTATGTTTCACCCTTTCCAGAGTTAAAGGTTCTCGCACTTTCATGTGGTTCTGTGGTTGCGAGTGATTTCAGTTGTGAATTATCTTCTCCTTTTGTAAGAGGGGTTTCTGCAGGCAAAACTTCTAAAATATTATTATTCTTTGAATAAAACTTTGCATCTGCGAAGTGAGACTCAGCTTCTGAGAATGGATTAGAGTCGGCTTCAACCTTCTTTACACCGTCCTGATAAAATTTGAAGCACTGATGCAGTGTTGAAGTTACTACTCCGTTTCCATGAATCCAAGGACGCCCTAGTAACAACTTGTAAGTAGTCCTTGAGTCTATGACATGAAACAATGCGCTGGCCTTTAGGTCGCCAATTATGAGTTCTAACCGTATCATACCTATTGCTCTTTGGCTACCTTGGTTAAAACCTTGAATTACTAGCTTGCTACTTGAGAGCTCGTCCATCAAGATGCCTAATTGCCACATAGTCGACTTTGGCATTATGTTGACAGCTGAGCCATTATCAATGAGAATTCGATCGACTCTCTGTTCTCGAACGTATCCAGAAACATACAAAGGTCTATTATGAAGTTTAGATCCCAACAACAAATCCTCATCTGAGAAGTCTATAGACATACAATAAGAACCACTCTCATATGTCATAGTCGGAGTACTCGAACTTGATGCTCTTGAATTTAGCAATGCATCAATAAGGATGGTTTTGGTCTCTTGAGGAAGTGATAATAGATCCTCTACATTAAACCTTGAAAGGTCTTTTGATACTCCCTCTCCTTCTAGTGATCTTGGAGGGATTATTTCTTCCTCCGTTGTGTTGATAGCATGACACGCAACGACTTCTGGGTCTTCATCCTGATGATCACAAAGGAAGCTTTTTGGAAGGAAGTCTGCCAAGGTCACTAAGCGTTGAGGTCGAGAGAAATTCATGTCTTCATTATGTACGAGCTTAAGCTTATAAGTCTTCTTCTTTTTCTTATTCTTTTGAGTCTTATTTCCTCTTCTATAGTTTTGGTAAGAGCGAGACTCTCTTTGGGTCGGGATCGACTGTCTTTTCTTTCGGTGGGTCACCACTATCCACCCTTCATCGTCTTCTTCGATTGGTCTTTTCTCTCCTTGAGGATCCTCGTATGAGATTTCCTGAAAGAATTGGACAACTATAGGCTCAAAGGTCCCGAACTGGACCAAGCTTTTCCTTTGCTCAAAAATCAATCTCGACGAAGAAGCCTCAGACATTATCGTCACTTCAGCGTGGTTTGTTTGAGCTACTTCCTCCAAATCTAGCTCAATCCTTTTCTCACGAGCCAACCTTAGAATTAGCTCCTTCAGCACGAAGCATTTCTCTACTGGATGACTGATGACCCGATGATACTTGCAGTAATTGGGATCATCTACCTTTCCTGCTTGCTCAGGTCGTTTACATTCTGGCAGCTGGATCAGCTGCTTCTCTAGTAGTTGCTCTAGCATGTCAGCGATATCTGAATCAGGAAATGGGTAAACTTTTTCCTGCCTTTCTTTTAAAGTCAGACGTCGCCTTTCGCTTCCATCATCCTTCTTTTCAACCCTCGCTTCCTTTCCTTTGGAGAATTTCAGCGGGGTTGTGTTTACGACCATAGATTCTTTCGAGGTGCTTTTCACTATCTTTTCAGCACCTTTCATCTCTTTCTTATCTTTCTTTACTTCAGGAACAAGAAAATCTTTAGTTCCTCTACTGGCGATGCTCAACTCCATATCATGAGCTCGAGTTGCCAGTTCTTCATATGTGCGGGGCTTTATTCCCTGCAAAATGTAGAGGAGTCCCCAGTGCATGCCTTGGGTGCACATTGTAGTTCGGTGAGCCGATCTTTACAGTCAAGACTTAGAGCTCTCCATCTATTGATGTAGTCGATGACTGGTTCTCCCTTTCTTTGTTTCGTATTTGTAAGCTCCATCATGCTTACAGTACGCCTGGTGCTGTAGAAGCGATTGAAAAACTCCTTTTCTAGTTGTTCCCAACTCTCAATGCTTTCTGGCTCCAGATCAGTATACCATTCAAAAGCATTTCCTTTCAAGCTTCGAACAAATTGTCTGACTAGTTGATCTCCTCTTGATCCTGCATTCTCACATGTTTCGACGAAGTGAGCAACGTGCTGTTTTGGATTGCCCTTTCCGTCAAACTGCTGGAATTTTGGAGGCTGATATCCAAGCGGCATTCTCAAGTTGTCGATTCTTTTGGTGTATGGTTTAGAGTACATGAAAGAAGTCTGAGATGGGCCTCCATATTGTGCTCTGATGGAGCTTGTGATCATATCTTGTAATTGTTGAACCGAGAGAGAAGCCACAGAAGTTGATTGTTGTTGTGGCTGATTTTCTTGTACCACGTTCTTCCCTTTGTCATCAACTTTAACGACAGGAGTTTGACTCGATTCAGCAGTTTCACGAGTCTGCATCTGCTCCTTTAAAGCTGCAATTTCGTGGTCTCGTTCATCAACAACCTTCATCAGGAGATTAATTTTTCTCTCCATCTCCGCCATGGCAGTCTCGACTGCTACATCAGCCATCATGACGGACATCACATCTGGGTGTGCTTCTTTCAGTGACCTGCTAGAGGCAGAATCATAATCATTATATAGAGGATTTTCCTTGATGACAATTCCAGCTTTAGGAGATTCCATCAATTGCTTCAGGATGCTCTGCGCGATGGCGGAACCTTGGTCTTGCCCTTGGATGATCCCCTTGGAA
Organism: Cucumis sativus; assembly: GCF_000004075.3. NCBI lineage: Eukaryota > Viridiplantae > Streptophyta > Magnoliopsida > Cucurbitales > Cucurbitaceae > Cucumis > Cucumis sativus. The sequence goes on along the minus strand of NC_026661.2, from coordinate 3,236,631 downwards.
CGACTACGGGTGATAGGTCCCGTGTAGGTGTCGCTTGCAGCTGAAGATTTGGATGCAGCTTTCTTTGATGCCATTGATTTGCTTGTAGATCTAGATGATGAGAGAGAGATGAGAGGTAGAGATGATCCCACTGGGCGTGCCAATTTGTTCGCACGAGATTTCCGGAGAAATTTAATTCGTGGACTTAAACTTGGGTTGATGTTGTATTTTTGTTGATTTGATGCGATGCGGTTCAATCTCTAGAATTTGATCCTCTGATTCTCTCTCAACTGTATGTCTACGCTTGATTTGGAGGAAGCGGAGCACGTGATGTTCTTGAAGTTTGTTGAACGTCTACGCTTGATTTGGAGAAGCGGAGCACGTGATGTTCTTCAAGTTGGTTGAATGCTTACGCTTGATTTGAGGAAGCGGAGCACGTGATGTTCTTGAAGTTGGAGTCTTGGAAGAAAGTTTGTATCTTCAAAACAGCTTTAATCTTCGAGGGTGGTCAACTTCAGAAGTTAGGGAGTCTTCTAGCTCTTGGAAGAATTCTCTTTAGATCTTCTAGAGTCAAAATTTTCCAACCCCTGCAAATGAAGAGAATTCCTCTATTTATAGAGTTCACTGGTGGGCTTTATGGGTTTGAACTTGGTTGGTCCATGGACCAGACCCATGGGCTCAACCATATGGACTTAGGTTATATTTAGTCTTTGGGCTCAATTAAGCTTATTTTTTTTTGCTTAATTGAACTAAAATGATTAACTTAATCCAACGATTAATATGAAAACATGTGGCATTATTAGAATGACCAATTTATTTATTTTAACTCTTTAATTTGGGGCATTTGTCAATTTTAATTAGTCCCAAATTTAATTATTTGTACTTTTCATCATTAACTTAATAAATGATGTGGCAACTTGTGATTGGTCTCAAAATTTCTTATTCAACAGATGCATAGACCGAAGTTGTTTTGTTGTAAAGTCCCAATACATTTGGAACCAACAAACTGTGACTCACAAATACTTTCTGTTTTCAGTACTTTTTCTTTTTCTGTTTTAGAATCTCATGTGTGTTTCCTTTCTTAATTAAACATAATATTTTCCATACTTAAAACTCCCAATTCTCAGATGGAAATTCCTTCCACCATTGCTTCTCCTCCTTCTGCAATTCAACATCGCTGTTCGACCTGTAAACCAATCTCGTCAATCTCTCCGTCGCTTTCGTCATCCCAAATTCGACCATCGAATCACCAAGCTGCACCATCAAAACTCCATCGTTACCATCATAAATAAAATATAATGTCATTTACTATATCAAACTCTTGTAAGATTATTACTTGTGCATGGATGGTGTGGAAAACAGAGTTCCCAGAAACAGAGAAGCTTGCACTCACAACTTCAGTGCCTTCTTCTTCAAGAATCCGAAGGGTTTCACATAACAGATACTGGTTATCATTTCCACTGCTTAATATTATCTCTAAACTTTTACCCATTTGGTTTATTTTAAGCTGAGGAGAAGACGAAGAAGAAGAAGAAGAAGAAGAAGAATCCATGTTTATGGCGCTTTTATTTTTCCCTTGCAATCGATTTTTCTTTTCTTTAGCTGAATTCACTCTCTTCTCCAGGTCTTTTATGTACTTAATTGCTACATCAATCTGATCGGGCAATGCCAATGAAACCTCCTGCATTAAAAACAGAGAGTATAAAAACAGAGAATATTTTGTTCAACGGTTGGGAATGAGCTAGAAAGGACCTTTGAATCTTGTTGTGGGACGAGGGACTTGAGTTGATCACAGAGGTTTTTCATTTGATTTCTTCGGTTTTTTTCTATGATTCGGCGTTCGATCTTGGCGGCGGTGGAGGATGAAGCGGAGAACTGAAAATTGGGATCCATTAATTAGATGAAGAAGGATGAATGGGAAATGTGTGTTTGATTTAGGGAAATGTTGTTGAAGCGAAGGAGGGAGATTTATATGTATTATATACCTTCATGGAAAAGTAGAGAACGTCATTTTGAGTGATGGCAGCAAAGTTACGTCAGCAGTCCGCCACTGGAGGGACCTGAGATTTAAAGCATTCGAGATTATGGATTACGATTTATGAACATTATTGGACAAAAGTTTGAATATCACCAAAAAGAATAACAAAATTTGCATTCAAATATATGTACGAGATATGCTCATAATTATACTTAGAGAACCAAATTCAAAATTAAACTATAAAATTTAGGAATAGATATAATATTTTAAAACTTAGCACTAATCATAAAATGATGTTTTCCAAATTTTGATTCTTACAATTTTGGCCTATTATCATTCTAATTCACTTTCTCAACCCATATATTTTTGATAGAATTCATTCACATACAATTTTGAGGCAGACTTTATTTTGAACTAGGTGTTGTACTTATTTTATTTTACTTTGTCATTGATGTTAAACACCAATATATGAGTTTTTTAGTTCTACTCAATATCATTCTTCTAATTTGTTTTAAGATTTCAATTTGATAAATAAAATAAATAAATAAATGGTGTGCAGTTGAGAGTTGAGAGTTGAGAGGAGATGTGAGAGATTGAAGTTTCCTAAAGGAAGAAAATTAGGTTTTAATTTGAGTTTATTTAGTTAAAGTGTATTACTATGTTGGCCTACAAGATTTAAAAAATAAATTAGCAAGATTTTTTGGTTATTAATTAAAAATTGTTATAATCTGAATTAAAAGCAGTTTTTAATTAAAAATTTCTTTAAAAATGTCCATGCATTAATTACGATTGTCCAATATGATATTTGAAGATGATTAAGTACATACAAAAATTGAATGCACGTATGAATTTAGCGAATCTAAATTGTACAATTTACTAAGAATTGAATCCTATAGGTAATTAGTTCGATCCTTATTCCTACAATTTTTGTACTCAAACAAAAGAAAAAACTCATTCATAATTATAACGAAAGGATGCACTTATCTTCACAATTGTATGATATTGTTCACTTAAAACAAAAATCTCGATAACTTTATTTAAGTACCATCTAAAAGGTCTTATAACAATAAAAGTAATTGTTTTCCGTTACACATTCCATGGGTTACTTTCTTTCTTAATTGAGTGAGGTAACTTTATTTACACATACAAATTCTACCCGAGTTGAAAAAAATACACTTATTACTTATCAAATATAGTAACTATTTTAACATTTTGGATCAAACTTGTAATGTACTAGCGTGAGTTCCGTTGATAATCAATTTAGGTTCATTTTGGTACTCGTATTTAATTATAAATTATATATATAGTCAACCATGCACGATTCTTTGTCTTATTCCTTATTATTATTATTATTTTAGGAATCTTTGCATCATATTATAATATATTGAAAAAGACCCCTTTGTTAATAAAATCTGATTTAATAAACTATAGGTTATGGACTCCAAAATGCTTCTTCTTTTATACTGAAAAAAACGAGACTTTTCCAAAAATAGAAAAGAATGTGGGACTCAACTTTATTAAAGCAAATTTGATTTCACATCTAACAATAAAACCAATATTATTTTTAGAATTGTCTTTTGAATTCAACTAAAACTTTGTGTATTTATTCATACATACATATATATATATAAAAGAAAAAAAAAATCTCAAGATTGGGACATTATTCTTACATTTTCTTAGAATAATTAATTTAACTCCATTAAGATTTTACAAAATATATTCTTATTCTCTAAATTGTAGGGTACACACATCCTTTAAATATACTTTCTGCACTTCTCTTTTTTCTTTTCTTTTTATACATAGGCCAATCATATGTAAGTTTAAATTTGGTTCTCATTCTAACTACAAAATTAATATATCCTTGGCTAACACTTTTTAAATAGTTGGATTAATTTGTCAATTTAAGTCCAATTAAATATATGACTATACCTATATACCTAACATTCTTAATTAACAAATTTCCTCCCAACTTTTTAATCATAAATATTTTCTATCAAATTGTTATATATTACATACTTTCTTTCAACCCTTTCTTAAATTCTTTCGATTCTCCTCAATTTTACCAACAATAGCTTGCTAACTAATAAAAAGAAAGAAATAAAAAACAATGTCACACGTCACATCTACATTTACATATACAAAAATTTTATTTGTCTAGTAAAAGAATTAGTTAGTATATTGATATACTTTTGGTGTCTAAACTTTTATAAAAGTAACAATTTAGTTCCATTTGTGAAAATTTAATTTCTATCATTTCTCGTTATAAACCAAAAATTTGGAAAGGTCGGAGAACAAAAATGTTTTTTTAACAACTTTGGATATATGATCTATGTGATTTTCCCACAAAATACATAGAGAAATTTGTTTCATCCTTCAACTTTTTTTTGAAATCACAAGAATTAGTTGATGGTATGATGTATATATTGGAGAATGATGTGAATCAAAGATGTATTAATGAAGAACCATTATGAGAATTGAATGATGGAAAAGAGAAAAAGGTGATGAAGTCTGGATGGAGAGATGTGACCCCAAATTGGGAAGTTCATCTTTATGTCACTGTTTGAATTGCGGCTAATGCCAATTCCCTTTCTAATTGTATGGTCATAACTCATGACTCATGCACCCACCCACTTTTCTAATTTGTTCTTTTTCATCTATATATCCATAATTAATAAGTTAGTACTCCTGAATTAAGTTAAACCTTAGTATTAGTTTATCTAACACTATACCTATATTTTAAAATTTGAATAATTAAAATTATATTTACTAAACATTATTTTTCCTGCTTTTTTCTAAATGATTTTTTTAAAAAAAAAAAAAAATAGTAAAGTTGATAAGGATGGTTTTGAAAGTTACAACAACTCCAAAAGAACTTTAATATATTTAAAGCTAACTAGAAATTTCGTTGACTTTGACCCCTTAGGCCACTATTTTCCTTTTGAACGTTATCCTTCGTGGTCTAATATTTGAAATTTGTAAATGTGTACGTAATTAACATTAGCGGCAATGAACCAAAATTACATTTTTTGTTCATTAAATTTGGTTTGCATTCAGTTTGGCCACACTCCAGTTGACCTAACCTAAATTTGAATTTTCATTTATGATATATATATATATATATAAACATACTTATTTTAAATTATTATAAAAAATGATATTTTGATAACTCAAACTTAAATTCTAAGGGTTAGTTTGAGTTCTCATATGTGTTTTTAATTTGAGTTTTCAAACTCAACAATTTTATGTTTGAGATTTACTCTTGTTAGCCCATTTATTTCTTTTCTTTTTATTCATCCAAAATGACTAATAACTGATTTAACATATTTTTGTTTTAAAGACAAACTGTATGTTATGAAAATTCGAGAATCAAATTAGTTTATTCTTAAAACTTCAAAAACAAAAAAAATAAAATACATTTTTAAAACTTGGAGACTAAAAGGTTAACTTTTTTCGGTTAAATTTAAAGAAATCAATCAAATTGTTGCATTAATGATAAAAGTAAATACTTAAAAAAATTGATAATAAAATTAAATATTTTATAATTTAATTTAATAATAAAATAGTTTTAACCTTTTGAGAATCATCACTTTCAAACATATCCGATAATAAAGCTTATAGTAACGTTGTTAAGTGTGAACTCAATGACTCACATCTAAATCAAGTTGGAAGATGTTTCATATTATTATAGTCTAAAGATTATAACAATAATCGCTAACTATAACAACCCACTACCCCAACATTATAAATGCTCCATACAAATTGTAAGCTTTTAAAAAAGATTATATTTGAAATTGTAAAGTAAAAAGGTTAATGATCAATAATTATTCATATCTAAAGTGGCCTTTCGTCTAAAGGCTTGGCCTATATATGGATGAACACATGCAATACTTTGTAAGTATTCTCTTTTATAAAGTCTTTGTTCACATGGACATCAGATTAATTTGAGAGCAACAATACACTTTAAGATTTTTAGCTTTTTCCTGCTTTCCTTTTTACTACATTTGACTTAGTTTTTTCTCTAATGTATGGGCATTATGATGGAAGGAGCTGAGCTGCATTTTATTATCACTACAAAAAATTAGAGAAATTCCGACACGATACAAGATGTTGACAAAAATAACTGGGTTATTCAAATGTTTTGGTTGGGACCCAAAACCCAAGTCTAGGATGAGTTCTGATTCATCTTCTTTCTCTAATATGTATGATCACCAGGCACACATGACGAAAGTTAGCGAACTAAAAGTGAGCCTTGAAAACGTTAACCGCATGATTGAATTAGAACAACACCTGAGGGAGGAGGAGAGAGACCGACAAATAGCGGACCATGCATGACAAATGGAGGAGATGAGTCAAGCATAGAGAGGGTCGTGATCACTTTGGATATGTACTTTTCAATATTTAATTTGTTTAACTTTGCATATGTGATATTCTAACTGTACTTTTATGTCATTTGTAGGTTTGACGTTTGTAACTAGAGCATAATACATAACTTTCATTTTTTTTCTTTTGTTAATGTAATTGTTTTTGTATTGAACATTTTTCGTGTACATTGTTTTTTAATTAAATTAAAAATACATAACTTTCATTTTTTTTCTTCTGTTAATGTAATTGTTTTTGTATTGAACATTTTTCGTGTACATTGTTTTTTAATTAATTGAAATATTTTAATTTTCATAATTTACTGCAAATTTTGTTAATGTTACGAAGTGATATCGAAAAGAATAATTACAAAAGAAAAAAGAAATAAAATAAAATAAACAATAAATTAACTAACAAAAAAAAAAAAAAAAAGCCTTCCTTGACACACGTCGCACATCGGAGAAAATCCACGTTAGGGAAAGCCTTCCCCAACATGTTGGCAAAGTGCGCTAATGAATGGTTTCTTGTCGTCGACGTGATCGACATCGGGGAAAATATCCCCTACGTGCTTTCTCCAACGTTGACATGAGGGTGACGTTGGGGAAGATCTTATTTCTTGTAGTGTATCGATGTTGTGTGTAAGTTTAAGATACGTTGATTTCAAAAGTTAAGAGAAATATGAGAGGCTTATGAGGGAGCCTAGTTGAACGTCTAGGAGATGTATAGAATTTATAAATTGGAAGAGCTTAAAGAAATCTTAGAGAACCAATAAGAAGAGTCTATATAGAGGTAAAAATGAACTCATGGAGAGGGCCTGGAGAGAGCAAATAGGACCTATGAGTAGAGTCTCGAGAGAGAGTACATAGGTCCCATGAGAGCCTTAAAGGAGAGCTGAAAGAGTATAAAAAAAAATCATGGAAAAGGCTAATAGAGCTTAGATAATTGATAGGATGAAAAGTATAGGAGAGCTTAGATAACTCATAAGAAAGAGTGTAATAGAGCTCAAAAGATGTATCAAAGCCTAGAGAGACCTGATAGGACTCCTAAGGAGAGCCAAAACCCATGAGAGTCAAACGGGGGATCTTGGAAGACCCAATGTGTGAACCATACGATTGGATTGAGGCTTAGATTGTAGTAAAAACACACAAGTTTCTTGAACTACAAGTTTCTTGAACTATTCATAATAACCAGCCCAACCCAATCAAGCAAGAATCTAAATCATATATTATGTTAAAAATCACATGATTAATTTTACACAATTTTAATTGATTGATCACTTAAGAAAAATAGGCTATAGTTTTTCAAACCAAATATTCAAATTCAAATTTTTATTATCTTTTTTTATATATGGAAAGGTTGTAACTTGGAATTGAGTTGAGTGAGGTAGAATTTTGAGTTGGATAAAGATAGGAATGACATTCTTTAACACCACATTTCCCTTCTTATCTTATATACGATTAAAGGCTATCAAAGATTAAAAAATATCATTATAGATATAATATTGATAAAATATCTATATTGACGGACATTTCTATAAGTCACCAAATATATAAATTTTATTAAGATTAATATTGTACTCACCCAAACAAGGCAACTACCAATTTTAGCTTAGAATATAAAACTAAATTATATATTATATTATATTATGTTAAGTTACAATATTACTCCTTCATAAATAAAATTCTTGAATTGGAAGTCACCGTCGCACTATAATTTCGGATCTTAAGTTTTTCCACCATACATTTCTGAATATATATATAACCATAAGATCAATAATTTAGATTTTCAAAATCAAAATATAGAGAGGGATGAAAGAAAGATTTATTTGAACCTACAAAATACACAACTTGATTAACAACTCTCGGCATTAGAAAAAGGAACAAATAAAGATTTGATTTATATATACAATTTTCTAAGAAAGCAAAGCACAATTACCAAAATCGCCTCAAACAACTTCAACAGCCGTACAATGCAGGCCACCCAAATTATCTACAAGATCGAATGTCAACATCGACGCCTTCGATTTCGCCGGCCGCTCCCTGAAACTCACCGGCAATGGTACCGTCGCCGCCCTCTCCCTCTCCCTCCGCCCCACCCACTTCGATTGCATATATTTCTGCTTCCTCCATGGAGCCAGATGCATCTTCTTCTCTTTCGTACACCTCTTCGCCGCCGTGCATAAGATCTTAATCAATGACCATAATCTCTCCTCTTTCCCCACAAAAACCTCCGGTAATCGCCGGATTAATTTGTTGTATTCTTCATTTGCTCTCGCCATCTCGAACTCTGCCCTAAAATTGAGCTCGATCACCACCCGTACTTCCCCTCTTCTCGAATTTGAATTGTCCAACACTTCTAAATACGAATGTTCCCCTGAAAAATTAGGGCTTCTTCTAATCAGATTCAATTCTTTTACGGATTTTCCGTTGATAAATTAGTTTATTTATGTATATATTTTTTTACCTGATGGAATGTCTGATGAGCTTCTCCATTTCGATTTGCACACAGCGCAATTTAAACCGGTGATTCGTAAGCGATTACAGATCTCTCTCTGCCAGCAGTTCCGGCAGCTTCCAGACGGCGACGTCCCACACTCGCATATCGTTGATTCCATGCTTATTTCCCTTAGAATCATTGCCGTCGCTCGGCGGAGTCTTGACTCTACCGAAGTCGTTCTCCGTAACGTCGTCTGAAAAATGAAATTCAATGATTAATTTACGGAGCTCTGTTTTCTTCATCTCGTTTTTGTTTTTGATCTAATTAAAATCGGATCGAGTGAAATCAGGAGATTAAAATGGGTGAGTACCTGAAGAAGTTCATCCTGAGAATTCCAAAACGCCTTACTCTCTTTGAGGTCGAAGGAGTTTTGTTCGTCTTCGTCGTCAGAGTTACAGAAACTCCCAGATGAGGACGTCTCACCGTCCTCTAGATACCTAAAAAAGACATCGGAAAAGCTAGCCGTTCCACACGTGAAGTCACTATCCTCAGCGGAAGTGGGCACATTTACCGGAATCTTCACCATTGGTTTAGTGAGAGATATGAGAAGAAGAAGAAGAAGGAGAAGAAGATAGAGGAGATTGACGTGGTATTTGGAAAGCAAAAGGAAGGTTGGAGGAATTTATAGGTAAAATATGAGGGTGGGGTCCAGGCATCCTAGCTGGGCGAACTAGCCGCCGCGTGAAAGAAAAGAGAGGGTCCACTGCATTGCGGATTAGACAGCTAATTCCACGTCTGCTAATCTAATTATTATTTACCATTACAAAATAGTTGGGATAATTCTCCAATGCAATATCCTTCTTTTTTTTTCTCTTTCAAATTACTATAAAGAAAGCAAGTCTTTTTTTGTAGTTTTATTAAAATTGAAAGAAACCCGAAAATGGAAGAGAAATATTAAAAAGAAATAGGTAGTTTTGTAGTGTAGTTTGATTTGTTTGATTGGGTATTTTTGTCGTGATCCTATCCGAAAACCAAAACTTATCTGGTATTAGGCAGTGAAGAATAATTGGGAAAAGGAAAGTGGGAGGAAAGGGAGTAGTCGGAATCAGAAGTGAAACGTGGCGACATTCAACTATGTGGCGCACTTATCTAGGACAGCTGGCAGTATAGGCGACACGTGGATTTATATACAAACGTTGATGTGTGAGCTTTATCCAAATTCAGTGTGGGGTCCTCCCTCCTCCCAAACCTCCCAAAATTCTACTATATAACCAATCCCTTCTATTCTTCTTCTATTTCCACACACCACTAAACATTCATGGACACACTCTTCAGCAATGGGTTTTAAGTTACACTTTAAATATGCAAATTATTATAATCCATCACAATTCAACACCCCCAACCACTTTAGAAACATTAGTGAGTCGTAATAGCTAGTATTTAGAATGTAAAATTGTTTGATATGCAAACTATCTTTTTTTTATTCGAGTAGTAATAAAATGTGTAAAAGAGGGGCAATGTCGTCATTTGAAGGACAACATTATTGATTTGTAACCTTTTGGGTATAGCTGTTTTCATTCACGGGGAGTGGAGGACCCGATCCATTCATATATATATTAAAGAAACAAATTGTTCCCAAGCTGACGTGCCCATCTTCACTTGCCCGTCATCACAATTCACAACACACACAAAATTATACCCTTTCTTCTTCTTCTTCTTCTTCTTAGATGTTATTTCTTTCAAAATATGACTAATGAAGAAAGATATAGCATTCAAAAACTCAAATCACTTATACAAAATTTAATAATTTTACTATAATTAACCTTTTCTTGTTATTATTATTTAACTATTATAAATACTATGGATATATAGATACCTGGCATGGACCATGTTTCAAACAAATACGATATCTTAGTGATCATTTAATGTCACATCCTACTTGTCAAATTGCCTGTAAATAATGACACTTGGTGAAGTTGTAAGTTGTACCAACATTGAAGAGAATTTCACCGAACCGAAAAAAGTTGGAGAAAATTCCATTTTTCAATTTTTTTATTTATTTCATTATTTAAATATCATATTAAATTTTCATCTGCATGTGAACATTAATTTCTACATATCTTTTAAGGTTTCAATGTCTAATATAAAAGATTAGCCATAAAATATCACATATTAAATCTATAACAAAAACAAAAATTGAATGGAATTGCCATAAATAAATAACAAAAAGAAATTGAAACGATTCAATTATTTGGTTATAATTGGTGAATAATTTTAGTATTTTAGTATTAGTTTTAAAAGTACTAAATATTTTATTTATTAATTTAAATAATATTTTAATTCCCTTTATTCTCCTTATATATATATATGAAAAAACACACACAAGTGATCAAAGTTAAAAGACTTTTAAGTATTCTCACTCTTGACATTATTATTAACAAAATTTTAATGGTTTATAACAAAAACAAGACTTTTGATATTTTAATCCAAAGTAGGTGAACTTTACTTGTTTTTTTTTTCTTTTTAAAGTAGCATTGAACAAATGAAAAGCATTTTACAGGTGGCTATATGGAACACAGTAGAAAATTCAAATGAATTTATTTCTTATTCTAAAAAAAATTGTTGTACCAACTTTTTGTCAAATCAATTGTATGTTGAAATCTTTTTAATCACGTTTAATATAGAAACAAAGCGTTATAATATATACCAACCTAATAGGATAATTAAATTCGAATAATTCCATAGTTTTTACTAAATAAATTTATTTGCTACAACAACCTAATACCACTCTTTGCATTCATATTAAAGAAAAAGAAAACAGTGATGTAAGAGCCCATTGGAAAAATACTCTTAAAGATTGATATAGAAAAAAGTAACAAGACCTTGGAATAACATATCAAACCTATAGTCAGTGGTTTGGATAGCCAAAGAAAAAGTGGACATGTGATTGATCTAACTAGCTCAAACCACTCTAGTAACTAAATATATTTTTAAAAGAGAATTATAAACTAAATATATTTGGCTTTTATGAAGGAAATGCTTATATTAAAAATTAAAAAATAAAATAGGAAAAAGTCAAATTTGAAGATAGTTTTAAAATAAGAGTTTAATTAAAATCTTAGAAAGTGTTGAAAACATTCAACATTATACAGAATGAGGAATGATAATATTAGATAAGAGAGAGATGAGTGATTATCCTATTGAAAATGTAGAGAATAAAAGATGATACATTTTCCTTATGTGGGTCTCATGAATATTAAAAGGAAAGTTGAAATATAATAATGAAAGTAGGCTTATAATCAGTGAATGCATGTGGGGTTTGAGAATATTGGGATAAGGTTTAGGGATTTTATTTTATTTTATTTTGGAAAAAGTAAGGTTGAATGATTTGAAACAAATATAAAAGGGTTTATAAAATATTTGCTTAAATAAATGGAAATTTTTTTATAAAGTGTTTTGATAGCCAAAAGTGTCCCTTCCACTTTCATAACCTTTTGGTTTTTTTCTTTGATATTTTGCATTGAGATTCTCAAAATGCCTAATCACAACTATCAATTGCTTTTTTCTCTCTCTCCTTAACTCAATCAACTTCTTAATTAACCATAGTTTAGAATTTAATTTATAATATCAAACTCACACGATTCTTGTTAGGTTTAGATATTAAAATAAGTAAAAGCTTGGAAAGAGCTTCGAAACAAATTTTAAACGTAGTTGAGAAATATTTTTTTACAAGTGTTGTCTTGAAGATGATTATTCGTTTTGGACAAGTTGTAAGTAGATTTCAATGAGTACAATGACTAACTCTCAACGTTGAACTATTAAGATTTGATAGATTGTTTTGGATGTTTGCTTCAACTCAACTTAAGAATAATAGAAAAAAAATGAACAAAATGAGAGAACTTTTCTATTTGAAATGTAATGCTACAAAACTGAGTAAAATAAATACAAACATGTCAAATTCAATTAAATTTATTGATTAATATTGAATTAAAATCAAACATAACTCATTCAAATTGAAAAACTACAAATTTAACTATCATATATGGTAACTTGCACATGAACCATTTAACTATCATATATGGTAACTTGCACATGAACCATCATATTATACTATGGTTTCAATAATGGAGTTTGAGGTGTATAATGAATGAATTTAATCTACACATTTAAAACATAAATTTGAATATTCAATTGTTTCACTTTCTTCCATCCTCACACCTACTTCTTTAAATATGAAAGGGAAAGGGAACACCATCTCTCTCACTCTATTTTTTCTTTCCATAATTACGCTTTGTTCACATCCAACATATACTTCTTTCCATAACTTTGATTAAGCAGTGAAATTGTGGAGGAAAAAAATAACACAATTCAACTTAAATTTGTGCGCGTTAACGATTACGAAAGTTGTGATTCAAATCTCTCTTTTATCGTACTAAAACAAGTTTGGAGAACTTGATGATCAATATTGTTTTATATTTTTTTTTTATTTAAATATAAATTGCTTTTACCATGTCTTTTATAATCAGTTGTGATTTTCTCATCACACTAATTAAAATTAGCTTAATTAGTCAATTTTAATGCTATTTATTTAGAGGTTTGAAATTCAATCTTCCACCTCACATATGGTCACATAGAAAAAAGAAAAAAATAAATTTTAGATAAATTAAATTGATTATTAGATATTTGATTAGATTAGTGGGGTGGTATATAACATATGATCCTTCTAAGATTTTGTTATTTAATTATAAATTAAAATGAAAACATTTTTTTAACCTATAAACATCATTTCAAAACTTTTAATAAAGTTATTGTATGGTGTTGCCTTTTGAACAAAACGCTTTTGATTAAAAAAAAGGCATTTCAAAAGCCATTTTACACTTCTTACTTAAATCACAAAATAAAACCATAAATTTAACAAAAACTACATTAAACTATTTCTTTTAATCATGGTACTTCTGAATGAGTTACATAATCTAATGAACTTTAATTTAAAGATTTTAAAAATGAGTTTGATACATGAAAAAACCCTAAACAAATTAAACACATAAGTTATAAGTATGTGATAAAAAGAAAATGTTAATAGTAAACGCTAAAAAGCCACAGCTACATTCGGTAGAAAAATCTTGAAATATCTAAATGAAAATTATTGAAAGGGAAAGGCAGGTTGGCAGTCATGTCAAGTCAGACAAATCTACTATTTATAAAAGTTGATTGAATATATTATTTCTAAATTAACTATTATGTACAAAAATAACAAAATATATAACAAATAGATTTAATAGTGTTGGTATATTATAATAAAAATAAATGCGGTGAGCGTGGATCGAACACGCGACCTTCAGATCTTCAGTCTGACGCTCTCCCAACTGAGCTATCCCCGCAATGTTGAAAGCAAAAGCAACTTGTATTTATTTTATTTCTTTTGTAGCTTCTTTGATCATAAATGTAAAATTTTAATTAAGATAAACTCAAGGTTGGTTTGGATATTCTTTAGAAAATCATATAAAAAGTATGGTAAAAAAATTATTTAAATTAATAAATAAATATTCACAGTTTTCAAATATAGCAAAATTTTCTTTTAAAAAAATTGTAAGATATAAAATTTTAGAATATGTCAATGATATCGGTTTCTATCAATGTTTTGATTCATTTTTTATTTAAATATTTTCAATAATTCTGCAACTTATAATAATTTCTCTAATTTTATTGCTTATGTTTTATTTTTCATAAATTTTTCAAACAATATAATATAATAGAAATAATTTGAAAATTAAATTAAAAAATATAACAAATGCCAAATCAATTTAAAAAAACATTTTATATAGCCTAGTTCGATTCTCCACCATATGTAAACACATAATCTAGATTACATACATACATAATGTAGTAACCTTGAATCTCTAGTAACCTTTTACATACATATACATACATGTAAAGAATCAAAATAAATAAATAGAAGTGCAATAATATCAACAATTAAACATAGTACAAAACACTTACTTTACATATCTAACACAACCTGTCGTATTTAAATAAGAACGATCAAAATCTTGCGCTGCTGCTACCGGTCATTCTTTAAAATATCAGATTCAATGAATGATGTTGAAGATGAAGACGTTTTGATTTCTTCAAACGTTGGATGATTTTGCTGAAAATTCTTGCCTTGAGAAATCTCAGAGAGTATTCTTGTTGATCTTAGTCTATTTAACAATCCATCATTTGAACCACTTCCATTTCTCTCACACAAAATATTTACAACTTGTTGCATTGTTGGCCTTGCACCAGCTTCATTATGTGCACATAATAATCCCAAACAAACCATTCTCTCCATTTCATCAATCTCATTCCCACTTATTACCTCAACTCTCAATCTCTCATCAACTGCTAATCCAATCTCATTCCTCTCCATTAATCCTTTTACCCAATCTATCAACCACGGCTTCCCTTCTTCTACTGCTCTCCTCCCACAAACCACCTCCAAAACCAACACTCCGAACCCAAAAACGTCTGCTTGTGCTGATACTCTCCCTGTTCGAACCACCTCTGGTGCCATATACCCGACAGTCCCCATTACACGAGTTGTGTCTGCCGTTTTTTCATGGGGTTGCATTCGAGCCAACCCAAAATCTCCCAACCTTGCATTCATGTCCTTGTCAAGTAGCACGTTGTTTCCTTTTATGTCTCTATGCAGAACCCTGGAATCCCAACCTTGGTGTAGATATAGCAACCCCGTGGCTACATCTTTTAAAATTTTCATTCTTTTCTCCCAACTCAGCCTTTCATTCTCGTTACACTCGAATAGTTTCTTGTCTAAACTTCCATTTTCCATGTAATCATACATTAAGATTAAGCTTCCTTTCTCCTTTTTGCACCATCCTATAAGCTTAACTAGATTTCTATGCTTTAATCTTCCTAAACTTGAAATCTCAGCTACAAATTCCCTCATTCCACTCTCAGCTTCAACAGAGATTCTCTTCACAGCAACTTTTGATCTCCCTAATGTCCCTTTATAGACCTTCCCGTTTCTCCCAGATCCAATTACATTGGCTTCTGAGAACCCGCCAGTTGCTTCATAAACATCTTCATAAGCAAACCTATGCGGCCAATATTCTAACTCCCAATCTTCAATTTCATCATCCTTTGGTTTTTTTCTTCCCCTTCTTTTGATAATTACAACACCACAGATTATAAAACAGATAATCACAAGTCCAACACCCCCAAAAGTTATTCCCAATATGAAAGCTCTTGAGTTAAAAATGGTGCCCTCTTTTTGAGGAACAAATGATGGCAAATCTGTTATCAATAAAGCATCACCTATAGACAAATTGGAGGTACTAAAACTCCAAGATAATATCCTATGGCTTTGAACTAATTGCCCAGTGGCTGCTGTAAATCCTACATACATCTCATCCAAAAGCAATCCAGAGAAATCAACAAACAGAGATATCAATGGTTTTCTAGGCCTTTTCATTCCCACTTCAGCCATTGTGATATTAACTAAAGAATCAAGACATTCAATCCAAACCTGATAAGTTTCTCCATTATTGATCTTCAATTCCTTGAATTCTCCATCATCAGGTCCACTCCAAAACCCAGCGGCAAAGGAAGCATTAGATTCAAGAGAATTCAAATCCACACCCACATGGTTATCATTGGTGTCGTTGAACTCCAGATTTTGAAACGAATCGAACTCAACAGCAAAGACATGGTTACTGGGGCTCCCATTATTGGTGAAATTGAAAAGCCCCAAATTCTGAGCTGAGCTAGTTCCATTGATTCCAGTAAAGGGTGTGAAGAGAAAAGCAAATCCATGGCCAGGGAAAAGATTTGGTTGAGGGGCAACAGAGAAAATGAAAGAAGATGCAAAGGAAAATAAAGAATTGGAGAAATGGATGGGAACTTTGAAAGGGTAAAGAGCACGGCCGATGGTGAAAGGGGAATCTCTAGTGAGAATAAGAACGGAAGAATCAATGGTGGCGTTGCCGAAGAGCAAAGTATTAGTGGAAGTGAAATTGGTGTTGAAGACAAACTCTGTAGCAAAAACAGAGGTGGAAATGAATAATAAAATCGAGATTACGGCGCAGAAAAGAAAGGATGATGAAGAAGAAGAGGAAGACATGATGGAGGCAATTGGGGAAGTTTGTAATGATGAAAAGGATCAGAAATTGAAGAAGATGTGGTGGGAAAAGCCAAAAAAAAGAAAGAAAAGGAATAGAGTATAGTAGAAGAAGGAATGAAGAGAGATGATGAGTTCAACCAAAAGGGTGATTATTGAGTCAATAAAAGAAGCCATGATATTATTTGTCAAAACAGGCAAAAAAGAAGATGGGTGGAATGAGGCTTTCTTTCTTAACATTTCTAATATTACTCAATATATATTATATATTTGTTAAATGGTAGATTCATTTTTGCTCCATTAAAATTTTCTTTTATCTCATTTGATAAAATCATTCTCATCAATAGTCAAAATGAAATGGAAATAGTCTCCCACTAATCATTCCTTGGAACCTTTTGTTGGGATTTTTATTGATTGTTTAGAGAATAATATTTTGGATCCTCCCTCTCTTATGTATACTACCTGAGTTTTCTTATTTTACTTGTTCCTATCTTAAGTTGGTTATCGATACTTATAACTTGTGAGGTAGTCTTTTAGTTTATTTGTCTTAAAAAAGATGGATTATATATGAAAATTTATCAAACTACATAAACTATTGATAAACTTTTGTAAAATAGCATGGACTAAATTGTAAGTTTTAGAATCAAATTTTAAATAGATTGTTCAATGAAAAGGTTCATATTTGTGTCTTTTATTATTATTATTAGGGAATTGTTTATTATTATTATATTTATTGTAAGAGAGAAAAAAAAAAAGAAAAGAAAAAGTTGTATATTATTTACATGGAAAGTATAAACAATATGAAACTTTCGAAATAATCTAATTTGACACGCAAATGAATATGGTATGAGAATATATTTGACATTGACTTGGTGTTTTATTTCATTAATAATAATATACATAAAACTTCTTCTTTCCTAAGTCAAAAATTAAATAGGCCATGCATACCAACAAATAATAGGTTTTCACAATTTTGATTACTACAAAAAATCATTTTTATAAACTGTAATATAATTAAAAACTAACTCAACAATCACACCGTTCAAGTTCGAAAAAACTAGGAGATACAGTTTAACTCATTTTTAATTTGTTTGAAAAATATCAAGTCATGCGTCATTGATATCTTCGTCTATTGACATCTTTATAATTGCATATGTCAATTAATTAATATATATTTATATGTAAGGAACAATTTGTTGTGAGTTACATTTAACATTTAATATTTGGTAATAATCTTAAAGCTAATAATTACTAATAGCACTTAAATAGTCCTAAATTATTTTGAACAATAACTTGATATTCAATATTCAGTCATGGTTTTTTTTTCCAACATGTACAAGAGAGATTCTTATTTATTAGAATTGTAGTGTCTTTCTTAGTTGAGTTATGTTAACGATAATTAATAGTGAGAAGTAATTATAAAACTAATACTTACCGGAAGTAAACATGGCAGACGATTTCTTAACCTTTGAAAAATCAATTTTAGTTTATGTTTTTAACCATGAGTGAAAATTTAAATTGAGAATATGATTTGTTAACCTAGTGAGTTATGCTCAATTTTACTTTTAAACTACTTTAATTAATTAACACAAGAGGTTAGATATAATATCATTGAAAAGTAAAATTGATCTCTTACACTTTGTTATTTAATTGTTGTGCTCTCCTCTTTCTCATACACTCTCTTAGTCTCCTCTCTCTCTTTATTGTTCTATTGCTGTACTACATATAATGTTATGATCAACAAAGATATTTCTACAACATTTCGATGTTCGAAAATAAATGGAAAATGAACGAGAAGAATAGAGAAATGAGTAGAAAGTATTATAATTAAGTTGTGAATTAGGGTAATAAACAAATGTTTGGTCAAAACTGAAATGGCTCAAAGAGATGTAAGGATTAACAAAAAGGTGAAAGCAAAGGAGACCACAAGGCTACTTAAGTATCATTCAATAAAGTCCTTTTGGTTTTATGGAACCCATCAATATTATTGGCGTGTGTACAACACCTTCCAATGACACAACCTATTAAACCAATCCCATTGAAAAGTAACACACAAAGCACCAAAACAGAGAGTGGATTGTTGTTATTATTATTATTATTGTTTTTAGCTTTTCTTTACCTTCGCTCTTCTCTTACAAATACCATCTGCTTTTTCATCTTCTCTCACTGCCCCTTGACACCAAAAGGGGAAAGCACAAAACCAGAGAGAAAGAAGCTATAGAAGGAACTGAAATCAAATCACAGAGTTAAACTGATTTGGAAATCAAGGTTGGTTTTTTATTTATTTATTTTTGAAATGGCAGACAATAAGGAAGAAGAACCAGAAACAGCCCCACCACAACAAGCAATACCCAAATCTTATTCATTGTTTATGAAAGTTATGAGCAAAAGGAGAACATGGGTATGTTTATTTGTTCTAGTTTATGCTCTTCTTTTGTCATCTTCTTGGAATTTTCTTGTTTCTATATTGTCTTGGTATAAATCCCAAGTGGAAGCTTCTTCTTCTTCATTTGGGTGGCCTGCAATTTATGCTTCTTTGCTTCTTGGAGGTGTTTTTGGGGTTATTTCAATGGTGGCTGCACTGGCTGTGATGATTCCTGCTACACTTGTCACTTGGATTGCCATTGTTGTGTTGCTTTATTTCTTTGGGAAGCCAAGGAGGTTGTTGGTGGTGGAAGGGAGGAAGATCACCAAAGAGATTTTTGGCGTCGTGGTTAAGATTTTGTTGAAGGAAGGGAATCTGGTGGCTGCTGTCTGTGCTGTTTTGGGTTATTTTGCACTTTTTAGGAAGACTAACGAGAGTTAGAGATACTGAAATTCAGACTAAGAATTTAGGGTTTTGAATCAAATGGGTATCTGAAATTTCGGGCGAGGGTTTGATTTGGTAAAGTTTTTTTTTTCTTTTTTTTTTTTTTTTTTGGGATTATACGTGTAGGTGAAGCAATTTCTGTGGGTTATATTCTGACATTGTGTAATGGGGGAATGATGGATTTGGGGAATTAATTGGGGTTTTAATGGTTTAACTTTAGATCTTCTTTGTAGCTGTAGAGAGCTGTTGGGTTTATATGAATTATAACTTATAATACTCTTTTGTTCTTTTTAGAATTGATGAGTTCTCTCCAGAAATGCTTCTTCATAACTAGAGATTTGCGGTTCTCTCTGTTTGTTCGCATTTTCTACTAATTCAATTCAATGATGCTCAAAAACATTAGAGCTCTTATTCCCTCACTCTATCGTCATCGGGCTCATGCTCACCGCTTTTATGAAAAAGGTACTGGGAAGGAGCAAAATGTTATTTTTCTTTGTTCTAACGATCAATTAAACCGCTAACAGATCCAACAAATATAGTGAAAATGAACGAAATTGTGGAGCAATTTGTAAAAACATGGCCTGAGTTAAAAGTTAAAACAGTTCGATCTTGGTTTGGTAAAGTAGTAATGGCTCCAATGGCCTGATGTAACACAACAAACAATTCAATTAAATGCAAGCCAGAAACAAAACAAAATGATGTCTTGGTAAAAAAGAACACTTATTTAATTTTATTTTATTTTTTGCAAAGAAAAAGAAGACTATACAAGACCTCTATCAAGCTACAACACATCGACCAACAGTAAAAGTCCCATCATCTAGCATTGAAAAATAGCTTGCATATGGTTAGTTTTATCTTACTATAGACACCAAATACATATAGCTCAACCAACAAGTTACCTTAACCCCAATTAGATTCTTCACTAAAATTGTTAAGAAAAACAGAGATGCTTAAAGTAATATATCATTTCAGCATTCTATCAAACACCTTGCTGGCAGCAAATTGAGCTTCACCTTGAGCTCTTTTCTGCCTATTTTAACCCCAAGAAAGTGAGTTTTTCCCCTATCCTAATAAAGGGGTTAGATCTTTGGGTTTCCCCCCATGAATTGAACAAAACCCAGAACACAAATCTTCTAATAATGTCATCAGAAAGATCAGATAATTGAAGGACATACATTCCATTTTCATATTTCCACAGAAAGAAATGAACATTACAAGAGTTGGCTCAGGTTTGAAAATCGGAGACCAAAAGATTAAAAAAAACTACACTATACTCATATACTGAAATCAATTTAAGGCACGCTTATTAGCCAATCTGGGAGAAGATCTTGACCCAGAAACAGATACAGACTCGACATTTCCACCAGTTTTTCCCTTTCTTTCAATGTTGGTCTTTTTTACTTTAGTATTTTCATTATTAATCTCCTCAACGATCTTCATTACAGATTCATTAACCCCATTGATCTCTGAGCTTCTGTCCTTCAAACCCTTCAATTGACTCCTCTTACTCTCTGCAGCCACCCGATCAAAATCATCTCCCAGTTTCTTCACCAATCTCCTCTTCACAACCCCAATCTCTTCCTTTTCCATGCCAATATCGTCCTCATCTTCAAACAGAACCATCAATCGCCGTCTCTTGGTTGCAATCGGTGCCGGTGGTGGAGTTACAGATCTCGCCTTCTTCAATTGGCGATGGGCATCGGCTCCGGCATCTGGGTCAGATCTCTTTGGCGCAGAGTCAAGTTTTTGTGCTTTAAGCTTCTTCTTGGCAACCTTCTCGCGCTCGGTTCGAAGTTTGTGAACATTGCCTTCGATCCGACCTTGAAGCCTGAGGCGATTGAAGCTAAGACCACCCATTGACCAATGAGCCTCGTTAGCCCATGAAAGGAGTGGATCGAGGACTGGAGTCGGTGGATCGACACGCTCATCATTGAACTTAACGTCGGAGTAGTAGCGGGGACGAGGGAGGCTGCTGCCGTAGAACTTTCCGGGGCCGAGAGGAACCACCATGGTGAGGATGGAACTGGACAGAGAATTTAGGGTAAGGGAAAAGGGAAATCTTCGAATGGAATTGGTATTGGTGTTGGTATTGGATGAAAAATGGAAGAGAAGGAATAGGGTTTATATAGAGAGAAAGAGGAATGGCGGGAAGTGAAGGTTTTGGCGCGAAGGCTATGGCGCCACAATTTGGAATGTATTCGCTTTGCTTTGCTTTGCTTTGATTTTGGTAACTTTACCCATTCATCAATGGATTTGGGAAGTCACCTTTTACTTATATATATATATATAAAATATACAAATCTTTTTGTTTTATTAGAATTTTGTTTCTCTTAATTGCTAAATTATAAAAATGTTACTCAACTTTCTATTTTGTATCAAAATTATTTATAAACTTTTAAAAAGATTTAAAATACTCTCAGTCTAAAAAAATATTTTTACACTTAGTTTAAGTTTTTTTTTTTTAAATACCATTCAACTATTAAAAAGTTTCAAACATACCCATAATCTAAAAAAAAAAAAAAGTTAAAAAACTATTTTCATAATTAATATATTATTTGAAACGATTAATATCTCGTTGCAAAAATGACTCTAAATTAAAATGTATTTATCTTGTTAGTATAGTGATAATTTTATTTGGAGTTGTTAGGTTTTACAAGAAAAACAATATTTCTTTTATAGTTTTAGAGATGAGACACGTCACTACATTGTTTACATTGTTGTTGTTTTGAAAATATGATGGTTTAGATAAATATTGATTATGCAAGATACTTTTCTTATCGACGTTTGCCCTTTCTGTCTCTCCTGACGATATCTTCCCTTTTTCAGTATATGGTTGCTATGGAAGTTAGAGTTGCTTATTGTGATTTCTTTGTGCATATTTAAAGGACATTGTGGTTTCTATGTACATATTCAAAGGACACTTAGTCCTCTAGTTAAAAAGCAAGATTTCTATTAGTCCTCTAGTTAAAAAGCAACATTTGTATTATCTTGTTGGAGTTGTTTTTGCCTATACTAGAAGAAGGGAATGTTACATGTTTTGGAGATATACTTCATTCTCTATACCACTATGCACTGTGATTCATTTGAACGAAGAAAATTTTGTTCAACATAAAAATGAAAGGTGAAGGAAGCTCAAGTTCTTCACAGAGTGATCAGTCTCTCTCAAAGGAAGCCCAAGTTCATCCTCACCAAAAAGTAAGATTTTCTTTTTTAAAAAATTAAGTTCGCCTAATTAAAAAAAACCTAAAAAATCAAATAATTACTGCCAAAATAGACCAATATAATTTATTTGTAAATTGAGATACTAAAAATCTTCTCGGGGTAATTGAGATTAGTATACTAAAACTTCACATTTTTCCACTCTAATTTCTCGAGCCAAACACCATTTCAACATCTATTTAAAAAATGGTATTGTTATATGATATGACTTTTAAAATTATGATTAATTTAGAGATTTGTTTTCACATTTAATTTAGGGTTAGGTACAGAAATAGTATTGCTAAAAAAGACTAAGTAAATAATGAGCTTTGAAAACTCTAATGGATGCCGTCAAATAGAAACTACCTACCCCTTACACATTTGTTTATCATCAATTGGTGAATCAATCACTAATTACAAAATGACTGATTCATGTTACTCATAATGTGAGAAATATAGTAAATTATAAGTGGTTAAAGCATTTTAGCCTAAAAAGATTGAAGCATAGATTATGACATTTGGTTATATTTGTAAACATTAGGTTTATAATGTTAAATATGAATTCTTTCTTTTAATCATGTATGACCCAAAATTAATACTCATTATTTCATTGCCTGTTTGCAGATAGACAACTTTAGTTCTGTTTTCAGAATCCTAATTGTGATTGTTAATTAATAGAGACCCCATATTGTTGAATAGGATGCCTGATTTGTGAGAAAGATTTTGTAATATTTTTTACCAAACATTAGAGCATCTTAAAAGTGAGTTATACTTAATTTGTAATATATACAAAAAAGATGATGTGATCAAGTACCATATCAAAGTTCTAATTGAATTAACTTTAATTATGTTCTCTACCATTGGTCAAGAAATGGGCAACCATGAACTTAATCACTTGATTAGTATAGATGAATAAGCCAATAAGGTGTTGAGAAATGAGTTGTGTATAAAAAATTAAGAGTTGTCATGCTCTTCCAATTGGATTATTTAAAAGGTGTCTTGCTATGTTTAGATGAAATGGACTGTAAAGTATAATACTATTAAGAAAGATGATATAGTAATGCTACTACTGATAAATAACAACAGTGAGTGATGTAAGCTTAATGATGTTTATCAAGTTTATCACTCCATATCAACCATTGATTTTGTTAGAGACAAAACTTAAACATCATGTATAATAATTAATTTATCGGAGTTTGTTCGTGTTTTTGTATAGCACAGATTCACTGATTTGCTTTCCTATTCTTGCAGAAGCTATATTTCCTTTCCTTGAATATCTTTTAAAGGTTGTTCTGATGAGCCATATGTATTGAGATTCTTGTTTAATCTTCAAGGTTGTTCCAATGAGCAATATGTGATCCTTGTTTATGTATATGTTGTGATTCTCGTTTTATGTTTGGGTCTGCCCTTTTTTAAATAGTAAAATAGAAGAGTGTGTGTGAATGTTTTTTTAGCTCATATATTGTCTAAAGCCTCAAAGAGTAAGGAAGAACTAGGGATAAACTGTGGATGTTGTATTGAGGATATTTCCTTCAATTCAAACTTAGAAGGAACCTATGTGTATGCTTGTAATCACTTAATTATTCTTCTAGCGTTGTTTCTTTTCATCGATACTAAATTGGAACCAATATTTATGATTGTCTATACCTGCTCTTATTTTTTTTTAATACTAAATTATTTGGTTTGTCAATATAATTGTTACATGGCTTTTGTGCGTTCAATGTTAAATTCACATAAAAAGAATTCAAAGTTGAATGGCTTGAAATATATGTGACAAGTGAGATATACATTACAAGCACTTAGGTGCATCTTATACATTACCAAATTGCCTAATCATAGAAATTAAAGGAGTTATAATTTTAAACTCAGATTTGTTATTTTTGAATAGATAAAAGTGCATTTTGGGACGCATACAAATATTGTTATTTCAAACAAATAAACCATATTAACACTAATAAAGGAGCTAAAATCAAATCAGAACCAAATTCTATATCATCATTTTTCAATTTGATTAATTCAACCCAAACTTATTTCCTTTTTTTTTTTATAAAAAAAACCAACTTTTTAAATCGCTAACTATTTCTATTGTAGTTAATAAATAATTTAGAGCGAATATAGTACAAATTTAAGTTTAGAGCATATCTCATCTTAGATTTAAATGGGAGTATTTTAATTAAGTGCTAGCAATCCAAACTATGGTTAAAAGCACCTAGTTGATCCATTTTCACAAACCCTTTTTTCTAAGAACTCTAGCAAACTTTTCTTTTCCCCTTTGTTAGCATATCTAGCTTTGAATATATGTTTTTTATTTATATTTTTGAGATAAAGTTTGAATAAGGTATATAGTCTTATATATACTTAGATATATGTCGCTGATGGAAACAACAGTACTCTTTGTATTATTTAAATATGATACTCTCTCTTTCAAATACGTATGCAAAATATAATACTTTTTCGTGCAGAAGAGTCGAAATAAATTTACGATACGTAATATATTATTCTTGACTTTCTCCATCGGGATCTGCACTTTCTTCACAATAACACCACATACATACATTATACCTTCACAGATGGCACCTAAATTCACAACTATAAAGTCTCTCTCACACAACATACTGACGACATGACCCAACTCCTTTTTCACAAGACAGGGAGAGGGAATAGACTGTTTTTCCCTTTCCATAGTTATTTTCAAATACTGATTTGAAATATAGACGAAGAAGAGGAGGAAGACGAAGTGGGAGCTTACTTGTTAGTAGCTGAGTTGAAACTTGTCGAAGGATTGGAGAAATTGCAAAGCAGCATCTCTTGCTTTGTCCGGTGGAGGGATGGCCGGAGTGAGTGGTTCATACTCGGCTTTCCACTGAGCAGTGCACATTTCTTTCTCTTTTCCTTCCACAGGAGTGAATGTGAACGTCACTTTGTATGGATCATACATCTTCCTTAGCTCTCCTCCCACCACATCGTAGCTCACTGATCGACCTGTCTCTACCTTCTCTATCTTCTCCACCGATTCCTCCACGTAGCTGCTCACAGCTGCACGTGTCATCATAATCAATATTAATTAAAACATACATAGATATGTTTGTGCATCTACCAAATTATCCCATCACAAATTCTTCTTCCATCTTTTTTTTTTGTCCCTAAATTTGTTTTTCGCAATACTTGAGTGCATGCAATCAAGAAAATATTAGAATCCTGGAAGCAGCAAAAGTTTCTTTTTATGTGTGAAGACAAGTACTTTCTCTTATAGTAGTAACTCAATTTTGACACCACAGTACTATTACCCCTTGTAAACAAAGATAATATAAATCTTGTTGGTGTTCTAAATCGCCCAATAACTAGTACGTAATCTACAGTTAAAGAACAAGAATTAAGCTTTGGCTTCATAGTTATAGCAAAGATAGAGAAGTCGCCTTGTGTTTCTATAAAGAGGCAGGACAACATATTAAAACAAAGATTTTTTAGAGAGAGAGAGATATACCAGGGCCAAGCTTAAAGAGCCTAAGAGTTCCAGGGCCACCATCTCCTTGAACATATTCAGCTCGAGAAAGCAACTCAGGATTGATTTTACTAACCACATCATTGTCTCTGTACATCTGCCATGCTTTCTGGGCGGGCAGGTTCAGTAACACCTCTCCTTTCATGCTCTTCATTTCTTCTCTCTCGGTGAGCACCTGTATTTCAGCTTACTGTTGCTAGGCAGCGAATATAAATAAGGAAAGGAAACAGGCAGAACGTGATAGATGCCTTCTTTCAGAGTCAAGGGAGAGAGTTCTCTTAATAGACAATCATAATTGACTCCATAGATAATTATATACATATATAAAAGGAAAAAATTTCTATCATCACGCATAAAATTTTATATTGAAACTATCTCCACTAGAAAAGTTATTCGTCGATACGACCCTAGCACTCTGTTAGAGACGCCTGTAAATTCTTCAATTACAAATCATGTATTATAATAAACGACAATAATCCAACGTGCGTATGAATGTAAATAAAAAAAAGAAAAAAACCCATTATAAAAGTAGAGATGCTCGATTCCTCAACCGTCACATTATTTTATTACCAGCATACGTCTCGTGAATTGTAAATGGAGTGGTAAACGGTGAAGCCCGAGGATTCCATAGTTTTAAAAAATTCAAAACTAGAATGCAAGAATCTAAAGTCATCCAACTGAAATTAGATTATCAGAGTACATAGCTAAAATATCTCTCCGTCTCTCTCCTAATCGAGATCAAGTATATAAAGTCTTGGAAAGTCTCTGTACCACGCAATTCAGATTACACTATATTAATGTTCAATGCAGACTCAGACTCCCAATCTTCAAAGTTGTTCCCTTCAAAAAAATCCACTGACATCAGCTTTGCAGGAACTAGGATGTACAGGGACCATTTACACACATTTTTTTTTTAAATTTTGGTTTACTCGGAATTCTCCATCACAGGGAACGAAAGAACTGGAACTGTGGGATCTGGGAGTATGATGCGGGAAGGAAGGAAGGAAACGAACAAAGATCAGAGAGCTTCATTTGATGAAAGATCCCTTATCTGCAGATTTTTTAAACAGGCACACAAATATATGGTTAGTAGGTCGGCATGTGCTTGTCTCCGAGGGAACATTTACAATTAAATAAGAGTTCTTTTCTCATGGAGTAAGTTTGCGTTCTTTGCTGCTATTGGTTCCTTGAGTATAGTGATATTTTGTACCCATTCTCCTTTTCCACATTTTCAAGTAATAATAAATCAAATCGGTGGGCGCTTAGCAGATAGATGGACAAACGGAAGTACTCGGATTGAATCAAACAAATAAGTATGAGAGCAATGAATTCTAGGAATGAGTCTACATTCTCAATTTCGTTACATGTTCAGTTGCTCTCTGTTTGTCTATTAGTTCACAGTTAGCACCGGTTTGATGGACTGTTTTGTCGTTGCATAAAGAGAGGTGTATGCATTGAGCATTCAAATAGTCAGTTAACTGGGAAATAAAAAATTAGCTGCTAACCTGGAAAAGAAGCAAGACTAATCGGAATCCTTATCGTCCAATTCTGCACTCAACATATGATGGAGAAGAATGTCAACTTTGCGGCTCCGAGTTTTAGTGCTGAAACAAACCACAAAAATTTGTCACATCAATGTTTCAAGGCAAATGGATAGGATGGATGCATATTATAATTAATTAATGACATACCCAACGAAACGTGGACGATCCTTTCTACTATCTTTGTCCTGAACCACAGAAAATATTTAGATTCATTAGCACAGTTCGTTGGATTTACATATTGCTCACTAGAACGCAATACTATTGTCCATTGATCCCTAAAACTTGAAAAGATAAAAATGAGATCAAGAAAGACGAATGGAATTCTGGTAGTTGTAAACAGAGGGCAACTGAACAAACGGTGTAACAAAGTGGCATAAGAAGTTCTTTAAATACAAAGAAAACAGAAAAGAATGCCTCCAAGGCGAAAGTTATTGCGAGGGGCTATGGTGTATTGGTGGATCTTTTTTATATGCATTACTCACAGTAACTTTGAAACTCAAGGAACAGAAGATACTGACCTGGTCCTGTTCTTCACCATTTTCTGAAGATTCAATATCCAATTCAGCAAAGAATGCCTCCAGGACAAAAGCTACAACCTGAATCGTATTCATATCACAATACTTGAGTACTTTTAACTTCATCACAACAGAGAGGAATTCAATTGACAACAACACTGGAAACTTAACTAATAACTGCCAATCGAGAAGCACCATTTAGCAGTGGGTCAATAAACCATTAGTAACTAGATAAATAAAGGATGAAGTACTATATGAACCCTCCATTTACCTCAAGTCCGATCTTAACATTTCTTTTTAAAAGTCTCATCTCCTCCTTTGTTATTTACGGTATTAAGTCAACTAACAAAACAATGTAGCATGTATTTTCTTTTTAATAAGAAACGGTGACATGTAATCTTAAAGGGGGGGAGAGCCTGGTGTAATCAGATTCCATTAGATATGCAGGATTTCTCAGTCAGGAAGTCCAATTATTTGGAGGCCATCGTCATAGTAAGATGTAAACACAAGGTAAAGGCATTTGATAGAAATACCAAAGCGAACTTACCAGATTTAAGAGCAGCAAAACAGTTATTAGGTAGAAACTGATGAAATAAACAAGGCTCCAAATACTTCCGGTTAATTCCCTGTAGCTCTGGGAAGATAAATATTAAAAAATTCCAGTCATTGAAAAGAAAAGTTATAGTAATAAGGGAAATGAAAATAATTGCTTGAAACACGACTGGGGCACCCTGTAAAATCCAACTTATGAGGCTAGAGTACATATAAATAACTTTCCACATCACTCGAATCAATTTCATTGAGAAAAAAGATGAAGGAACACAAGAGCATACACCAAAAACAAAAAATAAAATAAAAATAAAATTAATGCCCTTGAGAGGGAGCACCTAGAGGAAGGGTCGATGATGAGTTACATTCGTTTTGTAATCATTCGCTAGGTCACGTTTTGTTAGATTACATTGATAATCTTATAGCCAGAGAATAATACAGCAATATTCAAAGCAACAAAAATTAGAAAAAGGATGACGACAACTGTCATAAACTGAAGTTTGAAGCATCTGTGATATTCCGAAGGAAAAATTTAGTTCGATATTGCAGCATCTTTCTCTCATCAGAATTTTTGTTCCAAGATTGAGCCAAGTTCCATTTAGTTTTTCTTTTTGTTCGTATTAATCTGCATATAAAAATCCTTCCATTGGAGAGATTTCTTGTAATCACCTATTTCATTTGTCAATGAAATGTTTCTTATTCGAACAAGGAAAAAAAAAAACCATATACAAAAATCACTCAACATTCAAGGGCAATCTCAAGATGTTAATGTTCAAAGAAATAAAAAATAAAGTTTGATAGGCGCGCTAACTATTGCATATAACATATCTACAGATTTCAATTTTCACTTTTAAAGGGCACATAACCGTACCCCAAAAGAGAATATAACAGATATATGTCGCTACGTCGCTCTAGGTTAAGGAGTTAGATGCACAAAGAAGAGAAAACTGAAAATAAAAGAAGGTACCTGCATCCAGTCTTGCCAGTTTCCCATAACTAGCAAATTGAACAGGGTCACCATGCCATTAGGATAGTCGTTGAAATTGAAAAGTAGGTAGCTAACTCAGTCAAGGAAAGTCTAAACAGAAAAAGTCCTTCACAAGGACAATAAAGAAGTTAAAACTGGCTTCAATAAATTTTCAATGTGTGTTCCTCCGGCCACAATGATTTCCTACATAGGAGCCTATAAAAACTCTGAATTCATTATCATTATTTAGAAGTATGACTAACGAAATAATAAAAATAAAGAAATAATAATGAAAAGAAACATCTTAGGATACTCATCATCGTCCAACTCAGTCTTAGACAAAGTAGGATTTCCGGCATTGACAATGCCTCCAAAGACCTAACATATGATTGAGACAAGAAGCAAGGAAAGTAGTGAAGACAAAGCAAAAGGAGAGAAGATATGTAACCACATTAAAAAGCGAGGATAGTAGAGAAAACAAAGCAAAAGGATAGAAGGTATATAACCGCATTATGTTATAATGACATGAAACATGCACCCAAATAGTACAAAATCTAAAGAATTTGAACTACCAACTAACATGAAAAAAATAACAATAACAAGAAAACAAATCATTCCTGAGAATTATCTGTAAATTATTGACTAAAAAAACAATATCAATCTAGTCAGTTTATACGCAACCAGGAGCAATATAAAACAAACAAAAGGAAAATAAAGTGTAGATTGACATTCTTTGATTACCAATAATAATTCATATAGATTGACATATTTACCTGCACACCAAGAGTGCAATAAAGACAGAGGACACAGAAAATAGTCCCTAGATATGGCATCAAACTAGGGATGAGAGTTAAGAAGGTAGCAAGAAATGCTCGATATTGCCGGACATGCATTAGGAGCCTTATGAGTCGTAACATTCTTGCTATCAGAAGGTAGCGAATCCTGTTGGCAGAGAAGATGGTAAATATGAATGTTTATTATAGAGAGATTAAAAATGAACTACAAACTATACATTAGGTTTTATACTTGATTATGGTAAAACTGAGTCTGCGGTACAGAGTTCCCCCAATATTAGTTTATAGCCATCAGTGAAAACATTACAACGGAGGAGATACGTATTTCATGTTAGAAAAACGGGTTTTGATTGCTACATACATAAATTTATTGAGTTAATTGATAAATACTTTGTTACTCTCAAAACAAGTCGACCTCAATAAACAGATCCCACCACTTTCCCCTCACACAAAATAAAAAGTAATAATAAACAAAAACAGAGAAAGAAAGGGTGCCTAAAATATGATGCAATGAATGTCACTATAAATTATAATACCAAGAGGGAAATATACAGTAAAATAATAATATTATTTTTATTTAACCATTTTCTTTGATCAAAACTAAATATTATTTCATTGATCTTTGTATTTGTTCATGTTAAATCAATGTGAATCCTTGATATTCATAATTGTCGGAAATAAGAGGCTTTGTTCATAGTTTATATCCCCAAGGGTATTTTAGTATTTTATTTTATCCCGAGTTTATTTCCTTTTTTGTATTAGGACTTGCTAGAGCCTATAAAGTTGTCTTCTCTTGTAACTTTCATTGTGTGTGAAAATAATAAAAGAGACTCTATCATGGTTTTTTCTCTCCATTTTAGGGTTTTCCACGTAAACCCTATGTTCTCTTTTTTACCTTTTAACAATAACTAAGACTGCAACTAGGGTTTACTTTCACATTATTTTTAAAAAATTTATTTTAATGCTTAATTGTCATTGTAATTATATGGATTCAGGGGATCTGCTGAAGCAGTTGCACAGAAGTGCATCATGTACAATCTCTCATCCAGACTCTACCGATATCATTCAACTATTTAAATGTTAAATTAAGTTAAGATGCAAAAGTTTTAGGCGACAAACTAAAAGACTTTGGTTTAAATAGGATGCACAGAATTACTCTTACCATTCTCCATTTGAAAGAAAAGTCAATCCACTCGGTGCCACAAAAGTTATCGTTTCTCCAATCACTGCCAGAATAAAAGGAATTTGATAAGAAAATATTAGCCAAAGGGTAAACGAGAAAGTTGAATCCCCCCAACCCCTCCTCCTCCTCCTCCTCCTCCTCCTCCTCCCCAGCTATCTCTCACACACACAGATGAAGGTCTGTCCATAGTACTTACCTATAATCCACGTGACAAGGAAATCAAATTGATTTTGCCCATCTCTCCAATAATTCATAAACCCATATGCGTAGATTTTTAGAGCCATTTCAACAACATATATCCAACCTGTTGGCAAAAAGGAATAACGTGTCTAAAATAAGAAGAAAAAGCATTCACAGTGACAATCAATCATATAATTGCCTTTTCACATCACATGCCTGTTATAGGATACTTCCCAACAAGAATCAAGATCTCAATATATTGAATTATATCTATGAAGAAATACAAGAAAATCCAAGTATAAAGAGCTTGAAACCTCGCTCTTGAGTGCTCTCACCCAAGCCCAAATCACTCCACAAAATAGCCCCTCCTTCACTCACTCATCCTCCTACTATTTATACAACATCCAGTAACTAACTTTCCATCTAATGACCATTATGCACCTTAATACTAACATACTAATACTCCTACTTAGGTTACTAACAATGTCATACTTATGGTGACAATAGGGAAGAACGCCTCCAAATAAAACTACTCAAAGAAAGAATTTGCTTGTACAATGAACTTGTACATATAGTAGAAAATTAGAATAAGCTTTTGCAGTCTATTTAGAAGGAAACAAATGCTAGAGACTCTTGTCCCTTTATCTTAGATTGTGTTTTTTTAGCTGTTGGGCTTCTTGTACTGTTAAGTCCTCATCAACCCAAAAACTTAGGGCTTAAAAATTGTAGAAGACCCCAAAAGTTAAAGTCAGTATTAATTAGGAGGAAATGATATTTAGACATCCAAACATATGAATTCCAGCACTGATACTATGTTAAATCACCCATCAACCTAGTTGATGAGTTATGATAAATCTAATTATATTAATACTTCAACATGAGCGATTTCTTCTCCTTGTTTCATGAAAAAAGTAAAAGAACTACTATAATTATGCAGGGTGGATAAACAACCATTGTGCACAGATTGCAACTTTGTAGCCCTACATTTTGATGTATCAGAATAATTCACTTTCATCCAGAATATATGTTTTTCCCGGTCAATAGCTGAACCAAATGTTATCAATATCTGAGAAATCATGGACATTCTTTGTTCTCTTTATGTAGAAGGCAATCTTGTCGTCGTGGGTGAAAACAATGTATCTAATTATCAACATCTTACCAAATACAAACTCTAATTATCAACGTCTTACCAAATACAAACTCGAGTTCTTGCCATGCTTTCTGACCCACGTTGTTTTCTATATCAAGCTGAGACAAAAATACCAGAAGTTTAATGTCTTGTAAGCTGAACCAAATCATTTTTAACCAAAAATCATTGAAGATAATAACTTGAATAGAGCTCCTATTGATCACTTGATATTTCTTCATCAAACACCTAAATGGACAACTCAGGCATCAAACTCATCAATTTATAGGCTTGTATCAAAATCCAAAAATTAACGGCTTAATCATAGAATGCTAAAGCTGGAAGTTAATTTGTGCAATTTAGACAAAATCCGTTAAACAAATCCTCAGATCAATGTAATTTACAAGATAGAAAAAATTATATGTTTCAAAGATAAAAAAAAAAAAAAAATTCATAATAGCATGCCAAGAGAACTTAATTACATGAATAAAATTATTATTTAAGCTTCAGCCTTACTGTTGTTTCAATAATAACAGCAACCAAGTTCAGTACGAGGATAAAAGATACAGCATATCCAAATTTGGGGCTCCGCACAAATGCTTTCAACTTTTTTGAAGAACCTGAATGGTAGACCGAAGGATACCCTTCAAACCATGAAGGCTGCAACCATGATAGGTTCAGTTAAGTAATTAAACCCTTATTCATCAGTACATTCATCAGTAGTTTTTTAAAATTCTAAGGTAAAACTACAAAGACTTACAATGTCCTCCTTCTGGAACTTCAAGGCTATAGCGTTGCAAAGATCATCAAACTCATTCATATTAATCTACATATGAGAAAGGAGTCCAAATAAAATCAAGGAAAAGATAGAAAATTATTTTTCATTCAAAATTATGTTTCTCCATGTTCATTATCACAATTTGAATTTGCAATTGATCCTCGATAATTAACCATAGTTGGGGAGCCTTTATTGAGCTCCTTTCAAGGCGTAAAGGTTTGCTATGATTAAAATATATTGTTCTCTGTGGTGTTCCTCATTTTCTTTTTCTTCTTCCTTTTTTTTTTCATTTTTCATTGCTCCATTTGTATTTTAACCTTTAGGAAAAGTACCCATATTGTCCTAGGGACCGCTTTGGTCTTTGAGTTTTCAAAGCATGTACTTTTAGTCTTATTAAATTCAAATAAAAGTCTGACTGGATCAAGTGACGTGTACATGTGGAAAAAATTTTACTTTTAATCTCTCCCTCCTTTATCTTCCTCCTCTCTATTTCCCTCCTGACAATGCTGTGGTTGCTCTCCATTCACCTCCCCTTGCCTTTTAGAGATTAAAAATATAATTTTTTTCCAAGTCATTTTGCAGTCCAGAAATTTTTTTGTTTGAGAGACATAGAAACTAAAGCACTAAAATGACTCGAATAAAAGCTTAGAGACCATACCTTAACCTAAACAAGGGAGCCTTTTTGTAACATTCTAGAGAGTAGGTTTTTGAGGATAACTTTTTACCCTATAAAAAAAGGCTTCTGTTTCTCTAGAAAGTTATAAAACACTTTTGGTAGGAAGTAATAATGTAACCTCTGAACTTTTAACATGTAACAATTTAGTTCCAATACCTTCAAATTTGTGACAATGTATTCTCAAAACTTTAGTATGTAACATTTTAGTCCTTGTACTTCAGCATTTGTAACAAAAATACATATGGTGAAAATTTTCATCAAAATCAAGTATCAAATTTTATTATGTAATATTTTTTAGTCTATTCATACATAAGAAATCTCATTAAATCTTAAAGACAATTTTCACGATAAGGACCAAATCTTTACAAGTTTTAAAGTGCCAGGACCAAAGTGTTACATCAAAGTTTAATTGTTTAGAGGCCAAGTGGTTACAAAAATGAAAGTAATTGTTCGAATATAAAGTTCGAGAAATAAATATTTACTATGAAAGTTTAGAGACCAAAAGTGTTTTTTAACCAAGATTTTAAATTGCATTCAGAGGTCTCGACCAACACATGTTCACAAAAAACTAATCAAATACCTGCTACGTTAAACTTGAAAGGATTAACAGAAGTTATGTCAAGAACAAGAATAGAAGAAATTACTCAAGTTTTAACAAACTTGAGAAACTAACGTACCTTAAAATCACGACTGTCATCCAGCTCATCGAATATTAACTCATAATCATCCCTTGATATTTTCGGCAATGACCTGAGCGAAAATGTAACAATTAATATAAGATTAGCTGAAAAGCAATAACAAAAACTAAGATGCCTTCTAAACCAAGCAAACTAAGAAAGTGAATTTGTTTCTGGTGATCGTAGAGAACAAAAAAGATTTTTTTAAAAAAAAGAACAGTCAAGGTTCTGTCACCGAGTTCTCAATTCCTGTAAATGTTGGTTGGGTATGTTCTATCTAGTGAATCATACCAAAAGGCATGTTTTATTTTGCTGGGTCATTATTATGTTTATTTCATCAAATTACAAAATAGAGTACTTTTAACTAACAAGTGCCAAAGTGAGCTTGACTTAGTTGAATCGGCATGCACTATGTCCCTAATGGTCGGAGTTCAATCCACAGTTGTTGTACTCGAAAAAAAAAAACGTAATTAATAAGTATATTTTGACATTATATAAGCATTTTTTCAGTTAATTTTTAATTTGTGATAACAAGGACTTAAGAAAAAATGCAATATAATGAGAGATGAATGAAACTTCTAAAATGTTAAGAGACAAATTGAAAAACACTTAAACACTGGGGACAAACTATATATTTAGCCTTTGTGTGAAAGATAGAACTCTATACTTCATGCCTTTGCTTTCACTGTCTACCATCATTTGAAATCTTCAAAACTAAGATGTTACCCACCACATATCAGCAGATATTATCATGAAATGCGACCATAAGAATCAAAGTTAACCATTTCAGCATAGATCATAAAAGGAAAACAAAACCAGCAAAAAGTATAAAATCTTTGTAGATGCACTGGACCCCCACATTGAAGGATTATTAGTTTTTCATCAGGCACTTCTGTATTTATTTCAGATTATTCCGTAACAAATGAACTTCAAAACTAGCAAGCCAAACCTACAGAGAGGTAGAGAAGAAAAAACCTGTATCTGTTAAGTTCTTCAAGAAGCATAAGGCACTGCTCTTTATTGATATACCCAACATTCTGTAAAGACATGAGACAGTAATCAACATGCACCTTCACCATGAACTTTTGAAGAAAACATGATATTGGAAAGTAATGTGGACCTTATTTACCACTTTATTCTTATTATTATAGTCAAGAAATAAATTAGAAGAGGTGCAGAACCAATAACTCAAAAGTACAAGGATAAAATATTTCAAAAAATAAAATTATAACATCGAGGACATACACTTCAAGCAGAAACTTTACCCACAACAATGCATCATCCAACAATCTCATACAAGAATTTTAATAAATTGACTGTATACGCATTCTCCAATATAGCAAGTGAATTTGGAAGCTTAGTTGTGGAATGAGAAAGGAGGCAGGTAACATCCATTTAGCCAAATAATTAGTAGCGTGATTACAAATAGATATAAAAGGTTATGCTAAAGTACACTGCACAGATGTGAACCATAGACAAATAGCAGCATAGCATCAAATTGGTTCTGCAATTATTTCATTGTATTTTTCTCCCTTCTCATTTTTCAAAAGTGGGTTTTTTCAGTTACGCCCCTTATTCTCCAAATCTGAAGTAACACCACCCAACAACTCCTTTTGTTGTAAGAAACATAGCTCTTAACTGAAGTTCAGCAGAGGCCCATTGACATACCCTAAAGGCACGTCTTTTTTTTTTTTTTTTTTTGGGGGGGGGGAATTTTCTTTTATCAAAATTAAATAGGATTCATAAGCTACCCAGTTAAACCTTTGAGTATACGAGCTGGATGGTAAGTGGTCGCCATACTTACATTTGTATCCATGAGACTAAATGCTTTGGCCAATATACTTTTCCTCAACCGATCCATCTCAGAAATTTGTTTAGCAAGCTAAATAAAAAATAAAAAAATAAAATGTGAGACTTTAAATCCTTACATAAAAGGTTAAATTATATACAACACTCCTAAAATGTAGGGCAGGTTTTACTTATGTCCTTAAACTTTGAAAAGTTTCATTTTTACCCTTGAAGTTTGAAAATGTACCAAAAATATCATTTTTGTTAAAATAAATGGTGGAAATTGAAGTAGTAACTTAGGTGTAAAAGTTAACTGCTTACGTGATATTATCTACAACTAAATAGAATATAAGATCGTGAGTACAATTTATTTCATATTAAAAGATGTTAAAATCATTTACCTAATCGAGTTTTACTCATAACATCATACCTTCCAACTAATACACCATTACTGAATCAATTTTCATCATGTTTTAAGAAAAACAACTCCCCAAGTATATTTTTTGAAGAAATTTTGAAGTTGAAAAATAAAATGCACCTTTTCAAAGTAAGGAACATGATTGAAACCTACCCTAAAATTTAGGGATTTTGTATAATTTAACCTATTTATAAAAAGTAAGAATATCAGTTTTTGTTCATAAGCTATGGATGAAGAAGTATGTGGGGAGGGAAAAAAAGCTATGCATGAAGCAATAAACGGGCAGACAAATGAATACAAACACCCCAGTTGAATCAATAGACAACTATTTGCGCTGGGCAGCTCATGATGTTATAGGCATTTACCTGACTCTTAAAGCTATCGTATACGACAGCAAGAATCAAGTTTGTAACGAAGTAAACACCCAACAGCACGTAAAGCACAAAAAAGAGGCAATACCAACGAGACGCCCTGTAAAAGACAATATATGTCAATGTAATACTTGCTTTAGAATGCTGGAGAAACGTCTTTTAAAATGCATTCTTCAATTAATAGTTTCTATGATATTAATCTACCTACTTTATATAATAGAAATAATAATAATGATATAACACGCATGATAATTAATTATGTAACCTCTACAATATCATTTAACATCTCAAGGTCATGAATTTCAATCAAAACAAGTAACGCCATCTGTAGAACTAATATCGCAAACTTGTGGTCTGGAGCAATGTCAGGGTTCAAATTGAGTGTTCAAACGATTAGATACCATTTGAATATCATAAAATTTATGGACGAGACCATGACACAAGCCTTAATGGGCATTCTGGACCAGGAATTGGATAGTGGTTTGAACGAGGTAATAATTTTCCCTCTATTCAAGAACTCCACTTAAAATTATTTGGAGATGTCTCACTTGGAGGGAGTCTTAAGTATTCATCTGCTAGTGTACGAGTACTTAGGGAGCCAAAGGAAGAGTGAGAGGGAGTATCACATTTAGAGATAGCCTGAATGTTAATTTCATGAAGTCAAGCTCTAAGTGTGTCACTGTAATTGTCACATGTGACAACTTTGTAACAATTTCACTTTACATTAGTGAAATTATCTTTTTTGGACACATTGCCCCTAGACGTTGGTGGATTTCACTGAAATGGGTTACCAATTTCTGGGTTGTCTGTCTGATTGTATCTTGGCCTTATTCGTGTTGTTGAGCATTGTGTTACATCATCTCTGTGTTTGTCATCTAGATAACCTTCCTAGTCTTTCATAAATAACTATATCAATAAAAAGCGATGAACGGTATACCATTCTAAATTACCCACTTACTTGTAGGCAGGTATCCAAACATTCGGATTATTTGACGTTGTGAACAAAATAAACATTTGATATAATGTGGCTCCAAAAGAAGTAAATATTAATTTCCCCTGCTGTGTATCCTCAAAAATAACATATGCCAACCAGCTGGAAAACAAAAGAAACAAAAACCATAGCGCCTGCCAGGAAAGTGGCAAAAGAATAAGAGTTGGTATAATAATTAACACAATCGAACGTTAGACTCACAGTTCAACTTTTTGAGTAAAAGGGAAATATAAGATGTCATGTAGGTAAATCATAAATTCTACAGAAACAAAATTGTGCCAAAGTTATCTACGAACCAAGACATTCAAGTATGTGCCAAGCATTCCAGCCAGGATGATAATGCTCTCCCGTAGATGCCTAAGAACCAAATGAAATGATTAAATTTGTGAGAGTAGATCAAAAGTAAATAGCTATAACATAAACAGGATCAACTGCCACCAATAAAGAGCAGGTCTCAAATATCAAGGGAAGAGGCAAGTCCACATCAGAATAGATGCTACATTTAAATTTCATCCACAATTAATGAAGATAAAATATTAGGGCCCAGAATTCAACTTTTTTCCCATTAATACATATTCTCAAGTCTACTGTCTAACCAGTAGAATGAGAGTAGTATTGATGGTTATTTCAAATATCAAGAGACCCAACGACGACAAAAATTAATATAACATTGAAATACCTGAAAACTACCTTGTTCGTGTTAACACACTATAAGGGCTATCTCAAAACAATCAATTGTTAGACGAAGCTATGTAAAATAAACTCATTTCTAGGAATTAAGGCCACTTTTACGAAACCATAATAAAAATTGGCGCAATAGTAATGGAATACGATCGATAGATCAATTGTAATGAGCTTGAGTCACAAATGTAATTGAATTTTTTTTTAGCGTATTTACTTAAACTTATGAATTTTGTCAAATTTACTATTACCGTTATCTCTACCTCTACCTCTACCTCTGAGGGTCAAGCGGTAAGAGTAATAGTAAAGATTAAAGATGTCAAAATTGATCATTTTTCAGATGACAATAACAATAATGGTAGCTATGCCGGTAACGATACGGCGCAATTCTCAAGCGCAATCAAATTGAGCATCACATTGCGTTATTTAATTACAAATTTGGATGTAGATGTCATGTGTCAGTACAAATGCAAACACAAGTAAACAACACCAAAAGTAATCAAATGGGACACACTTTTTTTATTCTAATTGATCTATTACGTTTTCACTGGGTAAATGTGACCTAAAACACTTCTTGATACAGTACAGGAGCAGATGAAATAAATCCCTTTGAATTGGATGCTACAAATATCTTTAAGTCTATAAGATGCGGTTCACCGTTCACATAAGAAGAACAAGTAAAATAAGATCCCTGCCAAGAAATACCTGATATTCATGATGAAAAAGACAACTCTGATATATGGTGCAGCTCTGAATGGAAGATAATCAAAGGCCACTGGCGACAAATATAGGGTATAAACAAGAAAATCGGCAACCAAAATAGTTATGCAAATGACCTGGAGAACAAGAAAGATTTATAATTAATTTTTTCAAAAGCACAACACCATAGCCACTAAAACCCCAAGAAGCAATGACACTCTTAAGATAGTGAAGTATCGGTGTCAGACATGTTTCCGACACCGACATGCCGCCGACACGCCAGTTGGTGTGTCAATTTTTTTTTCTTTTTTAAATTTTCAGACATGGCTCCAACGACCAAGACATGGCCGGACACGCCTAGAGAGAAAAACACATAGAAACGGCCCATTATCCCATCCAGCCTAATGGCAATAATTATTAGGTTTCTTTTTTTTTAATTATTAGGTTTCTAAGTTTCTTCATGTTCACGCTCTCTTCTCTGATTCTCCCCACCAGACCACCAACCGTCTCGCCGGTTGCCATCACCGCCCATCTCTCTTGCTAGTCACGTGATGTTTTTAGTTCCCTACTAAAACTTGTTACGTCTTATGGCTCTAAACTTGTTGTTTTGATGTTTTTAATTGGAATCCTTGTTATGTAATATGCTTATATGCATTACATATATTAAATTTTTTAACTAAAAAATTGATGTGTCCCCGACGTGTCGTGTCCTACTATTTTGAAAAATGGTGCATCGCCACATCGGGGTCGCCGTGTCGCGTGTCGGTATCTATGCTTCCTAGCTAAAATCCAATAAGGTATTGGTAATTCATAAGAAAAGAGATCCCAATTATTAGACTATTGACTTGCTCATTCCAAAGATGTTAAATCTACCTTTAACCAAGGGTAAGAGGAAAATACGTAGCCAAGCTCATGATCACAAGATGAAATGCAGTATAGACAATACTTATAATTGTAGGTTTTATGCCTAACAAGTTCTGACCAGAATCATTTTGCATGGGGTTGATGGCAATGCCTTCGGAGAGTTTGTAGGTGGCAAAGGTAAGTTGGGTTGTCTCACTTACTCTTCGCGGACAATATTATCTTTCTCTGCTAAAGAAAGGAGTCCTTAATTAATCTAGATTGCTTCCCCTCTTTTTCTGAATGTAGAAAAATGCTCGGTGTTGAGTGATTTTTTTTAAACAAGAGACAAAGACTTTTCATTGATAAATTGAAAAGAGAGACTAATGTTCCACAGATACAAAACTCCACAGAGAGAGAAAAGTAAATAATAGACAAGACATCAAGTAAAACAAAATTGAAGCAATTCCATAAATAAAAAATAACATTAATAATGAACAAAAGCTGAACTAATAAGGAAATAGAAGGGCTGGCCAGTTGAGATTGAAGTCCTGAGAAGAGCATTTACACTTTCAAGGAATGTCGTAAAAGAGAACCAAAGAGATGCATTGAGGCGAGTGTAGGCAAGGGTGTATGAGCTAGAACAATATTTTAAGTAGGTGGGATTCTTGACTTACCTTGGACTTGGTCATGATCCTAGAAGTAGATCATATTGGAATCCTACAGTCGAGAAAGTTCAAAAGCGTCTTTCTTTCTAGAAGAAAAATTACTTTTCCATACAAGGAAGACTCACTTTGATTTAGTCAGTTCTAAGTAGAATCCCGAATTATTTCCTCTTTATTTAGGACCCCACTGTCAAACAATAATTATCTACAGAAAAGCATGAGAAACTTACTTTGAAAAAAGGTATTTGAAGGTAAAAGGATTCCCTTGAATTTGGAGTGTGGTACTGATGCTAGTGGAGCTCAAAAGGTTAGGCATTTAGGATGCATAAATGCCTCTGGCACGTCTAGACACTTGTGGTAAGCTATACCTAAGGGATTTTCTTTTCTTTTCTTTTCTTTTCTTTTTTCATCCATATCCTTTTGGGTGTGGGTGTTTAAGGACTTCTGTAATTTTCTTGCTTATTAGAGCCCCTTTCTTTACCTTTACTCCTTTTGGAGGCTGGTTCTTGCCCCTTGTATTCCTTCTTTTCATCTTTTCAGCAATGTGATTCCAACTGTTATGTTCAACGTCAACCTATCTAAATAATTCAGTGAAGGCAATAAATGTTACGTTTCTGATAAAGCTCTTTGGTCACTTAACGAACTTTTTGCCTTTTATAAAAGACGTTCATCTATGCATTATTGTCAAGCTCAAGTTCTCATATGGATAACCGAAACTCCTATAAAAGAAGAAAATAATTAGGTGCCCTTTTGAGTTTTGACATTAAGGCAATAAGAAAGCTGTCTTCACGCTCAAATTACAAAGAACACTAAAAAATGAATATATTCCAACAACCAAGTATCGTGCCTTCAAGTTTATATATAATTCAAATTACTTGAGGATACCTATCAAACAAAAGAGAAAATGGGCAAGTACCTTCAACTGATTCAGGAGATTGGTCCAATAAAGCTGGGCACCTTCATATGAAATTGGGAAAAAAGTGTGTATCATGAGTATTATGAGAGTCACAGCCTGCATACAGAAAGTATCAACTTGAT
Source organism: Cucumis sativus (assembly GCF_000004075.3). Lineage (NCBI taxonomy): Eukaryota > Viridiplantae > Streptophyta > Magnoliopsida > Cucurbitales > Cucurbitaceae > Cucumis > Cucumis sativus. The sequence goes on along the minus strand of NC_026661.2, from coordinate 3,193,774 downwards.
TAAACAGACAATGATTGAAGTGGAAAGCAGAAGATTAAGAAGACTGAGATGCTGCACAAGATCGTTTTATTGATGCATTGTGGTTCTTAGAGATCTAGATAATCTGGAAAACTAACATCTAGCATCAGCTGAAATAGCTTTGCAAATTGAACCATTTGTGAATATCAAATGAGGAAACCAAGAAATTCTAGTTCCTGTTTCATTTAAAATATGAAAACTAAAATCCTCCATATAACAGCTTTTTGCATGTAGTGGAATTTAATATCACAATCACATAGTTGTAGTTATAGTATAGTATCGAAGGTTATTAAAAAACATCTACACTTTCAATGAGTCGAATTCAGCCAGCGGTAGAGTTTAAAAGCATTTGGTTGACGTGCAAAGTATAAGCATCTACAAGCACAATTTTCTTGCAGATTTATATTAGTATATAAAGAACCCCATCCTCCTCCGTTAATATATAATAATTCAGTTTTTACTTCCAGGCTTATGTGCAGTAGCATTCCTAGATATAATTTACAGCACCAATTGCAAGGGCGTAATGAAACTACTGTATGCATGCAGTAAAGCAATTCTACCACATATTCTATCCTAGCCAAACCATAAGCAATTCCAACTAGATTGCAGTAGGAGTAAAGAGACTATAAAGATAATAATAATAAGATTTATTTAGTTTATTCTTACCTCATATATAAGAGATTCAACAGCTGTTAAGTACGGCAACTGTCCAAGAAAGAAATACTCCCTGTCGTTACAAGAATGTGTATCGTATTTGAAGCACCACAAGGGTTTCTGCGGATGTTCATATATATTTAGAAAATGAATATAAACTTCGTTTTACAACTGAAAACAAAAGGGAATGTTTGGAAAAATGGAAAAACAAACCTCAAAGAAATTTAGGACTATTAGCGCAAAGAAATTTAAGGACCAAATCCAATCAAATTTAATAAAAATGAAATAGAGCTTTGCAGCACTCTGAAAGTTTGACTGATCAAGAATTTTCTCAGGTATACCAACGCCATCTTCAGCCTGCAAAATTCATTCTCCATCAGCAGTGACAAAAATGTTCTGTTGGCCAGGTTTAGAGTAAAATTATATCCTTTTTGCTTCTTTTGCCATAAACACGATGAGCGAATCCTTGTTTCATCTACTAAATTAATATTTATCACTAATCTAGACCTTAATAAATATTTCAGACAAACTTGTACCATTTCTTGGCAGGAAAACAGAGTCAACGAAATTGTGTAAAGGCAGGGGATTCATTTTCTAGAAACACCCATTTAGCTCTTCCCATTCCAACATTTTTCAATTGTTGTGGAATTAAAGTAAATTATTGAGTTTTTTCCCCTTGGAGATAGATAAAATATTGGTTTGAACTGGAAGGAACATAAAAGTGCTCATTGATAGAGCTTTTTTATTTTATTTTTTATAATTATTGAGATAATATAATATAGAGCAATTGGTTGCAACTATGTTAATCATCAATGATTTTATTTCTTAATTACTTTGCTTCTTTCCTTTTAAGTATTGAGCCTCTCCCCTATATAAGAAGAGTATGCATTTACTGTGGTATATAGGAATACGGGTATTTTATTACATTAAAACTAACATAGTATCAAAGTGGTAGGTCTTGTGTTTGAACCCCTATAGCATCATTTGTAGTATCATTTCATCCCAAATAATATTGGTTTTCACTTGTTGAGACTTACTATAAACTGTCAAGCCCATTGATGGGTGTGCTGAAGTATTGATAAAATTAAATTTAGTAGGAACCATTAGCTTAAGCTTTGGGGTTGATTAGTGACTTAGAAGAGCATGTATAACCAAAAGCAGAACTATTTCGAAGCAACTCTGGCATGTTGAACAAGAAAAATAAGTATTATATACTTTCTACTAAGCTAATGAAATAAAGAGACGCCAATAGAAATTACGCTCAGTTTTTAAAGATACAAAGTAAACCCGTCGATTCTCTGAGAGAAAAGTGTATGATGTGAATTAGAAGACAGAAGGAGACAACATATCAATGAACGTTAAAAAGAAAGTACAGTATAGTATTATATATAAATAGAAAACGATAGCTCGAATCAACTACATGAAAAGTAATCTTCAATGCAAAACTACGCCAGTTCCAAAGACAATCTCCCACTAAACCTCTCCAGTAACAAAATCATAAAGAAAATCGGTCAGGTGGACTAACATCCAGGACACTAAGTCAAAATTCCCAAATCCATATGAGAAACACAAGATTCAGATTCCCGTGGAAGCAGTCCAAAACAGATCCTAAATTCATCATACTTCAAAGACGCGGGTGTAGTAAAAGTAAGGTAACAAGGATCACATTGTTGATTCAAATGATATAGGAGGAGAACAGCATTTCCACCCCCGAAAATGCGGCAAAACAATACTAACCAGATCCACAAGAGCAGCCGCTCTCTGGTAGGCAGAACCATATGCGATGGCGTCGGAGCGGCGGCGGAACCTGACATGCGGACGTCGAGAGGTGGAACTACCGCTACTTTCTCCTCCTCCTCCTAGAAGAGATTCCTCCATTTTCTTTGAGATTTGTCGAAGACTTTCACAACGAACTTATATCACAAGGAACAAAAGAGAAGCAAATTGGAAGTTGATGGGGGAGGACTAGGAGAGCTTCAATTCGGGTGTCATCAACTATTTATTTAGAAACAAGTTGATAATGCGACTGTATTAGTGCGCGTTGAATTTTGGAAATTACAGGATTGCCATCTTTACCTGTAATGATGGTGACATGGCCTATACATGTGGCACGCCACGTGTAATCTAGATAGGGAAATCCCTCGTCCTAACCAAATTCCATCACCTTGACATACATGCTTTTTCTGAAGTATAGTCAAATTAAACTACATAATTTATAAATTGACATATTTTTATGAGCGTTCCAAATCCAAATAGAAGCTTTTAAGCTTATAAGATAAGGTAAGGAACTAATAATCGCCACGGAAAATAAGGCAATGAAATTATCCAACTCATATATATGGGGCCTATGACCTATAAGAAAGGTACTGCTCAACAACTTGTTTGTCTGTAAGTTAATGTAAATTGAATTGTAGGCAGCACATTTTCAAAGCAAAGGACATCCCAAGATAAAGTGTCGGCAACAACGCATTCTTTCTTATTCCTCGTCTATGGGAGAACGGCACGAGATTCTAAAGGGATTTGGGTATCAAAATTATTAAGACTAGATCCAGAAAAACTTCTCGTCCGTAACCACCCTCTTCCAAGCTTAAAAATAATAAAACACCCAAAAAGCGTACACAATGTTATTTTATTTCTATGACTAGATGTCGCTCGAGTAAGACAATATGCAGCATATCATCACACACCCTAACATAATCGCTTGGGGAGTCAAAAGCCTCCATCTTCTCCACTAAAACTAGAGATTCAGATAACGAATTACAAACACAATTAATCATTCAAAAGGTGCAGATAAACATAAATGGGAATATAGAAAGATTGGAATTTGGAAGTAGAAGATGATATTCACACGAAGTTTAAATCATACAGCCGACGTTTTAAAATCTCACAAACCATAACAAAATATATACGGAGGACAATTAAATCATAAACCAGTATTTTATTCAATGCATTAAAAAGACGCAATGTATGAGGCTGGTCATGGCCAATCGGCCGCAGACGGGATGATTAAATTACTCTTCACCAAGCTCTCTGTGGACCTGGACCTGAAGGAGAACTCAACCTGTCAAGAACAGCGTTGAAGTCAACAGGTTGGCCACTGTCTTCCATTCTCTGGATTATACTTGCAACATGGTCACCCCTGAAACCCATGCCAACTAATTTTTCGATTAGATGTGAATGACTTGGATTCCTAGCTGAAACATGGGGGCCTGCTGGTGCTTGAGGAGGAACCTGATGAGGTGCATTGGCCAGAGGATATCCACTTTGATTGAAGTGCGTTTGTTGAGGCGGATGGTGTGGCGGTCTTCCGCTTTCCCTATCATACATCATATATGCTCCTCCAGATTGTTGTCCAGGAGGCATATATCCCTCACCTGTTGGTGGACCATAAGCATTTTTCACTTGAGGAGGTTGTTGTGGAGCAGAACCACCACTTCCGGCAGCATACCCATAAGGCCCTGCATCCACACGGCTTGAACCAGGTTGAGGAATAGATGGAAAAGACATTTGCATGGGCATGCTGCTTGGCAGTGTCTCAGGCATAGAAGTTGGTTGATTTGGTGGTGGATAAGTAGAAGGGTACACTGAAGGGGGAGGCGGTCTGATTTGTTGCATAGAAGGCTGTTGAGGAGGTTGTGGCTGCTGAGATGGTGGTTGCGCCCATTGTTGTTGATATTGGTTGAATGGCTGTGGTGGAGTTTGACTTAGCTGTGGATTGGACATCTGTGAAACATCTTGAGGTTGTGATGCCCGGTGTTGGGAATCAGATGGGATATATTGGCTCTGAGCATGCTGGATATGGGGTGGTTGACCGGGCAATTGGGATTGAGAGATGTAGTAAGATTGTTGTTGTTGAGGCATGTTCTGAGGCAAAGCTGCTGAAGGTGGTGTTATAGGATTTTGCTGTGGGACGATCTGATGTGGCAAAGCCAAAGCTAATTGCTGGTTGTGAATCTCAGATGAATTTTCCTTCTTTTTAGGATCCGAGGCAACTGAAGAAGCCCTCTCCTCATTAGACTGTGAATGGTTTGTTGAAGATGGCTCTTTCTGCGAGACCTGAAGTTTAGCCAAGTCTTTCTGAGTCTCAGCGAGTTCTTGCTTGTCTCTTATAATCTGTACAGACCTGTGGACCTACAAAAATGTGTCAAGTACAGATTCAATTAAAACATTACAAATCCACCTGATCAGTATCAGATTTTAAGGAATAAAAGTGATGAAAACAAATGGAGCTTGGAAAGGACAGCCAGTTCACATCAAGTGATTTAAGAGTCAACAAGTGATAGGTTCATGTAGTAGGAACAAGGTAGGGTATCTTGGTCAAATCCTCAATTAATTAGGATTAGGATTAGTTTCCATGATTGATTAGAATTAGGATTAGATTCCTTGGTTTATTAAGTTCAGGATTAATTTCTTTGATTAATTAGGATTAGGATTTGACCAAGATACCTTAATTCACCCTAATCCTACTGGATCATAGGTTTGAGTTCCAGACTCTTTTTGATAAGAAGATACTACTTTCAAACTCTTTTTAAAAGATACTAAAAAATCATCAAAGTTCTAAAGTTGTAGCTCACCTCTTGAACATGCTTCTCAAGAGATTTAAGCTTTGAATCTGCTTCTTCATGGTCACGAGCTAATTCAGACCGCATTTCTCCAACGGATTTATCAAGGTTGTAGCAATAGAGTTCAAGTTGTGATAGGCGTGAACTTATTCCCTCAAGAAAGCGCAAAAGGTTATCAGAATGCTTTTTCATGCTGTTCTCAACCGTGGAAATCACATTTTGACTAATGGTATCATCTGCTTGACCATAGCCAGAAGCAGGGAATACTGTAGACATTCTACCCTTGTGAAAATCCTGCTCAAACAAAAATGCACAATACTAATTATTAAATAATCCAGTTCCAATTTTAGTCATCAATCGAGAAGACATAAAACTCACAGGTGGTTTAATATAAATCAAAGGCAATTAAAAAGTAGAAATTTTGTATGGATAAATTTATTCAAAACTTGTGAGACTAGAAACAACATTTGCTGCCACTGCAAGCTGCGAGCAGCTTAATAATCCTATGGGTTTCTTAATCACTCGTTCCATCTTACAGCATTCTTACAAGACGTGCTACTGAACAGCAAATACTAATAATAAGGAGCTGCGTTAACTCTTCCACTCTATCAGTTCACGAACCCATTCATTTACAATAACAAATGGAAAACCAAGACCTATATACAGATAAGATACAAAACCCAAAACCACCTAAAAGTCAATGTACTTCACTTCTACAATAATTATTCAAAAACTAATCAAATCCCTTGCACATCATGTAGAAGAAGGAGCTTCATATCAACATTTCAACTCACCAGGTAAGATTATTACCAGGACTAATGACTGAACTTTACAAGGTTAAAGCTCAATTGAATTGAAAAACTAACTTCATAGTAAAGACTGGAAAGCACAAATATTGTCTGCTCAATGACAAACCAAACACACATATTGTCTAGAACTCAGCTAACACTAAGAATTGGCACGAATCATCATCAGTTCATCACCCCTGCCCCAAGTAGTCAAATACTCGCTTCTTAAGCTAAAAATAATCAGCACCCAATAAAATTTAGATCAAAACTCAACAACTAATAAAAAAAAAAAAAAATCACAAACCCTAATCGCACATAAAATCGAAAATTAGGTTCGAGCATCCATAACCCACAATAGGAAACTAGGGAAAGAGACTAAGAACAAGTAATTGAACCACAAACCTTGCCAGGATTGTTAACGGAAACGGGATCGCTGAGGCTACCGTTTGAAGGGTCCTGTTTACCGTAGTCTTCAAAAGAGCAAAGGATATCATCAGAACCAAAATCAAAGGATTTAGGGGAGGAATTGGGGCGACCTGCTGAACCAGACGCCATAGATCGCAGTGAGTAACGGAGAGAATGGGGATGAAGATGACGATTGAGATTTTTTGGGGAAAAAAATAGATGATTGAGCTTTTCGATTATCGAGATTGAAGACTAAAACGTGTATTCGGATGCCTTCAATTCCAAGACTGTTTTTATATAGACTTGTGTAAGGTTTTTAATTAACAAATTATATCATATAATGTGTTTAATATTATTCCATTAGGAAAAGGAAATTAATTAAAAATTTGTTATCGGATTTTCTCCATAAGAAAAAAATTGTTATCAGAAATTTATATATATATACATCTAATTAATTTGCTATAAATGAACTATAAAAATTAAAGCAATTATAGAATATGAAGATGACAAGAAAAAGGAAACATCCAAGTAAAGAAGTTTCAAGTTAAAAGATAATTTTAAAAATTAAAAATGGAAAAAAATTATTTTTCCGAGATAAAAAGAAGTGCTAATTATTTGATAGCACACTGTCCTAAATAAAATATTGTTTTTAGTTTATTTTTTATACTTATCTTGCTCTTCAAGTCTTTATTAATATTCAACCATCAACAAGTTTAAGTTGCCAAAAGATGGTATTTCGGTGGTGCATGTAATTAAACTATAAGGATGTGGTTTTAAGTTGCTAAAAGATGGTAAGTTTCTACCAGGATATAATTTGTAATTAAACAACAAAGATGTGGTCTAAATTGCTAAAAGATAGTAAAAATTTCTACAAAGAATATAATTAAGGATGGTAGAACGTAATCATCAAAATAAATTTTGTATTACAAACTAAACTCAAATAAATTTTAGATTACATACCAAACTTATCCTATTACGACTCACCGTACATCTAAATAATAATGATTATTAAGTCCAACTTAAGATACACGTCTTTCTAGATTTACACGTCTTTCTAGATTTTTTTTTCATTGCTCATGCTAATAATAAATTAAAATATTAGAATTTATCATATGATGAATTAAAATTAAATAATTTAATAAGATGAACATGGATAGATACAATCCCAAGATGCACGAAGTACAAATATATACATTTTACTTTAATTTTGTGGAGAAAGGGAAGGAACAAGCAAGAGAGCCAGAAACGGATGTTCATGGATGCAAAAAGTAGAAAGAACATTAAGAGATAATCATCTGGTAAGATCAGAGAATGAGGGCAGAAGATATTCATACAACGTTTAAACTTTAAACATGAAATACAATCAACTTCTTTTGTATCTCGTAAACCATATAACATTATATACGAGAAGGGAAAACACAGTGGAATCCTAAAAACCAGTCTTTTATTCAATGCATTAAAAAGACGCAATGGCTAGGCTGGTCATGGCCGATATGAAGCTTCAACGTGCAAACAGACAGGCGACTTTGCTACTAAAATTACAGTCACCATACCCGCTGAGGACCTCCGGAATTACTCAACCCATCTAGAACAGCGTTGAAGTCGACAGGTTGGCCGCTCTCCTCCATCCTATGAATTATACTAGCAACGTGGTCACTCCTAAACCCCATGCCGACCAGTTTCTCAACTATTTCACCATAAGGGTGGTTTTGGTTTGGGTTTTGGTTGCGCATATAATGTGGATGGTTCGGATTCCTAGCAACAACGTGGGGGCCCGATGGATGCTGAGAAATCTGAAGAGATCCATTGGCTGGAGAGTATCCACTTTGGTTGAAGTGTGATTGTTGGGGCTGGGGAGGATGGTGTGGTGGTTGTTGTTGAGGTTGGGGAGGATGGTGTTGTGGTCTTCCACTTTCCCTATCGTACATCATATATGAAGCTCCCAAGGAAAGTGCAGATTGCGGTCCAGAAGGTAAATAACCTTCTCCAGCCTGTGATACGTAAGCATTTTTTACTTGAGGAGGTTGCTGGGACACAGTAACACCACTTCCCACATATCCATATGGAACGGTGTCTATACGGCTTGAACCCGGCTGAGGAATGGGTGAAAATGACAATTGCATAGGCATGCTGTTTGAAAGAGTCTCTGGCATAGAAGTCGGTTGATTCATCGAATAGGAAGGGTAGACTGAAGTAGGCGGTGGCCTGATCTGAGGTTGTTGCATAGAAGGCTGTTGTTGTGGTGGTTGTACCTGTTGGGGTGGCTGCTGCTGCTGCAGCGGCGTCCATTGTTGTTGATACTGATTGAATTGTTGTGGTGGTGGAGTTTGACTTAGTTGTGAATTAGTCATCTGTGATGGCAACCGAGAAACATCTTGAAGTTGTTGATATTGGGTCTGGGCATGCTGGATATGGGTTGGAGGTTGACTTGGTAATTGGTTTGAAGCCATGTAATAAGACTGCTGTTGAGGCACGTTCTGTGGCAAAGCTGCTGGAGGGGGTGGTGTGATAGGATTTTGGTGTGGGACAATCTGGTGTGGCAGGGCGAGAGCTAATTGCTGATTATTGAGATTCTCGGACAGATTTTCGTTCTTCTTAGAATCAGAGGCAACTGGTGAAGCTCTCTCATCATTTGAATGTGAATGGTTGGATGAAGACGACTCTTTCTGCAAAAGATGAAGTTTGGCCAAGTCTTTCTGAGTCTCAGCAAGCTCTTGCTTGTCTCTTATAATCTGCACAGACCTGTGGACCTACAAAAGAACATAAAGGATAATCTTAATCCCTGAGGACACAATTTGAAAAGACTGTCTTTTGTACAATGAAGTAAAATGTTATGGCAACTGAAATAAGAGCAATGGATGACCACTTGAAATCACATCTCAACTAATGTTTCTCTCTTAGATGGCAGGACCAGTATCAAGTTAAACGAAATGAAAATGGCAACAACAAAAGAGGCTTAAGAGGGAGTCACTGTTCGCATCAAGTAGGTGATTTCCAGATTCAACAGACAAGTGTTAAGTTTGAGTTGCAGACTAATTTAACATTTCTACATGGATGCAATGCCTCGTGTCTACAAATGATCATATAATATCAATAAATAAATTAAAAAAAGGTTACTGTTCAAGTTCTAGAAAATGTAGCCTACCTCTTGTAGATGCTTCTCCAGAGATTTAAGCTTCAAATCTTCCTCTTCACGGTCACGTAGTACGTCAGATCGCATTTCTCCAACAGATTTATCAAGGTTGTAACAATTCAGTTCAAGTTGTGATAGGCGTGAACTTATTCCCTCTAGAAAACGCAAAATATTATCAGAATACTTCTTCATGCTGTTCTCGACAGTAGAAATCACATCTTGTTTGATGGAATCTTCTGATTGACCATAGGCAGCAGCAGGATATACAGTAGACATTCTACTTTTATGAAAATCCTGCTCAAACAAATACTCAAAACTCAATTATTCATGCAACATTACACACTGAACACACTATTTATGAATAAGACACAAAACTCAGTTAATAAAATTGATGAAACGGACAAATAAAAAACATAATACAATTAGACAACACAGCATTTGACTCTACGCAAGCTGAAAAAAATAATAATTGCAGCCAATAATCTTCCGAGTGTTCTTCCTCTGTAATTTCAAAATTAAAAAGCGAGACTCGATATCAGACCAAAAAATATATAACAATATTCTATGTTAGCTCATGAATCCATAACACACACTAAGAATTTACAAACATTACTTGTAACACCGCAGTACAGTTAAACTACACTACCAAAAACCATAACTAAAAGATAATGTCCTCTTCTCTTTAAGGACATCTATTTCAAAATATAGATTCAACTCTCACATGGAATGGAAAACCAAGAATCTTCATAACAAAATTTTTAAGCTCTCAGTGAAAAATTCAAAATCTTAGGGAAGAAAAGCTCATTAAGACCAAACTTTCAATAGCTCAAGCAAGATTGAACAACTTTTTCTTTTCCATTCTGCAGACTGGAAAGTACCAAGAATATTAACTTACAGTAACAAATTCCAAGTTATTTCAAAACGAATTGACTCAACCGTAATACACAAAGTTAAACCAATAATTAAAAGCATTACAACCCCATTTGATAGCCATTTTGTATCTAAAAAAACTTTCCTTGTTTTCTCACAATTTCTTAACCATAGTTTTTATCTTTCATAATTAAATATTGAATTCTTAACCAAATGTCAACAACAAAAACAAGATTTTAAAAAACTAACTTCGTCTAGTATTCAAAACTTATCTTGGATTTTGAAAACACTCCAACTAAAAAGCATACAACCACACAAAGAAACTAATAGATAGAAGCAATACTCATTAGGTTACTTTTCATAAAACAAAAATCAAAATGAATATATCAAACGGGACCTACATCACCACAATCCCAAAAGGACACAGCACGGATCTTTATCCCTATCCCCAAACATTGATTTCATAACACAACCCAATATCAATAACCATCCCCTCGAAAAGACCAACCAAAAAAGGCATAAATTCAACAATCCAAAACCCTAATCGAGCACCCCCAACAAATTCCAAATCTCAAAATTTCTCTCAAACACCGAACAAAAAATCAAAACCCCCAACCAACCGCATCAACATAAGAACCAACAACCAAAACCAACCTTACCTTAGTAGAATTGGCAACGGACAGATCGCTGTGGCTACCGTTAGAAGATTCTTGGTTACCATAATCCTCATAAGAACAAAGAACATCGTCAGTACCAAAATCAAACCCTTTAGAACCCGAATTAGGCCGACCCGTTGAACCAGACGCCATGGATCGCAATAGAAAATCAGAAAAATAAGGTCCGATTCGAAAGAGAAGAGAAAAGAAAGAAAAGAAGAGTAAGATGAATTCTTATTTTTTGATTTTGAAGTTATCGAGAAAGAAAATTTCTCCTTGCGGCTTTTTCCGGGAAATGAACTTCCATGGATTTGTTTCTATGTAAATCTTATAGAAATGGATTTCGATTTATTATTATTATTATTTTATTTACAAAATTAAATTTTTTTAAAAAAAAAGGAAATTTGAAGAAACGTTAAAGACATGAGGAGATGACTTTGTAATAATAATATATATTGGAGTGATTTGAAGTGTACGGCCAGATATCAAATTTTGCAATATGGCCTCGCCGACCATCTTCCTATTTTGCACATCACTCCTTTTATTTCGGTTTTATTTCGAATTGTTGCCTTTTGTCTAAATTATTTGTTGTTGATTAATCAATAATTAATCTCAATTATTTTGTGTTTGTGATTTTGTAATTATTTATACTTTGTAAAAGTCTTGTCATTTTAATATTTTATTAAACGTGTAGTTTGGATTTTTTCATTAACAACACTTATTTTGACCTTTCTTATTATTATATATTTTATGTTTAATGGATGTGTTTAAATTTAAGTGATTAATTGATTTTGCTTTTAGAATTTAATTAATAATCCAAATGTTGAGTTAGAATAAAGTCAAAAAAAAAAAATTGTAAGACAACAAATACTTTTAAGAATTAACAAGTAATAGGCAATTATATATATTCAAGGACATTTAAATTTTTAATTCGTGTACAATAAATCTATGAAAAATTCAAATATTTTGAAAATTGAAATTAACCAAAAATTCCTCTTTCCAATAGTATGACATTAGGCAAACAATTAATATTGACTTTCCAAAACTTACCTAGTTTTCAACCTACACTAACTTTATTAATTTGTTAACTACAGTTTAACTTAATTAGTATTTAAGTGTATTAATAATCACAAAATTTGTGGTCGATTTTCTCTCATCAATCATATTAAAAAAGTTTTTTTTTTTTTTTGTTTCTTGTGATCAATATTTTCCGATAGCTATTTTAGTATATATTACTAATTTTACATTGTTCTTTAATAAGTGATTTTAAAAATTTATCGCTCAAAACCGAAAATGATAGAATGAATTAGTGTTTACAATGGTAAAAGTTAAGTATTTAATTGGTTTTAAATGATTAAATACTTATTTAAGGATGGTTTATAATATGACAATTTAATGTGTTTGATTTACACATAAACACACCCTATCTCATGTGGCAAATTTTGTTTTCTTATTTCTTCTGTGAATATTTAAATTACTTAGTTTGATTTATGTGGTAAAAATGGAATGCAAGAAGACTACTGTATAGCTTTAAGTTATAGAACTTTAACAACCTTAAACGTCAAGTAATGTAACATCTACTAAATGAAACAATACAAAACTCATAACAACAACTCAACTAACAAAATTCGATCGATCGAAGTGTTGAAATAATTTTTATTTAGCCCTTGGAAAAACTTGCAAAGGGCCAAAGTTCCAAGTTTATGAGAAGCCATTTTTTCACAAAAGATCGCCTAAAAGTCTAAGCTTATGTTGCGTCGTTTTAAGGCTTTTTCAAAAGAAGAGGATCCAAAAGAGAGTGAAGAGAATAAAGAAGAAGCAACAAGTAAACAAGCAGTCCAAGGAGACCCATGACCAAAGCTCCAGTGACTTGACTACAATAGTTAGCCACTTGGTCGCATATTGGGAGCCATCCTGCATATGAGTTCCCATCTTTTCCTATTTGCGCCACCGCCAACGCCGCTGCTATACTTGAAGTCAGCAACATCGTCATTATCTACCCAACAAAATAAGATACATTTTCTATTATCAACTTTGAAATCAGAAGTTAAAATTATCGTTGCAAGACGAAATACTAAATTATAAATATGATCTAAAAAAAAGAAAAGGCTTAAGTTAGAAGAAGAGGAGGTTCCTCTGTTTTGAGAATTACCACATCGAAACACAGCACCAAACGCCACAGCAAGCTCTCCGCAGGAAGAAAGAGCACGAGAAACCCATAAACACTCGCGACTGAATTTGCAATCACAAAATACCTCGAAAAAAAAAAAAAAAAAACCTCCAATCAGACCAAAATTAAACAAACAAAAACTCATAATCCAAAAAAACAGCATAGAGGTAGAATAATCTCACTTGAAGGATGGTGTATGAGTATATTTAGCCTCAAAAGACAGAGTAAAAAATCTAGCTTCTTCATGACTTGTAGCCATAACAATGGCAGCAGAAACAGTGGAACCCAAAGCAAGAAGCCTCAAAAGAAGTAAACAAATTCTCTTGGTTTTGCCCATCATTGGGCAGACTCTGTTTTGCAAACTCTCCCAGCAAGTAAATCCGCTGTGTTTCGCCTTTGGGAAGTGATTTTAAAAATGGGGATGAATTTGAGTCGTTGAGGATTCTCAACTGTCATCACCACCGTCCCATTTGGGGAAGAAGAATGGAAATGAGAAAGGGTTGGTGAACAATGGCGTTTATGTTTTGGAAAATTTGACGAACTGCAAAGGATTCGGGGGTTTCGTTTTGCTAGACTCGAGGAAAGATAGATGGTTCTGTTCGGCTGTTTTTCACCTACTAACAACTAAATTATTATTTTCCCATTCCTTAATTTTAAAAATTCTTTAAATTCTCTCTACTTTATATTTGGTTACATCTAGGTGTCACTTTTTACATTTTTCTATAAATATTAATCTAAAAAAATTACTCTAAACTCTAACCTCAAAACATACATCTAATCTTTTTTTTTTTTTCTTGAATTGTTATTTTGAAAATTGTTTATACTTTTATATAGTTTATATGTTGACATGCTACATTCGTTACTAAAGTAAAAATAAATAAAGGCATCTAGATGCATACTAAACTATATATATATTTTTTATACATTTCAGTCAATTATCTAATTTTAATTTATTATGTGGTAAAGTATTTATTATTATTATTATTATTTATTTTGAGTGATTAGGGTGAGACACACATAAATGAAGTGTGTTTTGAAAACAATATGGTGTGAGTTCACTAATATATAAAAGGGAATAGGTAGTAGTTCAATTTTTAAAACGAAAAAATGTACAAGCTCACAATGAAAAATACAAAAAAAAAATGTTCCAATTAATCGTGCCACACGTGGATGTAATTCATCTTCTAAACGATCATGATACGTATGATACATGATCATGTAGATGGTATCAATATTAGTCACTAAACGATTATAATACGTAATCGTGTAGAAAATGATACATGATCGCGTATTAAGATCTAAATGATATTGGTTCACGATCATGTACCAAAATCATTTATATTCAGTACAAGATCGTGTGTCAAGATCTAAACTATCGTTTACTAAGAGATAAACGATTGTGTAACAAGATCTTGACACACTGTCTTGAACCAAGATTATTTAGATCTTCATACACTATCAAACTAGATAGATAAAAAAAAAATTAATAATATGGAGAGGAGATAAAAAATCACAAAGAAGAAAAAGAAAAAGAAGTGAAAAATCGTCCACAATATTCAAGAACAAACTTGAGATTAATTTATGAAAATATAATGGGTTGTTTTATTTTGTTACACAATACATAAATATTTGGATATTTTATTATATTTATGAAAATTAATCGTAATTTTCTATATTGTTATGGTTGGAAAAAGTGTGTTAACGTAGCAAACAACAATTAGATAATCACATCCACTTAAAATAAAATGATATGAGGCCTATTGTTCAAACAAATTACTTATACAAGAAGAAGCAATAGAGAGATTAAATAACTCAATAGCCAAACTTAACTTTTAATTCAAACTTAAAAGTGATCAATCTCATGAAGGTGCTTTTTGATTGGGTTTTCCATATTTGTTCAACTTTACATTATATTGTTTTTCTCATTAGAGTAAATGCCTTGAAAGAAACAAGATTGAATGGTCAAAGGGTCACCATATAGTATATACGATTCTTCCTTCAAATGTGGAGGCTTCATTCAAAGTTGGGTTTCATTAGATATGCATTCAACTTATAGGACTCCTCAACTCTACTCCTATTATTTACTTTCATCCTTTCTTTTTATTTTATTTTTACTACGTCTCCTATATACATTCCCCACTCTTCTAAACTATACCCTAAAACTAAATTGAGTGAAGTTTAATGACATTCTAATAACTTAAGTAAAACGAGTACATATCTGTTAACGCTAAATGATTATCACATTAACAAATCTAAAAATTATCTAATATAATATATTTTACAATTCAAACTTACACGTTTTTATTGTCTCATTTGTCTCTAAGCTTTGGAATTCATTTTATTCCAAGTTTCTGAATTTTAAAAATTGGTATGTTTTGGTTCTTTAACCTTTACTTATATGATTTTGATACTCACACCACTCTTTTCTTTTACCTTTTAAGTCCACTTGACCAAATGCTCATATGATCAACCTATACCATCAAATTAATAAAAGTGAGGATACACTTTTGGTTGATGGTGTGATTTGGTCAAAAGAATATCGGTGTCTTCACACTCAAAATTTGTAAAGCCAAAGGTTGAATTATATTATATACTTTATGATTGCATATTCCCTCAATTATGTATGTATTTCATATTTTTCACGCTACCTTTCTCATTCAAAAAATCAAACCACAAACTTAATTTATTTATTTTACTAATACACACCGAACACATTTGTAATTCGAATCTTCAACCTTTATTATACTAATGAAAATAAAATCTTACTTACTGTTTTTTTATTATTACGTTGGTTAAATAGAAGCTTTAACTTTAAAAATTTATATTATACTTGTATGCTTTAAAAATTATTTAGTTGTTATATCATAAAGTCCTTGATCTATTTACTTAAAAACCTCACACAGATATTACCATCTCAACTGAAAATATAACATGAGCAAAAAAATCAATTTAATATATAGTAAAATTATAAAATTTTAATTACACCAAAATAAACTAAAATATTTATAAAATAAAAAAAAATTTCATATGGTAGACTTCTATTCTAGAAAATGATAAAAGAAAACCCTTTTACAATTTCTTCCAAAATTATTTACATGAAATTAAAAGTTTTATTAGATATATATTTTATAAAAAAAAAAACATGGTTAACGTTTTGGAAGAGTTATTGATTAATTTTGAAAATGTTAGACTAAAAAGAAAAAATCTAGTTTCTAGAAGAGATAATGAGAATATCATTGGTAGAATTAGTTGGGAATTAATTAATTATTACGATGGTTGCATTTTAGAATTTGTGGTGTTCACAAAACAGTGAATTAATTCTTTCAAATTGCAAGCTGTCAACTTGAATTTCCAACTCAGCCATTCTTTGCCACGTGTTGTCCCTTCAATATTCATATCCCATCACCCTAAATTACCTAACTGCCCATCAATAATCTGCCTTTCTTTTTTTCTTAAAAAAAGACCTTTCACTCAACATTCACATATTTATGTTTATTAGAGGTTGATTGAGTGTTTTCCCTAATATTACGCTACTAAACTATACACATAAGGGTAATAGTTATTTAAAGATAAATATTTAAACATTTTAAGAAAAGAAGAGGATTAAAATACCTATCTTGAAAATTTACAAAAATAAAAAAGGAAAAGGGTATAAGCGTAAATTGGAGGGTGATAGACAGGTATAGTTGCCGCGTAAAACTTTGAAATGACGTCAACACTAACCCGTAGCATTTTCAGATTGCTATATAAATCGGCCGTTTTTGCCCTTTCCTCCCAATTCTCCTTTTCCAACCAAAACAAAACACACACAAGGGAGGAAATTAAAAAGGGCCACCCACCACATTTCCATGAAGAAAACAGGCCTCTTCGCTGCCTCCGTCGCCGCTGCCTCCGCCACCGCCCTCTCTGCTCCCCCGGCCTCCCCCGGCCTCCTCAAAACCAACTTCTCCCGTCAGGTAATATTCTAAAAAATTCACTCAAACTCTCGTTAATTCTCAAAACAAAACTGAAGATCAATGATTCTTGGGTATTTCAGGAAAAAGTCACTAGAGATGAGGAAAGTACTACACCGGCGAGAAGATCGCCGCCGTCTACGGCAGCAGATCAATTTGCTCCGAGATTCGATGGGTTGAGATTCATTGAAACTCTTGTCACTGCGCATAGATGATAAGCTTTGGCAATCAAAATGGCCTTCCATCATTTTTCTTTTCTGTCTTATTGTAAAAAAAAAAAAAAAAAAAACAATTGCTTTGAGGAAAGAAACCCCAATTCTGTATTGCAAGTGGTGGGTTTGTTTTTGTTTTTTTTTTTAGAGGTTGATCTTGTAATTCAATCATATAAATGTAATGTAAGAATATAACGTGACATGTATTTTTACTATGTCAGTCATTCTGCAGTGCTCTGTTTTGGTAACGACAAATTGACAATACAACTTTGGCCTTTTCAACTTGATCGTTTTAAAGTGGATATTATTTCCATCTTTCATTCTCATCCCATCAAAAGGAAAAACACTACAAAAAGAAAAAAAGTTCAAATGTTAGTCCTGTCCCTTTATTAATTTTGTCATCCAAATTCCAATGAATGTTTAGGAATCAACCCTATTTTAAAAGTGGTGATACAATTAAATTTTTTAAGTTTTTGGATCAATATATATAGATTATTTATCATCGTTTTTATATTGATTTTTATTTGTCAGCGAGGAGTGGACTTAGATATTACTACAATAACACTTATATTGAACAGAGAGAATGACAATATGAACCTTCACAAAATCTACACTAAAAGATATTTTATCATGGAAGATAATATAAGTTCTATCTCATTCGACGTTTTCGTTCATTGAATAATTGACAAGTGATTTTTCTAATTAGTTTTTATCTTTTAGTTGAGGCGCGTCTATTGATGTCTTTTTAGTTACTTTTTAAAAAGACTAAAATCTAACTAAGTCAAATCAAACAAAAAATTGTCGATCAATGTAGAAAGAAATCGTCATAAAAGAGCTATTATTGAACTTTGGGACGAGCCTCTTCTACTTTAACATCCTCGGATCCACAATCAACAAAGTTGAGTGCTTTTTCTTTAATGGGGTCACAACCAAAATGTGGCTGAGGTTCCATAATGGAAATATTATTAGTTGTGTCTTTCACCATTGGGGATGTTGGTTCATAGTTATCTTTAATCTTGAAAATGGCAAAAATGAAAAATAATAGTATGCCAATTGGTTCAATTTGGAACCACTAAATTTTGGACAAATTAGATAAGTATTTGTAAGAGAAAAAAATTAATTTGCGGTGGATTAGATTAAATTCTTAATATTTAACTTTTTATCAACGTGTAGTGTACTTGTGATCCTTTCAAATCTTAATAAATGATCTTTTTAATCAACTTAAAAACTTTTCAAATGTCGGTGTGATCACACTAAATTGGATTACCAACGTATTGGTGCTCTATTCTATCATTTCGTACGTCTAAAACAACTTTTTAAAAAAGTATGGTTATTAATACCCGTAATTGCTTTGAGAGTTTGAACGTTTTGAATAACTCTTCAGATTTAACAAGTCCGTGTATTTAAAGATTTACTAGAAACTGTTAAAAGCACGTGAATTATGCATGCAGATGTAATTGAAGAAGCTGATGACAAAAAATTATGATGTAACCTATTTTGGTACACTCTGTTATGTCTTATATTCATTCAAATTGATATGTAATATGTAATGGATTCTGGAATTTGCATTACCAAACAAACAAAGAAGGGAATAAATTACAAAAAGGAAACAAAATTGGGAAAGAACCGAGACAAGCCGCAATTCAAAATCATTTGAATTCTATCCTTTTCCAAATTATGGGATTTGATGAAGGAAAAAAAATTGAGACTCTCTCCTTCTTTCATCATTTCATACACAAACGTCTATCTTTCTACCCAAAAATGTGTTATTGGTCGACCTATCATACCACGGTTTGAATGGATTAGACAAAACAAAGTGCTTTTAGAAAAAAATGTTTTTATTTAATATTTGTTTCAAATAAAAGTTTTAAAAGTGATTTTTGAATGATTGTTGCTAAATATTTATAACTTTAGTATAACCAAAATCTTTAGTAGTTTTAAATTACTTATTTTCTTTTGATCTCTTACCATGGTTAGTATATTTACTAATTATCAAGTAAATAATTGCATTTTCAGATGTGTAGCAGTGTTTATATTCACATATTCAAAACTTTTAACACAATTAAAAATAAATCATACGTGTAATAGAATTCTAACACGTTCAACTTTAAAAAATGTTTAGTAAACAAGTACAAAATTTAAAATTTGAGAATCGAACTCAATTTGTAATATAACAAAAGAAATATAAAATAAATTTAAGTTTCTTTACCCAAATCCCACCAAGTTGGATGTTAATAGTTATACAGAAAATCCAGCAAACAAACAGAACACAAGAGAGATTTGAGACGGCCTTGGCATTGGCATCATATAAGCAAGTTATGATAACGAAGGGGGTGGTGGTTGTGGTTACTTTTGCATTCTATAACAACAAATAGAGTATAAAGGTAGAAGCGAGAGCGAGAGAAGGGAGTCGGCGTGGAGTTAGTAGAGACGAAGCAGCAGAAGAAGCTTTGATCTGGGCTTTCTCGGCCTGGGCTTTGAGGGCATTGTCACAAGAAAGACCATCTTTCCCTTCTTTGCATTGATTGGCAAAGAGGCCAGGAGGGTATTGGCCATAGAGATTTATGTAACTAAACATTGTCTCAGCACAATTGTTGGTCATGTCATTTAATTCATCAACAAACCCACAGCAAAATTCCAACAATGCCTCACAACAGAGTGCTGCTGGGTATTTAGGGCCTTTGCATTTGCTTGTTAGGATTGTGTAATTCTGCCCTTCCATGTCTACTGGGCAACCTGTCCATACCCATCACAAAAATGGTTTCAAATAAACTAAACTATGTTTGTTTACTTTCAAATACTTTGAGATTCTTCGTGTCTCTATTTGTGTTTCTAAACCTTCCATTTAATTACAAATATTTTTACGAAGGGCTTACTCTTTTTGGCCTGAAGAAGGGAGCGCCCAGTAAATTGCCCAGATTTGAGTGCCTCATCTGCAAATCCATAAATCAAAAGAAAAGTATAAAAAAAAAAAAAAAATCCTAAAATTTAAAAGAATATAGAATAAGAAAAAAGGGGGAAAGAAAAATACAGGAGAGAAATGGGGAGTGAGAGTAAGCAAAGGCAAGGAAAAGGAAGAGAAGGGCAAAATAGGAGCAATAAGAATGTTGATTCAATGCCATTTCTCTTCTCTTCTAAACTTTGTGTTCTCTCCGGTAGCCGTTGGCGGTGGAGCTTTCTGTCTCCGCCTGCAAACGGCTTACGATAATCAAACCAAATATTTTTTATTTTTATGGATTTTGAATTTGTTTGGAAATGGATGGGGGAGAAAAAGAGAGGGATTTGTAGGGAGGAGAGGGAAATTTTGCATGAAAAAAGGAGAATTCTTTTCTAAAGGTATTGCTAAAAAAGGGTCAAAATAGGGAATGAGTTTGAGTCCATTTGTTTTCTCTCATCTACATATCTTTCCTATTGGAACACATAATTCCCTAATTTGTTGTTCTATTCTCATCCTAATTTCTTGCATTCATGTATGGTTATACATTCTTAATCTTGGTCTAAACATATGTTGATTAATCATGTAGACTAGTAATGCATAATTGATTAAAAGCTTGTAATATTGACTTTCTTAACTTTAATAGAACTGTTGAGTCATTATTCATTGGGTGACTATATACTACTACCACTCAAGGTTTGTGATTGATGTTTAATTGCACTGGCCATTCAACTCTTCAATGGTCATTTATGATAGTTGAAGCAATTCTAAAGTCAACGATTCTATGGTCCTTTAAGGTCTTTATCATGGGTTTTCCAAGGTACTAAAGTTTTGCAGAGCTCTGTGAGTCTTGTAAAGGTCTTTTGTGGATCTTTCAAAGCATTCGTTGTGTCACTCAAGTTCTTCATGAGTACTGCACATCAAGTTCTTCATGGCTCTTTCAATGGTTTTCACAAGTCCCTTAAGTTATCTCAAGCTTTTATATGAGTCCTCTAAGCTAGCTACAACTAAGCTTCTCTATTAAATGTTTTCGAAAGGACACAACTAAGCTTTTCAAAGCTACTACTTGGCTCCCTCGTGATTCCTTTAAGCTCCCTCATGCTCCTTATGGATCCTCTAAACTCCCTTTAAGTTTCTTCAATGGGTCCTTTAAGCTAACTTTAGAATATAATTAAATGAGTATTGACCCTCTTAAGGTCACGGGCGTTTATCACTCAGATTAGATACATAAGTCTCATCTACCTTTATTAACCAACTTGAGCGTTTATGTCTATCTATAGTTCCCCTATCTCACTAAACTCTTGGTCTTTTAGTCTATCTCGATAAATTTACTCATAACATATCTTATCTAATTGTTTGTTTTAATTTGCAAGATTTTTCCCTCCAATTATTGGCAATAAAATTATAATATTGGAATACGCGTTGTATCGACAACTTTTAAGTACATCTATTCTCTTGGTATTAATTACAAAAAATACAATCTTCTTTTGAATGAAAATTAAATAAATTGGTCATTGTCGACAAGAGCTTAACTCTACTGACATTAATGTACGTTGAGGACCATGAAGTCCGTGATTCAAATCCCTACTCCACTTTATAATAAAAAATTGGTGGATTGACTTTGATAATAATAATCATTTTATTTAAGTTTATATGATAGAGGTTTGACATTCCCATTTGCTCTATATGATAACATGCAATTTTACCATTAAAAATATAGAAATAACCAAATGGTTTTTTTTCCTAATCCAAACTAACAAAAACAAAAACACATGAAAACTATATATTCAACGTCTTACTTTATATCCCATTTAACTTTTCATTTCTTTTTTCTTTCTCTTTTCATGTACACGACATGATAAAAAAAATAAAAATGACGAAGTCAAAACGAACATAACTCAACTGACATAATACATTATTGTACTATTAAGCTTCAAAGTTTGGGATTCGTCTCTCACATCCTACATACATAATGTAAAAAAGATAATAATGAAAGATAGAGAGAAAAATGGCTAAAACGAAAAGAAAAAACATTGCACAACAAAACCAAATAAATAAGGAATTAGAGAAACCGAAATATTACCAAATAGAACTTAAGCAACCATCAATTAACATCTTGATAAAAGCTTCTAAATATCTTCAATCCAAATGCCTATATACACAATACATAACACATATCCTCTCTCAATTCAAGTCTTTGTTTTCGTCCCTTTTAAATATGATTTCCCCCTCTTTATTCCTTTTCATTATCTTGACATAATCTTTGTGTTTTGGTGAGATAAGATCATAACTCTCTAATAAACTTTGAGATTGTCAAATTCATAGTGACTAGATTCCATTTTATAAAATCTTATCCTCCCTCTACCCCATCTCATCACATGCATTATCTAATCTTAAAAACCCCCTCTAACAAGCAACAAATTGGTGATAATTTAACTTAATCTTCAATTTTATCATTATTAATATTAATATACATTTTCAAAAAAAAATTCAAGTCTTTTTTTATAGTCAACTCCCCCTTCACCAACCCCCATTTATACCTAATTTTCTACCTGTTTCACACATAATATTTTGAGGTCTACCACTCATATATGTTATTTATGTAAAGTTTAATATATACATATATATATATATATATAGTACAAGTTTAATTTAATTATCTTTTCCTTTTTGATATATACAATTTAAAAGTTGACATTTTTCTTATTTCATATTGCTAAATAGCTAGTCAACATGCACAAATTGTTTAGTTAGTCAACTTACTAACATTAGTTATTATTTGAAAAAGTGCTTACTATTATTGGTTCATGAACGACCATCTCTCCCACTCAAATTGCAAATGTCCCATCTCTCTACTTTTATATATATATTGATCTTTTCATTTCTTTAATTATATTAATTATTGATTTTGTATCTATATAAAAATAAAAAAAAGTATACACATAAGGTTGTAGAGCAATTCTTATGTTTGACCAAGTTTTTGATAAACTACAAATATAGCAAAAATCAATAAGTGATAGATGATAGTGTTAGTAGATTCTTATTAGTGATATGCATGCATGGTTAATCTTATGTGTATACTTTTTTACATACAACATCAATTGACAAACACTAATCAAAGCGTTCGACAAGATACCATTAAAACATGACTACTATAGATCGAATTCATGACCTTTTTACGACTACGCCAACTCATGATGATTCAAACCATAAAGTATTTAAGAGCACAAATAGTAAAAACAGTCTAACGTGAGCCTAGATTTGTAAGTTTTGTTTTAATGATTTTAAATTTAGAAGTTTGATTTCTTAAACTCCACCTATTAGGTTGAAAGAAAAAAAATCAAACTATTTCCTTAATAAGGGGAATTTGCAAAAATAGAAAAAAAAATTATGATAATACAGTTCACGTCACCTACATTTTCTAAATTGTAAAATTACAAATTTAAAAACTAAATTGTATTTGCCAAATTGTAGTTGTTTTTTTCTAATTTCTTTTTGTTATTGTTATTATTATCACTATCATTAATTAACTTGAAAACATATATAAAATCAAGGGATTTGTGAAATATTGATATAAAAATAGTGAAACATCTTATGACTCTTGAAACTATATATTATTCATATAAATGTATTTGTGATGTGTGATTACATCGTCATTTAATTTTTGGTGGGTTTAATTATTTGTATTCTTTTAATAATGAAACAATAATTTGACACAGTAATAGTTTGAATTTAATTTTTTAAACCACAAGAGACTAATTAAAATGCAATTTGTTGAAGTAATTTAGAATGAACTTAAATATTGTATGATTTGAAGGGAAAATATAAATGGTTGAATAGCACAATTTGGTATAATATAATTTTCTGTTATATTCCTCAAATTGTTAGCTAACATGTCATTAACTAATTTTTTGAAATACAAACTTAAAAGTTGGGTTTCAAGATTAAAAAATCAAAATCAAAATGTATGGAAATAAAAGTATTGAGTTTAAAATTGATATCAATTATATAAACAAGAGGTTATGGTGTATCCACCGGCCACCACATGCCACAGGACGACGTGTAGTGTAGAGGAAGGATATTGTATAATATATGGTTTAATTATTTTATACTAAGATATAAAATCAATTGTCTTAATGTAGCATTGAGAGGACATTTCCACAAAATTGCTTACTGCTTTATTTATTGCTTCTTACCAAATTACCAATTGACTTAAAATATGTTTATGCTTTCAATATCATCAAAGTAAATACTAAATTTCTAATTCTTAGATAAATAAAATGTAATTTCCCGTGGAAAATTAGGAGTTGATATCCTAAGCTTAATCTTTAGTTTATTGAAAACTATTTGGAAAAAGAATATTTATCTTCTTTTACTGTCTATGCTTTGGTTTAATGATTGAGATGTTAATTTTATTAAACTAAAATCTTAAATTTAAATATAAATAGTGTTTCTTTCTTTGACAAATAGTATTTTGAAACTAGCAAGAAAACCACCAAAATACTAATAATTAGAATGATAATTATAGACCATAGCGAATGGTTAATATTGATAAAACATTATTATTATCTATCATTGATAGACACCGATAATTGTCTATCACTATATACTTATAATAGACAATGATAGTTTTTTTTTTTATCACTAACTATCAATGACAACAGTGATAGATGTTGATGAAAGTTTATCGAAGTATATAAGTGAAGAAACGAATAAATGTTTATCATTGATAAAAGTCCATCAGTATCTACCATTGACAAAAACCTCTATTAACAATACAAAAATAATAACACATTTAAATTTTCAATTCTCATATTTACGTAGATATATAATTAATTTTAACCAATCAAATTATAGAATCACATTTAATCAATTAATATGACAAGGTCCTAATTATTTGGGTCTTTTTTCCCCCATAATAGGACTATTAATAATGTACAATAATATTGGCACAAGAAATTAAAAATAAAATCAAAATATGTTCCCTTATATATTATCAATTAAATTAATGGTCAAGGTTAAAAATGGAAAATCCATGAAGAAAAAGTAATTAATAAATTTAAAGGAAAAATTGGTGTCAATTAATAAAAAAATAAGAAGCTAACTAGAAATGCAAAATTTGGTAGAAACACATAATTTTATTGGATGCTTTGTGTTATTCCACGTATTTCTCTTCAATAGCTTAAAATATAATTTTTGTCCTTTAACTTTGTTATATCTCTAATTTTAGTCCAAATAATTTTAGAAGTGGGTGAACTTTAGTCGACAATTTCCCCACAATAAATCTTAAATCCACAATTTCAAAATTGTTATTTTTTATAATATTAATAATAATAACCAAGGAAATGCATTACAAATAAATAATATTAATAATAATAACCAAGGAAATGCATTACAAATTCTAGGATTTTTTTTAAAAAATAATGTAAAATTCGAAACATATCTAAAAATAGGTTGGTTGCAAAACTATTTATAAAAATAGGTAAATTTCTATGAAGTGTACCCACATTTTCTATTTTTTTTCTTTTTTATATATATACTACATTGGGTTCCACATTTTTTCAAATTTCTCATTATTTATATATGTAGGTCCCATACATTTCATTTTTTAATAATAACACTTGTAGTCACCAATGCACATTGATAATTGAATAAAAAAAATTCATGTTTACGGCAAAAGATAAAAACAAGAATTGGTTCGACTACAAATTAAAAACTTCGATTATTATTATTATTTTGTTTTGTTTAATATATTTTTTAATAACATAATTTGTTAATATATGTGTTTTTTAAACAGAAAATCAGAAAAAGATATATAATTTTGGTTAAGAAATAATTAAATTAAATTAGAAAATATGAATTAATAGAACATTAATTTTTTTGTATTCAGTTAGTAATGTGCATTGATGTATTATTATTTCGAGTAACTTCAACTTTTTTAATTATTGTTATTACTATTTTCACTTGTTTAATATATTTTTTAATAACATATTTAGTTAATATTTGAATTTTTTTTAAAAAATATTAAAAATTGAAAAAAATATAATTTTGATTAAATAATAATTAAATGAATTTAATAAGAAAATGTGAAGATTGAGATATTTAAATATATATAAAAATAATAAATTAATTTAATAAAGAAAGAAAGATATTTTTAGAATTTAAATGTTTAATATATATATTATATTATATGTGGGTATGTATATATAAATAATGAGAAAAGGTGAAATGTGTAAGACCCATGTATGAGAAAATAAAAAAAATATATAAAAATAAGAAAAAAAATAG
Source organism: Cucumis sativus (assembly GCF_000004075.3). NCBI lineage: Eukaryota > Viridiplantae > Streptophyta > Magnoliopsida > Cucurbitales > Cucurbitaceae > Cucumis > Cucumis sativus. Next base: position 3,167,130 of record NC_026661.2, on the reverse strand, counting down.
AAGATGTGGGATCCACTATGTGGAAGTCGTGTACCACCTCAATTCACATATTTTTAAAAATAGTTTTGCAAGCAATCTATTTTTTATATGTTTCAAATTTTACATTACTTTTGAAAAAGATTTCATATTCTATCGTAAAAATGTTAATAATTTTGAAAAAAATAGAGATTAAAATTAGTAAAAGTATAATGATTAAAACTAGATGTATATAATATTTTTAATTTTACTTTATTTTTCTTCTTTCAAATATCAAATAAACCTTAAACTAGAAATATTAATTAATATGAGTATAACTCAACAATAATTAACCTATATTCATTAGGTTGTAGGTAGATGTTCAAATCTTTTTAGCTCGTTATACTAACAAAGAAAACTAAATTATTAATTTGAAACTTACAATTTAAGACAATATGTATTAAATTAGCATATGATTAAGTGACATTTAGTCCAAATACATTGACTGTGTCTTACTACCTATGGACCACTTTATGAAAATTAGAGTACAATTAATCCTAATCCATTGTATTGATTTTCCTTCTTTCCAAAGAAAAAAAAAAGGATAATACAAACATTGCACATGCTCTTTTTGCAAAATTAATTGTTACTTTTCTCATAATCTTCATGAAAGTTTTAATATTTGGCAACATTTAATTATATAGCTTGTGATACAATCTTACACTTCAAAATTATTAGAAGTGGAAATTACTCAAATACATGCTCAATTAATATATGTTTATTTAATCTCATAATTTCTTCTATTTAATTCTGCCTTTTTCATATTTCTTTCTAATAAGATAATAATTAATATTTTTTAATTCACTATTAAAATAATTTCAAAACTTCTCAAGGATTATATAAGAATAAATATTCTAGAAGGGATCAACATTTAATAAATTAAATGAATTAACTCTTTTTTAAAAAATCAGCAATGTCTTCTAGAACCCAACATTTTTTTTTTATAAAATGTAAAAGTTAATAATTTACTCATAATTTCTTCAAGTCCTTTAGCTTTTTCTTAGAGTCAAATCCTAACTATGACCAATTAGTGTGATGACTTTATGGATTTTGAATAGCTTTCAATTTAATTTTAGAAAGGCTAATTAAATTATATAATCCAAACCTAACCACTATGCTATAATTTTCTCTAATATTGTTTTTTTTAACTATATTATTTTCTTATCTTCTTAATTTGCGTAACAAAATATTCAATAAAATAATAACACTTATATAACTTTGTTTTCCTTCATAAAATATGTGGTAGAATACTTTTTTTTAGTTTTAAAATTTTGGAGTATTACGACCCTTCTAAGTTTCTAGACTTTAAAATATTTTACTTTATTATTCTTTCTCCTTTAGGTTTAGTATCTAATTAAATCTCATGATTGAAAAGTATACAATTTTATATTAAATTTCATGTCTCGTGATTTCAAGTGTTCACTTAATTTCCTTTTTTTTTGTTAATTATTTGATAGGGCTTTGAAAATAATAAAAATAACTCAATTAATTTTTGTAACCTCTATTAAAAGAATTTAAAAACATCGATTTGTTTTCATCAAGTGAGAGTGTAAAATTGAAAAATTTAAAAGAGAATTTGATGAGTGTATTAATTTAAATAGTTGTAAGGGAGAAAAGTTTTAAATTAATATTTACGGAAAGAAAAAAATAATATTGGATGTATCTGCCCCTTTTGAAAATAGGCATTAAAATATTGGGGGTAAGGTCTTGAAGTTGAAAAAAATGTCTTCATTCAATAAATGCAAAGACAATAATTATTATTGATATTGAATTAAAGATATTTAAATGTTTATAATATGAAAATTCAAAATTAAAATAAGTTAAAAAGATTGTTTAATATTGGGGGGAAAAGATGTGATAAGGACACGTAGCAATAACACATTTTTCTTTATATAGAAATAATTAATTTAATGTTTCGTAAAAAAATGAAAAGAAGAAGAGAAGAGTAATAATGGTGTTGAGAATTAGAATTAGCGCGCCTTTAAAATCTCTCCTTCAACATTTCTTCTCTCAATTTCTTCTTCCTCGATCCTTAATTTCTCTTTCTCTTTTATTTTTGTGACCATTTTTCCATTGGAGCTCTCTCATTTTTCTGCACCAACTTTCATTTCCCTAAATTTTCCAACCCTTCTTCTCAATTTCCTCCTCTTTAATTTTGGTACGTTCTCAACTTTGAGGATTTGGAATTTTGGAACTTTGTTGTGTTTGAATAATAATTCATGGTTCTCAACTTCTTCGTCGATAAGGGTTTTCCCCCTTTCCACCCCTTTTAAATTGGACCATTTGTTCATTTGCTAATGAAGTTGGCCTTTTTTTTCTTTTTTTGTTATGAATTTATACTGTTTCTAATTGGGAAAAGATTGGTTAACTCATAGTTTTAGGTGTTAAGTGCTGATTGGATGTTTGGATCTTTGTACTCTTTTGATGTGTTGTGTTCTATTTGTTTATTTACTTCATTTCTTTGTGATGGACTTTTCATCTGTTTTAAATTGTTTGAAATATTTTAGGGTCGTCTATTTTTTTTACACGTCTATTTGTAAAAAAATGACGGTTGAATTCTTAGCATAATTTTTTAAAAAATTATTTTTTGAAACTACTTTTTTATGTTTTTAAACACATCGGCTTGGTTTTTCAAAGGGTAAAATGTAGGTAGCAAAGGAAGAAAGTTGGAGATGAAGCTTATAGGCTTAACTTTTAATAACAAAAACAAAAACAAAAAATTTATCAAATAGATAGTTGGAAATTTGGATTTTGACAGAGATCTCTTGATAATCGATTAGGATTAGTATTATAAAAAAAATAACTTCAAATCACATATTGTAAACTATTGTTACTACCATATTTTAAATATTATTGAAGATCTAAGTGCAAGATTCAGAGTATTTTGTTGAATCGTTTTGAAAAGTTTGAGTAATATTACAACTTTGAAGAAAGATATAAATATTTGTCAAAATAGGGAATTTTTTATACTTATAGGGAGAGTTAATTCCGCAGTTGGGAAATAGTTCTAAATCTTATGTCTTTATCAGGTGACTCATATGCCCATACTCAAGAATAGCTTGAGCTGACACTGCGATGTTTGTTTAATTAATTTCTACTAATTAAACTTTGGAATAGCTCAACATTTATTTATGTTGGATCTGGATATGATGGGTAGTTTTGATCATAAAACCTTTCTAGAAGGTCAACTTGCAAATAACATTTAAATATCTGATTGGCCCTTTTGGCTTAACCAGTCTGTAGGTAGAAGCATTAACCATGGGTTTGTCTTTATAATATTCTAAAAGCCATATAACTCTTGCTCTTATCTCTTTGTTCTCATCATTCCTTGTAATTCAAGGCATTGATTTTTCTAGAAAAGGGGGAACCAAAACACAAGTTCATCTTCTTCATGTAAACATATATTTACTAGTCTTTGCTATTCTGTTCCATTTTACATTCTCTGTTGCTTCAAACATCTAGTGGTTGTTTGATCTTTCTAGTTTTATGGGGTTTTGATCCAATATTGATGTAAATTTGTTTATGTTTTGGCAGTTCAGGTATCTCACAAGGGTTGTGTTACAACAAAGAATATGGAAATGGAACAGTACTTTGAGGAGGCCAGCATCCAGATTAATTCATTTGGAGAGAATAAATCTTCTCTTGAAAATTGGAAATCTGTTTTGGATGCCATGGCTGAAACTCATTGTGATGCCTCTGGGCTATTTGATTGTAATATATGCTTAGAGACAGTGAAAGATCCTGTTGTTACACTTTGTGGCCATCTCTTTTGTTGGCCTTGCATTTATAAATGGATTCATTATCAGGACAGCTCTTTAGAGAAAAAAGCTCGACGACTCCCGCAATGTCCTGTTTGTAAGGCAGAAGTTTCTGATGCTACTCTAGTCCCACTTTATGGCAAAGGTGAAACTCAAGATCCATTCGAAAGCAAGAATCCACAGCTTGGAATCGTGGTCCCTCGTAGGCCTCAGGGTCCTGCTTGCTTCGAGTCACCAAGGCCAACTTCTCACCCAACCTCTCACACAGTTGGTCCTCAATTCAGGGAAGGAAATTCAGATTCTGCTGATCAATCAAATGTTTACTATGCTGAAATGACAGGAGTGTTTGGAGAAGTGGTTTATGCGAGAATGTCGGGTGCGATAACGAATCTATATGCGTATCCGAATTCGTATCCTCTTGTGTGGAGCAGTAGCCCAAGGATTAGAAGGCATATTTTGCAGACAGATGAATCACTCAACAGAATATGCATTTTTCTTTTCTGTTGTTTAATTATATGTCTTATTTTGTTCTGAGCCATAGATTTTCACTTTACTTTCCGACCCATTGTATAAATTTTAGTGTTGGTGGCGATTGGTCGCCCCTTGCTGGCCCTTGTTTCTGTAGTTGGTGTAAATAAGAATTTTGTTATAACCTCCTTATGTGGCCTTCTATTACATTCTTGACTCTTTATTTGGTTTCCATGTTTTTTATCTTTCTCTAATCTTTAGATATATAGAATTCATTCCTTTTATTGATAAAAGATGGAATTACAAACTATGAATAAAAGACACTACAAAAAAAATACTTTAATTGAGACTATAACTGAGATAGTAACAACTAAAGATATTAAAATTTACACTAGGAGAGAACAATTAAGTCGTGTAATTAATAAACTTATCAAAATTTGAGCAATTGACTTGTTCCGAACTAAAGATGTGTTTGGAATACGCAAGTATTTAATTTAAAAAATAAGTTATTTTGTTTCCTCGAGTTTGTATAGATTTGGTGTTTGGTTTAGTTCACGAGATTTCAAAAGATAATCTTTTGTCTAAAAGAATTATAAAATAGGTCTAAACAACTTAGACTTAACTTTACGAAAAGTATCATTGAATCTCACCTATCGTATAAAAATAGGCCTATTCTCTCAAAAATATATTATATTTGTCATTTCACAAACATTTCCAAACAAAAATCCTTCAAAATTGTGACTTGAAACAACATGGCAATTAAAAAATTTATTCTAATTAGTGTCACACTCCTATTTAGAGACAAAAGCGACCATTATAAAATTTTAGGAACCAAGTTCATACAAGACCCATAAATATATATGGATATTCAACCAAACTATATTTACAAAGCAAAGTGAAGTTTTGGTTCACTCCAAAAAAAAAAGAAAAAAGAGAGTGAGAGAGAGAGAGAGAAATTAATAACTAAAACCTCCATTAACAATATTTTAGTTTGTAAATCATGTCTCAAATCGGTGGTATCTTGAAATGTCAAAAGAGAATCAAAGTAAATAAAAGGGAAAAAAAAAAAAAATAACACCATAGGCCAAGTCTTGAGGTTGACCATCAATGTCTTTTGGCAGCCTACAGTTTAGAAATAAACTGAGGAAGTTTTGTCACTTAGGGAGGGAGAATCATATTTCAAATCAATCATGTTCCAAAACCATAGGCTAGAATCTAGTGATTGCTGTCAATAACATGTTTAAGGGTATGTTTGGAACAATGTTTCAAGTGTTTCTTTTTTAAAAAACTGTTTTCAGCCACCCCACCTCAAAAGTCATTACAAACATGCTCTAACCCTCCAAGACTTCTCTAGCTCATATGGATAGATGTATTAATAGAATAGACAAATAAATACTTCGACAAGCAAACAATTCAGTATTTAAATCTGAAAATGACATCCATTTCTGCATTGCTCCACTTCAACAATCTTGGTATAAGGTTGTAAATTTGAATGATCTTATATAGGTGTGGAAATAGGTGAGTTTGTTAATTTTGGTTTTGGTCAGTCAAAACAAAAATTGAATAACTTAACCGATTACACAGTCAAAATATGCCAAAAAGCTCATCATGCTATTCACTAATCTTACACAAAAGAGAGGTTTTTCTTTTCAACTGCTAGTAAAGAGATGAGAGTAACATTTGAACTTAGATGAAAATATTTCCCTCCTATTCTTCTGCTAGTCAAAAGAAATGGTGACACCAAGGCTTGACCCATAGTGATATGGGTATTTCAAGAACTTTTTATAACAAGGAAGAATGGTGGATAGGAAAAAAAATTCACTTAGTATCATAAACCTTATCATACTTGAGCTCAAAAAAGTCACACTTGTTTTGATCTGACATACAGAGTCTCTCGTTTTAACCTTCCACACTAAGTTGATCAAGGCTCTTGATTGAGGTTTGGGTTTCACTTTGGAGATAATCTTGCCTAGTAGTACCCATATTCTTCGAAGTTTTCATTCGAGTTCAATTTAATTTTTGAGACAAAAGTGACTCTTGTCAAATTTTAAGAACCAACTCAACGACTCCAACACCCCCTTCTTATTGATTTCTTTTGTTAGAAAAAAGAACCTTATAATATTCTCATTTGTAAATCATGTTTCAAATCAACCATATCTTAAAATGTTAAGAGAACCCATCATAAAATGTTAAGAGAACCCATATAAATGTTTTAAAAAATAACACTACAGGTCGACCATCCATGAGTTGGCAGCCAACAGTTCACAATTGACAAACCTCTGTTTCTGTGGTATTTGAAATGTCAGATGGATCGCGCTCCAAAATCACCGGCTAGACTCTAGAGACTCTTGTTTGAAAAAATGTTTTGGAACACATGAAAAGTCCTTCCAAACATACTCCAACACTTCTTTCCAAATATGAACGACATGCATCACATCAACATTTTGGTATAAGATAATGAATTAATATGATCATATATAGGTGTGAAAATAGGTGAGTTTAATATTGGTTTTAGTCAAGTCAAAATTAAAATCGATAACTTAACCAACTACCCAGTCAAAATCTGTTAAAGCTCATCATGCCTTTCAAATCTTACACAAAAGAGTTGCTTTCCCTCTGTGCTAGTAAAGAGACTTAAGCAGCATTAGAGCCTGAATGAAGATATCTTCTTCCCATCCTTCTGCTAGTCAAAATGAAAAATATAGTCTTCTCAAATTTTGATTTCCCGTACTCCACATGACATAGGGCTCCAAGGTAAAAAGAAAAAAAAAGATGTTCCAAGGAAAAAAAAATTGTAGATGCAAATCCCCAGTACACTGATTACTAGAAGAAGATAGGTTTTCCCAATCATAAAATCCAAATACATGGGTATTTCAAGAACATTGAAAACAGTTAATGCTACACTACACTATAACAAAGGAGAATGGTAGAAAGAGAAAAAAAAATTGAGTTACAATCAGAAGTTTCTTCATGCTTTAGCTCAGCAAAGTCGAGCTTGTTTCAATCTAACACTTGATCGGGTTCCTCATTCTGACCTTTCAGGCCAAGTAGATCAAGGCACTTGATTGAGTTTTGGTTTTCACTGCGGATATAATCTTCTAATCTCTTGCAAATGTTTAAGGGAAAAATATCACGTTTGCAAAGGAGCCCTATGATTTCCTCTGCCAAGTCCACATTTTCATTTGTTTTCAAATATTCAAGACATGCGGCCAAGATATGATACTTAGGCTTCCAATGAGGTGGACTAACTGAGATTGCTTTCTTCAGAGTTTCTGCTACTTTATTCGTCAAACCATTAGAATGATATCCACTTGCCAGTAGATCCCAAGTATTTGCTTCTGGTTCCTTGCCAGTCTCTATAAGCCTGTTTATATATGCTTCGGCCTTATCCACAAATCCCTTCGTACAATAACTATTTATCATCATGTTTGGGATTCTGAAATCAAAAGATGTATCCCCTGATTCCCATTCCTTCAAGATTCTTTCAGCACCATCGATATCGTCCAGTTTCATTAATGAACTTATTATACAAAGATATCCGGAATTGAATCTCTTTTGCAGATTCGTGTACAAGTTCCAAACCCGATACACCTCATCCTTATTTCCAATAGCAGCATATAGTGTCATGAGATATTGGTATGCAAGCCATTTTTGCTTGTCACCAATGAATTGTTCTGCTTTCTTCAGCATCAATATACTATTTTCAGAAAGACCAGCTTTGAAATATCCATTTCCTACGACAAAATAAGTATGCCAATCCGTAGCAACTAGTGGATCTGCCTCCATTTTTGACAAAAGCTTTTCCATGTTTGTTATATCGGAAGCAGCTGCATAAGCATTCATACGAATATTATATGTAAATCTATCCGGACCAATTCCCATTTCTTCCATTTCTTTCAATAATTCAGCAAGTTTCTCATGTTTACCGAGATGAGCATAAAGGTTTAACATGGCATTATAAGAAAGTGGTGTTTTCATAAATCCTACTTCCCTCATTTTCTGCATGATTGCCTCTGCCTTTTTCAAATTTTTATTCTCTACATAACAGTGTAGAAGTGCTCCATAAACCTTATGATCTCTTGAAGATTCCCCAATGCTGCTAAAATACTTCTCAGCTTGTTCCAAACCACGAGCTTTTGAAATTAAGTGCAACTCAACAGCAATGTCCCCAGTCGACAGGCATTGGTTCCTTTCATTACGTACCCATTCGCACAACTGTTGCATTACACTATTACAGTAATCAATAATGCCAAATTGTGGATAACGAAGACATATTTATGGTTTACCATTCATAGATGATCTAAGTTCAACGCTTCAGTTTGAGAGAAGACAAAGAAAAAGGGAAAGAGGACTGCCACAACTAGTCCACCTTACTAGGTAAGATCATTAATATAGTGACTGAAAATACAACGTTGCCCTTAATTGTGGGTAAAGAAAGCCCAAGCTGGGGAAGTTTAAACTTACCAAATGGTCTGTACTAAAAGCTGACAGAACATAAACGTTCTACTGTTCTGATGGGTTACAAAGAACAGTCTCCTTCCTCAATAAAGATGCATACCATTTTTTTTAAAATGAAAAGGAGCTCCTATTGTTGGGATAAAAGAGATACAAGTTGTTTGTTGAAGTGTCAATATCACTAGCAAATAACCCATCAGTCCAAGCTTATTAGATTAATGAATGTTATCAGTACATGAGGTTTCATGTTCAAACTCATGTTAAAATATTGATTTTTGTTGTGTATTCTTCAAATTTTCAAACTTACAAGTGAAGAGGAGAGTTAGAGTATTGATAATAATTATATTTACCATAACTCATTAGTTTAAGCTTTTGGGTCAGTCGGAAATTTCACACCAATAGGCAGTTTTTTTTTTTGTTCAATAACATGTGAGGCGAGAGGATTGGAACCTTTAAGCTCCAAAGGTATATGCTTTAATAGATACAAGGTAAGCTAAAGTTGATACCAACAAATGAATTTTTAGACGCCACCCAATTTCCTCTTCAACGAACTAAACATTCATTATCATATGAAAGGGCCAGACCAGAATGAGAAAATTTTCAAGTATAGTACAAGGCAACAAGTGGTAAGAAGGAATGCGATTTCGGAACAAGGGTACCTGCAGAGCTTGGTTGAAGCGACCAAACTTCCTGAGCTGCTTGATAAGCGTTTGGAGATCGGACTGTTTGACTTGTCGGCCTTCTTCGACCCATTGGTCCAACACGCGAACAATCGAGGTTCGAGGATCACCTGCCCGATAAACCCTTCGGAAGAGGGTATCCTCGGTACTTGGAGAAGGTAGGGATTTTGTTGAGTAGAATAGAGCCCGAAGTAACTTGAAATTGGAGCAAAAAAGCCATGACTGAGAGCAATGGAGCTTCACCATGGTCAGATTCAACACTGAGGAGTCGAAGGGAAGTTCCGGCGGAAGAAAGAGGAGAGTCCAAATGTGAAAGGTCGATTTTCCTTTTCTCTATTTAAAAAAAGATTAGGAAATATGAATAGAAATGACCTACGAAGTTATATCAATAACAAAATAAAACCACTCTTTAGTAATAAAAGAAGATGCATCCTTTTTCTAACACTTCTCTTTTTTAAAAATCAACTTCATTAAAACATTATAATAACAAAAAAAAAAAAAAAAAATCATCGTTAGGAGAGCAGTTAGGTTTCGTGTAATGTTGTCATAGCAAAAAAAAGTTGTCGTTTACACTCATTTAAGATAAATTACGTCTTAACATGTACTACTACCTTTCTCTTATTGGGTAAATGAGATGGACCTAAATAAATAAAAAAGTTCATAGTCGGCTGGAGAATGTGCAACGAAATTAAATTAACGATCACAATAACTAAAAGATACCTCACCAAAATGTTTGACAAGTTCAATGTGACATTTACCACATTCTTTATTTTAAAAGATCAACGCGTGAAAGGTTTAGGACCTAAATAATATTTGTTGAGCTTGACTCCACCGGTAGAGGCTTGACACATTTACCTTCTCAACAAAATCAGACTTGTTTCGATGTGACACATGACAGTCTCTCGTTCTAACCTTCCACATCGAGTTGATGAAGGCTCTTGATTGAGGTTTGGTTTTCACTTTGGAGATAATCTTGCCTAGTAGAACTCATATTCTTAGAAGTTCTCGTTCAAGATCAATTTACTTTTTTTAGACAAAAGTGACTTGTGAAATTTTAAGAACCAACTATAATACTCAAATCAATGTCTTTAACACCTCATCCTTGTTGATTTCATTTGTTAGAAAAAAGAACCTTGTAATATTCTAATTTGAAAATCATGTCTCAAATCAACCCTATCTTAAAATCTTAACAGGACCCATATAAATCGGTCAACCATCCACGGGTTGGCAGCGTTTCTGTGGGAATTGACATGTCAAATGGAACGTGCTCCAAAATCACATACTAGACTCTGGAGATTCTTGTTTGAAAAAATGTTTTATAACACGTGAAAAGTCCTTCCAACATACTCCAACACTTTTTTCCTTATATGAACGACATGTATCACATCAACATTTTGGTATAAGATAATGAATTAATATGATCATATATAGGTGTGAAAATAGGTGAGTTTAATATTGATTTTAGTCAAGTCAATTAAAATTGATAACTTAACCAAGTTACCCAGTCAAAATCTGTTAAAGCTCATCATGCCTTTCAAATCTTACACAAAAGAGTTGCTTTCCCTCTGTGCTAGTAAAGAGACTTAAGCAGCATAAGAGCCTGAATGAAGATATCTTCTTCCTATCCTTCTGCTAGTCAAAACGAAAAATATAGTCTTCTCAAATTTTGATTTCCCATACTGCACATGACATAGGGATCCAAGGTAAAAAGAAAAAAAAGATGTTCCAAGGAAAAAAAAATTGTAGATGCAAATCCTCAGTACACTGATTACTAGAAGAAGAAAGGTTTTCCCAATCACAAAATCCAAATACATGGGTATTTCAAGAACATTGAAAAAAGTTAATGCTACACTACACTATAACAAAGGAGAATGGTAGAAAGAGAAAAAAAAAACTTCAGTTACAATCAGAAGTTTCTTCATGCTTTAGATAGTAAAGTCGAGCTTGTTTCAATCTAAAACTTGATTGGGTTACTCATTCTGATCTTTCAGGCCAAGTAGATCAAGGCACTTGATTGAATTTTGGTTTTCACTGTGGATATAATCTTCTAATCTCTTGCAAATGTTTAAGGGAAAAATATCACGTTTGCAAAGGAGCCCTATGATTTCCTCTGCCAACTCCACATTTCCATTTGTTTTCAAATATTCAAGACATGCAGCCAAGATATCATAATTAGGCTTCCAACGAGGTGGACTAACTGAGATTGCTTTCTTCAGAGTTTCTGCTGCTTTATTCGTCAAACCATTAGAATGATATCCACTTGCCAGTCGATCCCAAGCATATGCTCGTGGTTCCTTGCCATTCTCTATAAGCCTGCTTATATATGCTTCTGCCTTATCCACAAATCCCTTCGTACAATAACTATTTATCATCATGTTTGGTATTTTGAAATCAAAAGATGTATCCCCTGATTCCCATTCCTTCAAGATTCTTTCAGCACCGTCGATATCATCCAGTTTCATTAATGAACTTATTATACAAAGGTATCCTGAATTGAATCTCTTTTGCAGATTCGTGTACAAGTTCCAAACCCGATACACCTCATCCTTATTTCCAATAGCAGCATATAGTGTCATGAGACATTCGTATGCAAGCCATTTTTGCTTGTCACCAATGAGTTGTTCTGCTTTCTTCAGCATCGATATACTATTTTCAGAAAGACCAGCTTTGAAATATCCATTTCCTACAGTGAAATAAATATGCCAATCCGTAGCAACTAGTGGATCTGCCTCCATTTTTGATAAAAGCTTTTCCATGTTTGTTATATCGGAAGCAGCTGCATAAGCATTCATACGAACATTATATGTAAATCTATTATGACCAATTCCCATTTCTTCCATTTCTTTCACTAATTCATCAAGTTTCTCATGTTTACCGAGCTGAGCATAAAGGTTTAACATAGCATTATAAGAAAGTGGTGTTTTCATAAATCCTACTTCCCTCATTTTCTGCATGATTGCCTCTGCCTTTTTCAAATTTTTATTCTCTACATAACAGTGTAGAAGTGCTCCATAAACCTTATGATCTCTTGAAGATTCCCCAATGCTGCTAAAATACTCCTCAGCTTGTTCCAAACCACGAGCTTTTGAAATTAAGTGCAACTGAATAGCAATGTGCCCAGGTGACGGGCATTTGTTCCTTTCATTACGTTCCCATTCGCATAACTGTTGCATTACACTATTACAGTAATTAATAATTCCAAATTGTGGATAATGAAGACATATTTATGGTTTACCATTCATAGATGATCTAAGTTCAACGCTTCAGTTTGAGAGAAGAAGACAAGCAAAAAGGGAAAGAGGACTGCCACAACTAGTCCACCTTACTAGGCAAGATCATTAATATAGTGACTGAAAATATAACGTTGCCCTTAATTTAAACTTAGGTGGGGAAATTTAAACTTACCAAATGGTCAGTACTAAAAGCTGACAGAACATAAACGTTCTACTGTTCTGATGGGTTACAAAGAACAGTCTCCTTCCTCAATAAAGATGCATACCATTGTTTTTAAAATGAGAAGGAACTCCAATTGTTGGGACAAAAGAGATACAAGTTGTTTGTTGAAGTGTCAATATCACTAGTTAATAGCCCATCAGTTCAAGCTTTTAGATTAATCAATGTTATCAGTACAGGAGGTTTCATGTTCAAACTCATGTTCAAATACTGATTTTTATTGCGTAGGTTTTCTACAAATTTTCAAGCTTAGAAGTGAAGAGGAGAGTTAGAGTATTGATATTATTATATTTACCATAAGTCATCAGTTGAAGCAGTCGATGATTTAAAAAACGGGAATTTCACACCAATAAACACTTTTTTTGTTCAATAACATGTGAGGCGAGAGGATTCGAACCTTTAAGCTCCAAGGTATATGGTTTAATAGATACAAGCTAAGCTAAATTTGACACCAACAAATGAATTTTTAGACGCCACCCAATTTCCTCTTCAACGAACTAAACATTCAGTATCATATGAAAGGACCAGACCAGAATGAGAGAATTTTCAAGTATAGTACAAGGCAACAAGTAGTAAGAAAGAATGCGATTGCGAAACAAGGGTACCTGCAGAGCATGGTTGAAGCGACCAAACGTCCTGAGCTGCTTGATGAGCTTTTGGAGATCAGATTGGTTGACTTGTCGGCCTTCTTCGACCCATTGGTCCAACACGCGAACAATCGAGGTTCGAGGATCACCTGCCCGATAAACCCTTCGGAAGAGGGTATCCTCGGTACTTGGAGAAGGTAGGGATTTTGTTGAGTAGAATAGAGCCCGAAGTAACTTGAAATTGGAGCAGAAAAGCCATGACTGAGAGCAATGGAGCTTCACCATGGTCGGATTCAACACTGAGGAGTCGAAGGGAAGTTCCGGCGGGAGAAGAGGAGAGTCCAAATGTGAAAGGGCGATTTTCCTTTTCTCTCTTTAAAAAAAGATTAGGAAATACGAATAGAAATGACCTACGAAATTATATCGATAACAAAATAAAACCACTCTTTAGTAATAAAGGAAGATGCATCGTTTTTCTAACACTTCTCTTTTCTTAAAATCAACTTCATTAAAACCTTATGATAACAAAAAAAAATCATCATCAACCATGGAGAGCGATTAGGTTTCGTGCAACACCGTCACAACAACAAGAAGTTATTGTCGTTTACAAGTAAAGATGTTTTAACATATATCACTAGCTTCTTCTAATTGGACAAATGATTAGGTTTCGTGCAACACTGTCACAATAACAAGAAGTTATTGTCATTTACACTCATTTAAAGTAAATACATTTTAACATATATCACTAGCTTCTTCTAATTGGACAAAGGAGAAGGACCTTAATAACTAAAATATGTTCATAGTGTGTGAGAGAACGTGTGTTGAAATTATATAAACGATCACAATAACTAAAAGATATCTTGCCAAAATACTTAACAAGTTCAATGTGGCATCTACCCCATTCTTTGTTTCAGAAAGATTAACGTTTAAAAGGTTTAAAGTCTGAATAACATCGATTGAATTTGACTCCACCAGTAGAGACCGTCTTGATAGCCCCCCTCTATCAAATCCATCAATCCATTGTAGATCATTCACGTATGATATTTCTAACACATTTCTCGCTAGGAAAATGTAGAATGCTTCACAAATTTTCAATATTAATAATATTTCTAAAATTAACAATTATTTTTTATTAAAAAGAAAGTATGATTTAAATGAGTAAGTGAATATTCAAAATATTTATATTTATATTAATGATATTTTGATAAATATTATTAATAACTCTCCTTTAACAATATTATGGAAATATTGATGTCGAATGTATGAAATTAATTTAGAAATACAGATGAAAATTTAAAAAAGAAAAAAGAAGAAAAAAAAAAAGTGATAATGGAATTGTTACAATGATGGCTCCACAGCCTTCTCAGGCCATAAGCGCTTAGACGAACCAATGGTAATATTAAATCATTAAACTCTTTTTTAGATGTATAGTTAAATACGAATGTTATTTCTCTAAATTAAGAAGGTGAAGATTACTTTTAAATTACATTGCCTCTGTCAACAATTTTATATTACTGAGACTTGAGATGAGGCTTAAAGGATGTATGTAAAAAATGCCATTCTATATTTCATAGAACAAAAAATTTAAGAAAAACTAAATATTTTTTTACTAACTACAAGTTAGTCTTAGATCCCAGGATTTTGTCTACCTCTTCATCTGCTGCAAAACCATCCATCTTCATCTGTTCAAGAATGCTAATAACTGGTTTACCCCCTGCTATGGAAGTTCTCAGCAATCTGTAGTACATCTCCTTCATTACTGTACCTGAGCTTTTGCATAATCGTACTATTTCATCCATTGTTTCTGCATCTCCTTGTTTTTCCAAGTAATCCAGACAAGCTTCCAAAATGTCACCCTGCTTTGGTTTCCAATTTTGCCTTCCGACTAAAATAGCTTTCTTCAACATCTCAACGGCTTTGCTCATGTGTCCGTATTCTGCATATCCCGTGGCTAATATGCTCCACGTGCTGCGGAATGGAGTTCTTTCAACCACTGCTTGGTTAACAACTGATTCCGCCTTATCCAAAAGACCTTTCCTGCAATAAGCAACCAGAAGTCGATTCAACACCCGAAAGTCGTATACAGTACACTTTGATTCCCACTCCTGGAATATTCTTTCAGCCCCTTCAATATCATCAAGCTTGGCTAGAGATGTGATCATTAAAGCATATGGAACACATGTTTCTTTAGTTAATGGTTTGAAGGTATTCCAAACCCTGTAAACTTCGTTCTTATGACCTGTTCGTTCATAAAGGGACAGAAGAAACTTAAATGCGAATTTATTTGTATTAGGCCGAACTTTCTCCTCCGTTTTCTTTAGCATGGAAAGAGCCTCTGTTTCCAACCCAGCTGTAAGATACCCATTAGCAGCAATTGAATAAATTGTCCAATCAGCTTTGAGTTCAGAATCCTCCTCGATCCTTTTGAGAATCTTTTCCATACCAGAAATATCTGCCTTAGCAACATAAGCTGCACAAAGATTTCTAATTGAGTAAATGTCTTGAGGTATTCCCTTCGTTTTCATTTCTTCAATCAGTAGATCAATCTTATCATGCTGCCCAATCTGAGCGTAGAGGTTAATTAGCACATTGTAAGCAAAGGACGTAGTAGCAATGCCCATCTTTCTCATTTCTTGCATGATGGCTTCAGCTTTCTCAAGTGATTTCTCTCGCACATAACAACCGAGAAGAGCACCATAAACATTAGAAGTTTTTAACCGAATAGATATGCTGTTGAAGTAATTCTCTGCGTGTTCCAGACCATGAACACTATGGATTAAATCCAGCCTGACTGCTGCATCGCTCGGCGATAAACTCAAGTATCTTCGATCAGTCATCCACTGAGATATCTGGACAAAATCAAGAAACGAAGAAATTCAGAACCTGCTTGAAAACTGTTAAAGAGATCTGTCTTAAGGATCCACTCAAAAACCATTTACATTTTGTTTGAAGATGACTTAGGCCCTGTTTAGTAACCATATTGTTTTTTGTTTTAGTTTGTGCTTTTTAAAAATTGTGTTGACTTTGTCACAAGTTCTTAACCATGATTTTCATCTTTTCCAAGTAAACATATGGCTTCTTAGTCAAATTCAAAAACAAAACTATTTTTGAAATAAAAAAATATGCTTTTAAAAGATGAAAATCATGGTTAAGAAATTGTAAAATAAAAAACTTTCTTACCGTTAGTTTCAAAACATGCTTGGATTTTGAAATCAATCCTTAAAAAGTAGAGCATAAAACAAAATTCTAGAGATGTAACAAGTGTTTATAAGCTTAATTTTAGAAAACAAAATGGTAATTAAACGAACTTCACTTTCAGTGTCCTTATCTTTCAGCAGCTGTAATCATATTGCACATTCAAAATCAAGTATCCGTTTTACAACAATATCTTTAGAATTCATCCAATCCCAAATCCTATAAACAGTTTTGCTAACAATTTCTCAAACAAACCATCAGGAACTTCACTATACAAACCCCATTTCCAAAATTAGAGCAAGAAAAGATAACCAAATACTACAAAACCATCTCAGCTAGATCACCAAAACGCATTTCAAAGCTAGAAAAGAGCCAATTCCTTCAACATAGAAAGCTGTATTGCAATACAACACACTAAGAATTCAGTTAAAGAAATTAGAGGAAGTGAGAGAAGGAAAAGCGAACTTCTAAAGCGTGATTGAAACGGCGAGAGTCCTTCATGAGGTGAACAAGATATTGAAGTTCCGGTTTTCCAATAGCTCTGCCGTCGCCAACCCACTTTTCCAGTACCGGAACAACTGAGATTTTAGGGGCTCGAATGTTTACGATTTTTTGGCGGAGAATGGCTAATTGGGGCGGAGTGGAAGAGAAGGGGAGGGAAAGGGTTTTAGAAGTTTGAATAAGGAGATTGGAAATGAGGTTGTTGTTCCAGCTTCGGAGCTTCCTTATCATCTTCTTGATTCAAAGATAAAAGACCATGAGAATTGATGAATGATATATATATAAAATCAAATTGAGAATGAAAAGAGCTTTCGTTTAGCAACTCAGTCGGAACTCCGAACAAAAATGGCTATAAACATAAACCCTAAACCCTTGAGGATACACAATGGTCAGCTCGTAAGGGTGAGACTAATAAATCTCCATTTTTAGAATGAGACTATAATTCTTACCCCAATGCTTACTCATTTCTAAGATTAATTATGGAGACGAAGTGTGAATGAATATTATTCTCATACTAAATAATCACCAAAGAGTGGAAAAAAATTATGTAACAAAATATCCTAAGGTAAATATATAATATAATCAATAAACATTTTAACTTGTTTATAAAGAAAAAAGGTTTTTAATTATTACTTTTTTTGAACTTTTTGTTTTTTGTTTTTTTAAGTTTTTAGAAACATCAATAAATTATTATTATTGATATTTCATTGACTAAGGGATTAGGTTCTATGCAAGAAGTTATTATTGTTTAGTTTTTCTAATAGAAAAAATTTATTAAATAAAATAAATTATGTTGAAGAGTTTTAATAAAAAATATTTACTCAAAATGATTGATTTAAATGGTTTAATTCCAAAAGGAGAGTTTAATCCAACAATTACCATCAAATTGTCTTTGTATAATTAAAAAGAAACCATAACATATCAATTATTTTGGTTATTATTAAACAATAAGTTTCCATAATAAAAATGTGGAAATTTCAAAAAAGCCTTTGATTAGTTTTGATTTAGAGATTTTTTCTATGGTTTTTTTTTGACAATTTCTATAGATATTTATTATTATTATTAAAAGTTGTGGCTAAATATAAACCCATGTTTAGATTATTTTTTTTAATTTTGTAAATAATTTCATAACAATTTTCCTATATTGATTCAACCAAAAACAAGTTAGTTTGAGAGTCAATTTTTTTAAAAAAAGAAAGAATAGTTCGGTTTGGAGTTTGAGATTTTTTTTCCTTTAATTTTTTAAAAGAACTTCATAAACACACCAAAAAGAAAAATTCACTAAATCAGAAACACTAAGTTATGTATGGGAAGAAACAAAGAAAGATGATAAAAACAAATCGAGAAGTACCCATAGCATCATCTGAGAATTAAAGAGGTTCAAACGAGAAGGAAACAAATCCTAAATAAGTTTTACTCTTTTTTTTCTTAGAACACCTAAATTCGCAATCTTATGAACGAGAAAAAGAAATTGAATTTAATCGCCAGACATATCCATATCAAGGGATTACAAGAACACAATTCAAATTTTCAGCATCAATAAAAACTCAGATCCAAAAACAATAAACAACATTCAAAATCAACAAACCCAGAAAAACTAAGGCAACCAAATTAAATAATAAATGATTCAATTCAAAACAAAACTAAATCCAGAAGAATTTTACAGAAGAATGAATCTATAAGGAATAATAAAAATGAATCATCATCAGCCTTTCAATTGCTTCACTTTATGCCATCCTTTCTTGCAAGTTTCCCCCACAACCTTCACTCCTTTCTTGAACAAACTCTTCAATTCCTTAGCCCTTTCCTTCACTTGCTTCTCAAACCCACTCATTCTTTCACTCACGATATCAAAAAATATCAAACAAATAAATTATGGGTTCCCCACAAGTTTAGATTTTTATTCTGTTCTCTGTTTGTTATGGGGGTGGGTTCTTCTTATAAAGAGAAAGGCTTAAGGAATAGGGTATCCGATCTGACGAGGCAGATGCATTTTGAAATTGTATCGAACGGTTAGATCTTGAGATATCGAAAGCCCCAGCTACGTGTCGTGTATCTAGAGGAAGGAGAAAAGGTAGAGCTTTTTTTATTGGACCACTGTGGGCCGTGGGAATGCCAACTTCTTAAATTCTTTTCAAATTGATATTTATTCTCATAAAGCCATTTGATGATATTTGGGGGACTCCAATTCTTGTGTGTGGCTTCTACAAAATAAACTATATTTGATCTTCATTGAGCTCTTTTATATCTCATCTCTTAATTTCACTTTTTTTCCCTAATTATCTTTCTTATTTCTTTGGGTTCAAAAGTGCCCTTCAAAGGTAAAATAAGAGAATGATTAATACTTTAATTTCATGGTTTGAATTAATGAGAATTTGGTGTGTTGCTCTTAAATAAGAAAGTAGAGTGCCATAGGAAAACAGAGGTGAAGAACAAAGACAGGTGGGGCTAAAGTACTGTAAGAGAACAAACACCTCTAAGTGAATGTATGAAGGGTGGGTGGCAATGATGGCGGCACCTAGAAAGTCTGCAACTTTAATATCATTAACTCAACCATTCTGAAGACGAAAATTGATTAAATCAAACAAACATAACCTCCTATTATATTGTTGTTAAAAAAATGTACTACTTGATCTACTTAATTTCGAATCGTTCTAAGATTTTTTTGATTTTATTTGATTATTTAGTAAGTTCTGAGCATATCAAGAATAGAAATCGACGTTAATGACGAAATTGAGAGTGAAATTACAACAACATGCGTCAAAAAGTTGAAGAATCAACCATTTTTCCATTGCTTTAACAGTGTTTCAAGGCCCACTTCTGTTTTCTGTTATCTCAGGTAATTTGAAAATAAAAGAATGTTGCATTAGCAATATATTTGATTTATCATGTTGTTTGCTAAAGTATTCAATGAGGTCATGAAGCAGCTTTTGATTGTTTTTATACAGAAAAAGTAAGTTTTGAGTTCGTATTTAGTGATTATCAGGGGACACGAACAAATGATTAAATCAGCCATGTATCCAATAGTAGTTAGTAGGATGAAACATAACCATATAGTGTTGCTTGCTGCCTCATAAGAGGACCATATTATTGCATGCTTGGAAGTCGCACCCTTTCTTGGTGGATCCTTTAGGAAATGTAATTATGTAAACCTATTTATTTCAGATATTTTGGTAAGAAGTTGTTTTTCTTTTTCTTTTTGTTCTTATTTTCCTATGTATTTGATTTCATTTTTGGACTGGAAGGACTAGGATGCAATTTTTGCATTTTCAAGGTATAAATAACGAATTTGATATGGCTGATTTGGGCCATTTAAAATGGGCTCTTTCAACTTCAATGTTCAATGTCAGAAACATTGGCCCCATTTATAATGGGTTTGGTAGCCTTAGTTCAAGTTTTCATGTTTTTTATCTCTCGCTCATGTACAATTCGGTTTCATGCCTATTAGTGATGTTTTTAAATAGAGAAAACCCTTTAAAACTCTATTCTTCCTCCTCCCTCCTCCCCCATTTTTCTTCTTTCACGGTGGTGGTTGCAAACGGAAGGTGAAGTATAGGGCGAAGCTCCTAGTGTCAGGCTCGTGATGGAGCTGTTCTTTTATTGGTCATTCATCCAATTGACAACATGATCTTTAGAAAGAGGTGAAGATAGGGGAAGAAGAGATGGAGATGAAGGGTGATTCGAAAAAGCTTGGTGTTTTAAAAAAAAAAGTGGTCAAAATGGATGTTTTCAAAAGTATTTGGATAAAAGAGGTGGATCTTTTGGTTTATTAGAATGCGTCTCTTTTCATTTGGTTGATTAGAATGCGTCTCTTTTCTTGAAAGAGATGCATTCTACATTATTTTCTTTCTCTTTCTGTTTTCAATTTTTTCTCTCCTTAGTCAACGCAAAAGTACGAAAAGAAATGGTCAGTGGACTCATCTGATTTAATTTATTATTTGTAATTATTATTATTATTATTATTATTATTAATATTCTTCTCTTCATTCACACATATACACACAATTGGTTTATTATTGATTTATACCATATTCTTCAATTTATCCCTCCATCTCCTATTACCTTTACTTTTATTAACAAATAATTTCTAATTTTCAAATTTTCATGAATTTAAAATTACTAAATTTTTTTTTTTGTAACAAATGGAACATTCGAAAATTGAGTATATACAATATCAAAAGTTATAAAATTAAAAAAAAAACGATCAAAATATCAAAAATATAGTTAATTTTATTAAAAGCAAAATAAATTAAACAATAAAGTTACCATTTAACTTTCTACTTAAATATATTATTCAACTAAAGAATAATTTATAGAAATGAGACCCACCATAGAAAATGACAAAAAAAATCCATCCATTTTACCCGTGGTTCTGAAAACACCAATTTTTTTTTAAAAAACACCCCATTTTTCCAAATCACCCATAGATGAAAAGGGTTCTTATACACACAATCTAACGAATAAATGTATATGTACCCAAAAATAAGAGGTCTCAGGTTCAAAATTTTTACGTTTAAGTTGTATTAATTACTTTTCTAAAAAGATACGGACATATATATATATTAAATATTTTTAAATAAACAATGGAATATTTTACATGGTATAAAAACAAACATGAAAAACGAAATGAAAAAAAAGAATCATATTAAATGTCATTTTCTCTCTCCCCAATTGAAAATCAATGAAAAAAAATTATATTAAACGTATTATTTTTTTCATAAATGTATATTTATCTCTCCATTATTAATAGAATTTTATAAATACAAATTATTTATTTTACATTGATGTAAAAAGGGTAAAACTGTGTATAATTATCTCTAAAATTATTGATTGAAAATTTTCATACCTAAAAGGACATTTTAAAAATATAACCCTAAAGTGGATTCAATACCTAAAAATCTGTTCTCTTTAATGTGGAAGGAAAATCGTTAAAAATAACAAAATTTGGTGATTAACTCTTGGTTTCATTTCTACAAAATCTGAATCAAATATAGTTTAGTGCAAAGTTGATTGATGCCTCCATTTCTTCAAGTTCAATGTTTTCAAATGGTTTGTTTTCATAACTTACATTTCTCCTCTGTATTTCTACTTTTAATACTAAATTGTTTTAACTCAGTTTATTCCTTTAAAAAAAATCACTCATTATTGAATTTATTCATTCTTTTCCTTAATTTTTTTCATTTGCATTATTTTAATTTTTATATCTGTTTAAAAAGAATCCTTATGATACATACACAGTCTGTGTTAAACATTGTGGGGCTTTGAAAAGTGATTTCATGTTCTTTTGTTTGAAAATATTATGTTTTTGCATTAGTTAGATAGCTATTTTTCTATATTATTTCTTAAGACTATAGTTAAGGGAGCATTCATTGTTTGGATTTTAGATTTTCTTTTTAATTACTAAAAGTGGTAGAATTTAAAAATATTTAATTTCTTTATAGTCAGTGAAATCTTAATGGTTATGATTTGAATTTTAGATTTTCTTAATTAGAGATATTTTGATCCACTATTAATTTGCAATTAATAAATCTAAAAATCAACAATTATTATATATGTCATAACAATATTGATCCAAAATCATTGACACTTATTTATAATTGAAATTTGATTGATGTGAGTATTTCACCTGTCATATTAAGACATCTATTGACATTTTTGAATAATGTCAAAAAAAAAAAATGTTTATGATGTAACTATTTGTTTTCATATTTGTCTCTTAATATAGTCCATCATTTTATTCAATAAAATAAAATATCTCATAGTACAGTGTCCATCAAAATTTAAGCGTATAATACTTATATGATCAATTCGATTAAGTTTTCGTTAGTTTTTTAATTAAATCGAATCCAACCAATGATTTTTTATTTTTTTAAAATACAGATTAATATGACAAATTTTCCCCAATTCAATGTAATGTATTTGTGTGGGTTGATTTCATTTTTCTCCACCAATAACTAAAATATAAAAGCCAACTACTGAAGGGTAAATTTGGAATAACACTTTTGTAGAATTTTGAGATATGCTAAAACTTAACTTGTTATATATATACATATGTATGTATTTGTTAGGGTACATTGCTAATTGGCTAGATATATATATGCTCAAGTTTTCTAGCTTACTACTAAGCTATTTTTGTGAATGTCCTCAAATTTTCGTTGTTATCTCGATTGTTGCAGATCATACATAATATTTTTTTTTTCAGATTTGATTAACTAGGATATTTGTCTTTCGTAGAACTCAATTGATTTATTATGTGTATATTTTTCTGCTGTTTAAGCTCTAGAAGCATTTTTTACTAGGATGTTGCACCTACTGTATTGCTTGTTCTTCATTCTAATTTGACAAAAAAGAATGTTTGAAGCAAACATTCTTTTGTGTGTGTGGCTACTGTTTTTGTGAGTAGTTTGTTTAAGACTAAATTTAATTCAAACATACTATACTACTTTAACGGGAGCCTAAAAACCAATTCAATTAAGAAGAAACTTTCATCTTTAGGGAGAGCCTAAGGTTCTATTTTAGAATGAGTTCCCGTAGACTTAGGAGGAAGCCTAAGTTCACTCGAATGAAGGGAGTGATCACAAAGAGAAAATAAAAAGATAACTTCTAGTAAGAGAGTGTCTCACACGCTCATACTTAGATCAGGAACCTAAATTTTAAAGCGAGGGAGTCTCACATCTACATAGAGTCAATTGAATGTTTATCAGGTTAGCTCTACAAATGTCATTATATAAATCTTGATTGTATATAGATAAGTACAACATTGTGATTGTCTGACTCAATTATATTAATGAATTATCTTTCCTGGACGTAAGACTTGTTGTGCAACATCTAAGTGTGAAAGAACCGGATTTGAGAATTGTAAGTATGATAGGGAAATATATAAAACCATGTTAGTGGTAGAACTTATAAATTAGATATAATATGTAAAGAATAAAATAAAAGCAAGGAAGATATTGTGAGGAATGATTAATGAAGAAAAAGAATGGCACGAGGCAGCCAACTCAAGTCCAATGTACACCAAGGTGGAACTCGTGTAAAGATAGAACAATTAGCCCATAGTTGTCAAAATTCCATCTTTACTCACTTCCCGGAAATATTAAAAAGAATAACAAACAAATATTCATTAGACTTTTCTTTAAATACTCTTATTTTAATAAACAATTTGACAAGAATAAATGTCGAACTAGGCTCTCATGATTTATTTTTACCCACACGTCGTTTATTTTGGACTACCATATTAGAGTAAGGAAGCCCACAATTTCTATCTAAGATATACAATATTTGTTACTAATTATATATGTTTGAAAGAAGTCATTGGTTAAGTGATCTTTTGCTATAGATATGATGATTGTTTCATCTTATGTGTTGAGTTCAATTTAATTTTTATGTTAATGTCATAAAACGTTAACCACCGATCAATGATTACATCATATTAATGACTTCTTTGAAACAATTTTCACCCTTTGGCATGACACACCCACGAGTTTTCATGAATCTTATTTTTTACTTTATACTAATTTGATCATTTATTTATGTTCGATAGGGTCACGTGATAATGAGATTATGATATATTATGATGTATATATAATGGTTGAAGTCACATTCTAGAATATATGCTTTTAACTTCCAAATAAATAAAGATAAAGGAATCATTACATTTATAATTATAATAATAAATAATAAAGTAATAATTGGAGTAATTTGCGGTTATAAAGAGAGACGGGCACGTGGAAGATTTTGAAGATTCAATTGAACAACGTCCAATATTCTTCCACATGCATTCTTCTATTTAATAATATACATATCTTTTCTCTCTTCTTTTTCTTCCACACATGGATTTCCAAATCAACTCTCTTTTCCTTTTCCACTCTTTTTCTTGTTTTCTTCTCTTTTTTTTTTTTTCATCCATGTGTCCTTATAAATTATATATCATTTCCTTATATCATTCCATTATTTCTTTTTTTCCTTTTTATATGTATAAAACTTTTATTTACTTTAAACCTAACCCACTACAAAAATCTAACTAAGATCACCAAAAGTATCGGTTCAATTTTTCTTTTAAAGAAAATTAATTACTATATTTGGGAGATGTAACAAATTAAATATTTGGTGGATACGGTAGATTTTTAATTTTGAACTCGTTTTAAACTTACTTCAATTCAATTGTATAATTAGTCAATAAAATACAAAAATCTAGCTTTTAGAAATGTTTTTTAAAAGCTTTTACCTCTCAAATGATGTTAGTTATGTGCAACGAGGATCAAAATAACGATGGAGAAGTCTATTTTAGTTAACAATTGATTCGAGTACTTCGAGTTTTTATGTAGCTTTCTAAACCTCTTACACAACACCCACAACTTTTGCAATCCCTTTTAATTATTTTAACATTTTCAACGCTTTCTTTGCTATTACTATAATTTCACTACCAAGTGAGTCTTAGCTAATGACTTTTTAATACTCTTCCATAAAAGTAGTTGTTGGCACTCGCTAAAGCCTACTAGGATTAGACCTAAAGGCTTAATCCCACCCATCCCTTCTACATTTGAGCATGAAAAGTCTTGCTTCCACAAGAGTAAGCCAAGGAGAAAGAAAGCCTAGGCTCAAAGAATTTGAGAAATTTGACCTAGTCAATGTATTCTCTTTAACTATTTCCAACATTCTTAAGAAAAATAGAGAAAAATGCCTCTTTGAGCGTAGCCCACGTAGCGGTTGTTGTTCTTGTTGAGACTCTTAACATAGAGAATATGTTTACTAATTCAAGTACATGAACAACCCATGTCGAACCCAAGACCTAGTTTAAGTCAATCATCTATCCACTCTTTCAATTTTAGTAGAAAAAAGTTAGAGAGCTTGCTTACTCAAAGAAAGAGTATAAAACCCACAAAGCTCAACATAGTTAACTAAATATCTCAAGGTCTTGCCTTTTCATTTAAAAACATACAAACCCTTGTATTCCTAGAATGCCTTGAACTTAAAAGCACCGCAACCACCAACAAAATCTTACCCACTACAATGGTGCTTATAACTAGCTTGTCGATTTTCTTTATTTGTTTCTAGGAAATGTAAACTTAACTTACTAAAAAAAAAAGAAAAAAAACGAGATGTTAAGTTTAATATATTATCCTCAATTGTATTTATGTATAAGAAAAAAAAAAAAACTCAAATAATTGAAAGAAAGCAATAGATGATGAATGAGAAAAAGGTAATGCACGTGATCGATGGGGGGCAAACCATATATCTCACAACCTAACAAATAATTGCTTACAATGTCAACAAAATCCGCAAAATCACATTTCTTCATACCCAACCAAAAAAAAAGAAGAAAAAATTAAATTACCAACTCTCAAAACGACATCGTTCCTAATCCCTTACCTTCCCAACCGCTATTATTCATACACTTTTCGACCGTTATTATATACCCCTAAAAAACGACGACGTAATAACTGTTTAAACGTCTTCCAAAACAGGCTACCCGAAATTCTTGCCATAACTACCGGTGGGCCATTCATTATTTATACCTCTAAGGCCCACCGTAATTAAACTCAAAATGCAGGGCTATCTTCGTCCTTTCAAAGTAAAAATATAATATTTGTAATTTAACCACTCATTATAAAAAAAGGTCTCTTAACTCCCAACTTCCTTCGCTATCTCAAGAACTGTCGGCAGAACGACTGTTTTCAGTTACTGTTTCTCTTTTTTTCGGTGCTTCTGTTGTTCCCAACCTCAACAATGCACCTCCGCCCTCGGTACTTATGGAATGTTATAATGTTGGTGAATTTTGTACTGGTGGGGAAGTTTGTTCTCGTTGATTCAACTCAGCAGCTTCCAAACCGTACTACCGCAGCTTCGCATTGGCTCCCCGCCACCGCCACTTGGTATGGCAGCCCAGAAGGCGACGGCAGCGACGGTCAGTACAATTAATTTGTTTTTTCTTTTAACTTTATTACTAAAAACTACAAAATTAACCGAAAGAATTTAATCGTTATCATTCCAAAGTTCTTGAAAAAAGTACCATATGTAGTTTAACATCTAGAGACATTTATTAATTTTTTTTTTTAAGGAGACGTATTAACACGAGACCAAACTTGTAGTTTAATTTATCTTTACAGAAACAAAATTCTTTTATCAGTCGTCTCTACCCTTTTTATTTTTTTGTTATATATATATATACAAGTGGTCGGCAGCAACAAAAAATTCTTGCTCGAGGACAAGTGACGTGAGATTATTAATTTATCTAAGTATTGCATTTAATAAGAATAAAAATAAGAAACATCAACAATTAGCATGCAATATATAATTGTATTGTTATTATTATTTTTGTGTTGAATCGAATGAATGAATAGGATTTTAAGATAGATTGATATTGACACCTCAACAACTGCTTCTTTTTGGATTTTGAGATTCATATATTTCATACACTATTTAAGCTTCATTTCACATCTTAGATTAGATTTAAAGGTAAAAAGTTAATATTAACTACTTTTCTAACAAATTATAAATTTAATTCAAAATTTTTATAACTAGTTAAACTTGTGAAAAATATCTATAAATATCACAAAATATGGTCTATTTTAATATATATGTATTTTTGTAATCTTAATTTTTTGTGACGTATGCATAAATTAATGGTCATGTGGGGAATGAAATGAATCAGGTGGGGCATGTGGGTACGGTAGTTTGGTGGACGTGAAGCCATTCAAAGCAAGAGTAGGGGCAGTGAGTCCAATCCTGTTCAAGGACGGGGAAGGGTGTGGTGCGTGCTACAAAGTTCGGTGCTTGGATCGAGCCATATGCGCTAGACGGGCAGTTACCATCATAGTAACTGACGAGTGTCCAGGTGGGTACTGTGCAAATGGCCGGACTCACTTTGATCTGAGTGGTGCCGCCTTTGGACGTATGGCGGTGGCTGGTGCGGGCAGCCGTCTCCGAGACCGAGGGGAATTGACTGTAGCGTACAGAAGGTAATTGGGTGTGCAGTACCAGTGAATGAGTTAAAAGAGATTAATATTAAGGGTATTTAATTGATTTTTATTGTGATTGTACATGTGTATACAGGACTCCATGTAGGTACAGAGGAAAGAATATAGCGTTCCATGTGAATGAAGGTTCTACAGATCATTGGCTTTCGCTTTTGGTGGAGTTTGAGGATGGAGATGGAGATCTTGGTTCTATGCAAATCAGACAAGTAAGCATCTTAAAACTTTAACAACTATATAAAGCAAGCATCTTCAACTTTAACAACTATATAACCATCTAAAACTTTTTATTTGGTGTTTTACAAGAAAAAATATGTTATATGCAACTCCAAAGTTATTATAAATGATAAAAACTATGGTAAGTATAGCAAAATTGTAGATTGAATTACTAAATTTTTACAATATTGGTTTATTTTGCTATTTGATGATTTGATCTTTTATCATACAATTTTTTTAATTAGAGAGATTCTTCCTTTAAAAAAAATATTTTTTGTTGTTTTAATTTTGTCTATATAATTAAAGTGGAGTGTGCACTTTGAAATGCACCTATATATATTAATCATTAAAAGAATAAAAAGTGTTTATTTATAAGTCTTATTGAATCTCCTTTTTTTTTTAAAGATATATTTTGAATTTAGTTTTGTCTTTTTAAATTGAATTCCTACATAAATTTCAAAAACTTAAACAAGATTTTAAAAAACAAAAATTCTGAGTTTTCTAAACTTAATTGGTTTAAATTTTGAATTCAATTTTTGGAGAAATATATAACATACAATAATATTTAAAATTAACTTTTTCTGTATATAATTGAGTCATAATTTTCAATTGACATGTTGAGATCATTAACTTTGAAAGTAAACATAGTTAATATAGTTGTAGGTTTATATACTAATCATATTTTCATTAAGCTATAATCAACTAGGAGATCACACACACAACCTCACAAGTTTAGATCCACACATTTATCATCCAACTTAAGATATTATAACTTTATATAACTTTCTTGAGGTAGCTCTGTCCATGTGAGAAAGGGGCCACAAAAAAGGATAAAAAAAAACCAAGAGACAAGACATAGTGAGCACGTTGAAAAATGATCATGATAATAGTTTTTAGTGTTAATTGTTTGCGATCTCATTTTGACACACATATATATATATATAGTTTAGTTGAAGATTAGTAGTATATATTATATTGTATTTGCAACAAAAACTAATATATATGAATAATGTGTTGTGGTAGGCAAATTCAAAAGAGTGGATGGAGATGGCACATGTGTGGGGTGCAACATGGTGCATAAATGGAGGGCCTTTAAAGGGTCCATTTTCAGTGAAGGTAACAACATTATCCACAGCTAAAACTCTCTCAGCCAGAGATGTTATTCCAAGGAATTGGTCTCCAAAGGCAACTTACACTTCTCGCTTGAACTTCTCCTAAAAATCATATATAAACCCTCTACTACTTGCTGTGATCATATATCTATATATATAGTATGTCAAAATTATATATGTCCTTAGCTTTAGATTTATATCATAATGTAGCCCTCTCCAAAGGGAGAGAGAGCTTTCTTTTTCATTTTTGTACTTCATGTATCCACTTTGTTAGATCCTATATGTTGCTACCTTGTTTTTCGATTATGAATAATGAATCGAATGTGTTTAGTTTAGTTTCTATCTTTTTAATGTTTATTGGATTAATACTTAAATGGTTTAATTTTTTTTAGTTATAAATGTAATCGGTATTTAATTAGTTTATCCATCTATGTCGATAAGAAAATTTATTATGTATTGATAATATTTTTGAATGATGGAAGGAATGAAATTGTCTGCCAATTGTAAAATTATAAAAACTAACACCGTTAATTTATCACAATTTAAAAACTTAAATTATTAAAAAGGCTTAAAAGTATTATGAACTAAATCACTCAAGACAATTTTAAAAGTTAAAAAGATGAGAGCAATATAAAATCTAAAAGTTGGGAGACTATGCTTATACTTTAACTAAACTAAATTAAAGTAAAATTTAAGTTTAGTTCCTTCGAGTAATTTTATACTTGTCTGATAAAGTTTTTTTTTTCAATGTCAAATAAATTCATAAAACACAAAACTGACTTACCAAACACAACTTCAAATGTGTAGAGTGAAAAAAAAATACAACATGGATGAGGGACTTAAATTTCTAACTTCAAGATGTTTTATATTAAAAACTTCTGGGCAGTTAGGTGGTTGGTGTATCAAATAGATTTCACTTATTCTCTCCCTTCATAAAATAATGTTAGATTGAGGAAATTATGCGTGTGACAAGTAAAATAGATAGCATGTAATCATGCAATTGCAAATGGAGGGTCTTTAATAATAACTTATCAAATGATATATTATACCGTTGGCGGCTCAATGTTTACGATAAATTCTTAACTAGAAATGTTTACGATAAATTCTTAACTAGAAGGGTCTTTTTCTAACCTCGTTTCTATATCTTTTTGTATTGATCTTATTTTCTAGCTCTTTGTGTATGTACATAGCAAACGTTATTCCATTCTTGAATGAATACAATAATATTACTATTGAATTTGAAGGCATGCATGATCAAGAACGCTAAGAAAATTGAATCTCAACCTAGTTGAAATGTTTCGATGAACCTACGTGATAAAGAAGAATGATGACGATGAAAATATACATAGAGATAGAATATAAGAAAAATAAATTGAAAAGGATAATAGAGGTGGGTAGGATAAGAAGTTAAGTTGGGGCTGGTGGTAGCACTGTGACCACCTAAAACGTGGGAGTGTGGGCACTGTGGGATACCTTTGGTATATATTATGTCTAGTTTTGGCACATGGCCTTTCTATCTCAATCTTCTGCATAACAAGTACCTAAGATTCCTTCAAATGTTAAATTTTAAAAAACTTGAATTAATCAAATGAGTAATAAAATATATGTTGAACAAAAAAGAAACATTGACTAGTCATATAATGGGTACATCATTGATCATTATTTCATTTTCTGTTGCTACAAAGTGTATCACATATTATGGCATGTTGAATAGCTATGTTATTGTTTTTCTTTATTTTAAAATTTGACAGTATGATCATCACTTTACACACTGATATGATATAATAATGTATTCAAAATTTTGCTATGTTGTTGCTGTCTCTCCATAATTCCCTTGTGCATGGGGTTTATATAGTTTTTGATAAGGTTTAAAATGGGCTTGTAATTGGGCCCAATTTAATTTGTTTGTGCGATTTTGGGTCTCAAAAATGAACCATTAGAAAGGTGTAGCATTGACCACAAGAGACAGACCTGAACATCTAAGCCATAAGAACCTCATCACCACTTTTGCCACAGCATTTGCAAATTGATTCCCAACCAATAATTGCACTCCTTTCCAACTTCATCTTTAAGAATAGCTTTGAACTAAAAGGCAGTATGTAATCAACCAACCAAAACTCTGTGTTGAGGCTACTGCTCCGTTGTCATATGAGGCCATGCCCTGATCGAAGGGAAACGGCCAAGAGGGCTCAAAATTCTCTGAACTCGGCCCTCATGTAACACAGGGGGTGTCCAACATGTTGAGTCATGGATTGATCTAATTTGACTTCGAAACTTTAGTTCGTTGAATGTTATAGGTCAAACATCTTCTAAACATACTTCATTGTAAATCTATGGAATGTGAGTTAATCCATATCACTCTTTAAGATTTTTGTACTTTTCACTCTCTGACTTGGCAAATCAACCAATTATTACATGTTGAATCTTTGATTGGCATAATTTGTTGGGCAGAGAATGCTAGCCCAGCTACTAGAGATGAGAGGTTGTGTTATCCGTTGTTGTCTGAGCACAACTTTAGCAAGAAGCCAGGGTGCAAAGTAGTTGTAGGCTTTACCTCCTTTTGTTCTCTCTCTTTCTCTTTAATCTTTCCTCGGAGGTTTTCCCTAGTATGAGAATAAGCTAGAATTGGGCCGGTCGAGTAATGATCATCAGTGAAAGAGCTTTTCTCAATTAAAGAGAAAGGACTCACATTCATCAAAGCAGTAAACCAATAAAGAGTGCAGGACGGAGAAAAGGGTACACCATGGGGTTGGAGGTACTATGGATCCATCCTATGACTCCCAATGCGGCTGTCCTCCTCAATTTTAATTTTTTAATTAGTTTGCAACCCATTTTTTTATATTTATTTTCTTCAAAATTTGCGAACGAACATATGAAATCATCATAAGCATCGGTGCGACTTAATTTTTTTCTTTTTCTTGTGCAAATGACCACAAATTCACAAGATTTAAGCCAAGAAAAGATAAATCATTGCTGATTTCGCAACAAAACGGTTGCTATAATTTTATTACTAAAAACAAATTTTATTGTATTACCTTTATCTCTGACGCTTTAAATAAATTGATCATTATTGTCATGTGAATTAATGTCAAACTTTCATTTTTTTATCTAGACTTTTATCACCTACGAAAACATTTTCTCTAATTCTTTCATTTGGTCTAACATGTTCGATCATGCATGTTTTCAACAAGACCCTAACAATTGTTTACGATTCTGAAAATATTTACAAATTAGTAAGAGAAAAGACAAAAAGAAAGCAGCAAATACTAGGAATAATATCACCTAACAAAGCTATATATAGTGATGCCATCCATGGTTTTGGTTTTTGTTTTTCGTTTGGAATTCATTTATAATTAGGTGAAACATCATAGAATATTTGCATTAAAAAAACCATTAGTTCAACCCATAATATTAACAATGCATCCAAACTTTAATTTGTATCTAACATATTAATACAAAAGTGACTTACAATACAAATTTTTATTCAAAATTTTGAAACTCTAATTTACTTCAAAAAAAAAAAAAAGTATTAAATAGATTAAAGATGAAGCTATTTAAAAAAGAGACACTATTATCAAAAGTCATTTAAAAACTGTTACACGACTCTAATAAAAGTTTGTCCACTAGTAGATGAAGGTGGCCCTCATCCCAACTAAAGAAAGGGAGAAACATGAATAAAATAAAAAGAGAATTGATAAGGAAGAGAAATAAGAAATTGGATTAGGTTAAATTGTTAAGACTATGCATAGGCATATTAATAAAATATAAGATTATAGTTATATAGTATATGGCAACAAGAAGAATATGATTAATTAATTGAATTGGGCATGCAAAGTTTTGTAACCCTAAACACTACAAATTTATCACGATTATGCCGTCAATGGACGGCGTTTACGGCCCCACCTGCCCCTATCATAGCCTACTTTCTACACTTTCCCTCTTCTTTTTTTTAATATTATCTTTACTTATTATTCTTACAAATATCATACAAAATAAATTAATTTTAAAAAAACTAACATGGTTTATTCCTGTACGGAACATTTTAAAAATAGAAAAATAAATTAAAATTCAATAATTCTATCAACTATATATAGAAATCGATACAATTTGTAATTTTGGTATATGTTGCAAATATTTTGTCAAATTTGTTAATTTTGACCATTCTTTCTTCTTTTATTTTGTAAAATTGAGTTTTCGCCTTTAGATCATCGATTTAGAATTGAATTTTCATTTTTGGTGAATACAATTTGAAATTATTTTTATTTATAGTCTCAAGATTTTTAGAGAAGAAAAATTTTAAAAGATATAATATCCGAATTATAAAGTTTAAAGGAAACCAATATATATTGAAATAATTCTATATATATTGTTTTTAAAATATTTCATTACAATCGTTCGATAAAGTTTCACTTTTCAGAGTCTTTTGGTTTAAAGAAAATGAAATCAATTTTTTGAAACCTACTATTATCTATTTCAAAAACGTTTATAACAATATGTATTAAAACAAAACCAAAAAAACCATAGCTAAAAGTAGCAGTTACAATGTTAATTATTTGGTTAGGATTAAATTGATTTTAATCCTATGTTTTTTTTGTGTAGACAGAGTATAGAAAAAAATAAATAAGCAAAGTATATATGCTATATAAGTTGAAACAATAGATGAAACACTTCACACCATATTGACCTAAAAAAAATGGTTATAAAGAAAAGATCTAAATTACATAATACATAGAAGGCAAAAGGAAACTCCAAAAAATGGAATGTAAAAGAGAGAGAGAGAGAAAAAGAGCAAAAAATACAAAGACAAAACTAAAAAACCGCCATGAAAGCCTAAAAACAATGGCTTTAATGGAACGATGACGCACCAAACTGTGAAGGGGAAAGAGATCAAAAAACACGTCTCAAATCCCTTCCTTCCATGGTTCTTCTTCACAATAAACATAAAATCAAGAATTTCATCAAAGAAATTCCATCTTTATGATGTCTAAAGCCATTGGATTGGTCTTCCAAAAACATACGACCAAATCGGAGGACTACTACAATCACCCAATCATCCAATGGAGTGGTAAAAATTCAGTAAAAAAGAAGAGAAGAAGTCTAATTATTCAATCTTGATCTTTCCATAAGAAAAGCTTCGTGGGAGCAGACGTAGACGAAGACGAAGCCGATTCGGAAGTTTCAAGCTTGTTCTGATTATCGTTGGATTCGTTCATCTGTTGCTCATTTGAAGAACCAAATGGGATTTGTGATTGAAGAACTAAATTGTTTGTTGGGTCTAGATTATCCCAAACCGCGCTTCCTGGACCCCAACCGGCCGGAATCGCATTAAACCAAGCCTCTTCCATTTCTCCCCATACCATCTCCGTCGGCTCAGATGCGCAGCTGCCGCTCTCCGTCAAGTCGTTATTTGGTTTTTCTTCTTCTGGCGGCGGAAGAAGGATAAAGTTTTCGGGATGAGCTTCTTCTGTTATTGGAATTGTATGCTCTGTTTCTGCCTCTGTTTTTGGAATGTCTTTCTTGAAGAAACGATCAGGGAAATTGAGTCGAGCATTTTCGCCTCGTAATTTGAAGGCTTCACGATCGTAAGCCATGGCGGCGTCTTCAGCGGTGTCGAAAGTTCCGAGCCAAAGACGAGTTCGGTTACGAGGGAGACGAATTTCGGCCACCCATTTCCCCCAATGCCGCTGTCGAACTCCTCTGTAAAGCTTAGTGGCACTTATGGGCTGCAATGGCGGCCGAAACAAATTACCTCCATCCGGGCCGAATCTACTCATCATCATAGCTCTTCCTCTTGGACTCAAATGAAACGCATCACTCCAGTACTTGAAAAGTCTCTGCTGCGATGCCACCGGGTCTCCGTTGAGGAAGTAGGGCGGAAAGCCAAATCCCTGTTGTTGATTGGAACTAAAGGAAATCATCTGTTGCTCCGGAGACCCGAAGGCCGTAAAGGGAGAGGAAGAAGAAGAAGAGGAAGAAATCGGATGTTGAGAATTAAACTGTGTTGTTGTTGTCGTGGTTGTTATTGATGAATGTTGAGATGCCTCGAAATCGAAAGGAAATTGGATTTTAGAAGAAGGGGGAGAAAGAGAAAGAGGGGAATGAAGAAATGGGTTATGAAAATCAGAACTGCAGATTTTCTTGAGAGGTCTTCTAGACAAGAAAGCATCATCTAAAACTGGCTTCCATTGTTGCCTCTCCAAGCTAACAGCTGCAACGTGTTTCCCTTTCTCAATCTTCTTGTCTGGAGTATTTGCATCGATAACCATCTTCAATTTCCCTGTTTTCTTATCCTCCGCCATGGATAGAAACAGAGAACTTTGAACAATAAGTATGCTGACACCTCTCGATGGGAAAATATGAAGAAAAACAAAATGGAAAAAGTAAAGGAAGAAACGAAGTGTGTATTAATTAGTATAGAAAGAGGAAGGGAATTTAAGAATGAGGGTAGTGGATGGAGTCGGGATTGAAACAGGGTTTTATCCGATTGAAGAAAAAAGAGAGTGGGATGAGGAAGGCATTTGATGGAGGGAGAGAAGGAGCGGGGAAGATGCGGTGAGTGGACGGCGGGGTGTTGAATTGAAAGAGAAAAATGGAAGGATTTGGAAGTATGTATGAGGAAGAAGAGTTGAAGTTTATAAGTTAGAAATGAGAGAAGAGAAAAAGATTTGAAGAAGGATATGAATGGCAGAGAAAGAGAGAGAATAAGTTTAAATGTTGTGGTTGGTCAGCTACGAACAGGGCCCCACTAACCGATTTATTCTCTCTCTCTCCTTTTTTCTTTTTCTTCTCAATTTTCATTTCTCTCACTCTTTAAGATATTTTTATTTATGTTTCATTCATAACCTTCAATTTTAATTTTTAACTTTACACACTTCCATACATACATTTTGTATATACATTCTCAATTTTGTAATTTAGTTTCTGTTATTCTAATAAATTAACCTTTAAACTTTAATAACTAACAATTTGATAAAAAAAAATTGAAACATAATGTATTCTATTGATAAAAATGTTTGGAGCTAAGTCCTTGGAGTAAGAAGAGCAATTGTGCAATGTTAAGGGTGCTATAATAAAAAAAAATAAAATTATAGGAGAAGAAGTAAATCAATCGGTCAAGAATTTGTTTTTAAAAATTAAACATATTTCTTTCTCCTTTTTTGTGAAGTACAATAATTAAATTCTAATCATATATCAAAAACAAAAGCAGGCATTTAAGAGTCTGCTTCATTTTCAAACCATTAGTAAAAATAAAATAAAATAAAGAATTTAAGTTTTGTATTTTTAATATCTCTATTTTCCAAAATTTTAACCATCCCTATCAGAATCAATTGATTTTTCAAAAAATGATAACAAAATTTTAGATTTTACTTTCTATCTTCAAATAATAATTTTGTCATTTAATAAAATATTGGTACAGGTATAATAATAATAATATTAGTAGAGAAAATAAGAAGCAATTAAAATGTGTGTATAATTGAAATAAGTGAAGAAAGTAAATGAATTTATTTTATAGAAGAAAGAATGAAAATAGAAAAGTAATAAATAGTAAAAATAAGTGATGGAAGTGCTCCCACGCGCCCTTTGGATGTTTCTCACTTTCGGCGCTAAATTAAAAGTCAAACTCTTGTTTGTGGAATTCTCAAAAGTCAAACATTATAAACATTAATGTCGGTGATTACTGCCACGTGTCCCTCATTCATTCTTTAGACCTTTTCTTCTTCTTCTAATTTACAAATATCATCTTCTATCCTTATCTTTTCTCTTCTTAAATATCTCCTCTCTTCTTTATTATTTTCTTCTCTTTTATTACTTCTAACCATATTTTATTCATTTTTTAAAATTTTTTTAATTATTTTTAAGGTTTCAGATTAAGGATTATTTAGGGAGTCATCTCACTCACACGCTTACATTTACATTATCTTTTTCTATAACAATTAAAGACAATGAAACCTTCATCTGTCTTTCACCTAAAAGACATCATACGATATGAATTAAAATATGGATTGTCTTTATATTCTATGAAAATAACCTATTTAAAATTTTAATATGAATTTTGAAGGTAAAAGTATAAGTTATATATATTTGAATCATACAAAGAAAAAAACAGAAAACAAAAACCAAAAACACTAATCTCTCAATCAATTGATGTCCACCTTATACCATGGTTGACAACTTGGCATGTTGAATAAAAATTATACTTTATTGTAACTTCACAAATATTATAAAAGGGTATTATATTTATTTATTTATATATATATATATAGAATAAGAAGATTGGCTTTAGAAATTAATTGGGAAAGAGAAGAAATATTTATTTGTGTTTGTGATTTTATTTTAAATTATTAGAGTTGTTGGAGTGAAAAAGTAGACAATTTTAAGAAATTCCAAATTACATCTTTTTGAAATAAAAGAAACAATTATTCCTCGAAAAAAATATCAAAAGCAAGTGAATGAGAGAGACCGTTTTTTAATTTTCTTTATAATTGAGAAAGACTTTTTCAATAAGAGTGAAAATAAGAAAATCTTATAATGATAAACAAATCAACTAATTATTAAATGTTTTGAAACTATTAGTAGAGATATTTGGAGAATGGTTCGCATTTATAAATATTTAAACTTAAATATGTTATTATGATTGAGAGGAATGGTGGTGATGTTTGAATCCAATGAAAAGGATGAAAGAAACACAATAAAATAGGTAGGTGTATTGTTCTCCAATTGGCCAAGCTGGAAAAGCAACATGAATCTCCTCGAACACCAATTTCAACTATACAAATTTTAAATAAAATTAAGTCAACTCCATTTCAGCTGGAAAGCTTCAACTTTAATCCATCACAAAATATAAAAAAAAACATCATTATATATATATATATGTATGTATAGTTATCTTCTTATTCGCCCATTTCCAGCTATATGGCTCTTCTATTAAATTATTCTTCCAAATTCTTCCTTTCCTTTAAAGAAATTCATAGGTTCCTTCTTCTGTTCTTCATACTGTTCTTCTTTGTCATTTGCTTCAACAGTTTCTTCCACTACTTTGTGGGGTTCAACAATTTCTTTTTCTTTTTTAAGAAATAAAAGATAAGCTACAAAAACTAACCAAACCGACCGATCTCTTCAATATGATACACCTTTAAACTTATTCATGTTAGAATTAGATCTTCAAACTTACGTAATTATAAATAATAATGGATTGAAGATTCCATTTTTTAATTGGTCTAATTGATATTTTTCTTAATTTTAAGTGGGATTTCTATTTTTCCACAATCTTCTTGAGGAATGTATACGAAGTGGTCAGTGGAGTTAAACAAGTTCATGAATCTTTTTTCTTTTTGGTTTGTTTACAAGTAAAGCAACTTTACTTACCAAACTCCACAATGGGTTACATCTAAATTTTGATATTGTTCAGAGCATTTTTGACTCATCCTATCTGTATTGAAACTGAATATTGACTTCTATAAACAATTGATTACAATCGTAGTGGAATATTTTTTTTCCTTTTCATAAGGTAATAAAATACACATTTTTTTCCCCTTGTTCTATTGCTACTGAAGTTGTTGCTAGTTGCGTCCTTTCATTGATCTTTCCAAATACTCTCTCTTCAAACATATGAATTTGGCTGCGATTTCTTCGTAATTGGGCAACTTTGGATGAACATGGCTTGGATACTTATCGGCACCTTTCATACATTTTGTGAACTTTGAAGGTTCATGCTTACCATTTGTACTGAGTTCTTTTAGTTTTGTATTAGTTTCCTTGTTTTCATCTGGCTGACACTGAGAGTAAACAAAAACATCGTAAACCACTGTTCCAATCCCATAATTTCTTTGATCCTTTGCCCTCGAAAACGTAATGAATTCAATCTCTTCATTTGATTCTGCATTCCATAAATTTTTGCTAGACAAATCATAATCCGAATTATTAGCTTCTGAAGACTGAATAACAGAAAAATCTGTTCTACACTCAGAATGGACATAGCATTGCTGCTCCACGCAGTAGTTTTGCAGTTCAGATGACAAGCTGTGGCATGATAAGCAATAACACTTCATGAGTTTTTTCTTTGTATGATTTAGGCTATGATTCTCTTGCTCTCGACGCATCGACCTTCTACTTGGTTCTTTCGGAGATCCATTTATAATCTGATTAGATCTTCCCGAAACTGCTTTTTTATTGGAACCATAATGATTTTCTATGAGGCTTTGATCGTCACCATCTCCAACATTTTCTTCTCTCGTGCTTGTAATAAGTGATTTGAACTTAAAGAATCTCTGATCCAACAAGTCTCCATATTCTGTTGAGGGGTCAGAAAGCTCAACAACATCATCGAAATAAACCATAGCTTCTTCACAAAATGGAAGGAATTCAGAAGTGGATGCATCATTTGGAAAAGATTGAGAAACTGAAGGGCTGGAAGAAGTAGAATGACACCAAGAATCCAAGACGCCACAGTTGCTGTCTCGTGTTGAATCGAGAGATATTACAACTCTCTCCAACTCTTCTGATTCTACTTTTCCCTTAACAGTAGTTTGATCTCCATTTTGCAGTACCTATAAAGGTTTAAAAATTCATAT
Organism: Cucumis sativus; assembly: GCF_000004075.3. Classification (NCBI taxonomy): domain Eukaryota; kingdom Viridiplantae; phylum Streptophyta; class Magnoliopsida; order Cucurbitales; family Cucurbitaceae; genus Cucumis; species Cucumis sativus. The sequence continues at coordinate 3,127,143 of NC_026661.2, read as the reverse complement.
TAACTTCAAATGTCATTTCATTACTTGAAATAAAAGGCAGACTTTCGATATCAGCAAAATAAGAACCTGTTTTTTATGCCAATCCGGACAGTTTTCAAGAGCCAAAACTGCTGGATGAAAGCAATCTCTTGCTATTTCATTGATTAGTCTTTGTTTCTCATGATTTGGGACAGGCTGCATTACAAGCTTCTCTTTTATCTACACAAAACCAAACCAATGAAAGTTTAAATATCCATAACCCAAAAATTCCTTGAACAACTAATCAAACAACTACAAACCTGTTTGTTCACAAGATTTCCAGGACTTAATTCAACAGCAGCCACAATGAAACTCTTTCCGAAACGCTCCTCGAACAGCTTTCGAACACATTTAAGTTCAGGGAAATCCCCAAATCTTGCCGAGGCAAATATGAGACTTGAAATTGCTTCAGTAATATCATCAGGGCAGGTCCTAAAAACCACTGACTTAGATGTTTTTCTTTTTCACAAATCAAAACTCCTATAAAATGGTAACAATAAATTATACATACTTGTGTTTCCTGATATGGGAAAACTTCACCAAGATGATTTCACAGAAATTTTCAATCAAATCATAAGCCTCCATCAATGTTTCATCTTGAATAAGCTGCTCCACCTGATATTAGAAACAAAATGAACCAAAAATTCTAGTAAACTGAATCAAAGAGTATTCTGTTGAATTTTAACATACCCTTTTGAAAGCAATTTGTTGATAGCCATTGTTAATAAGCTCACACAAATCTTCACGTAATAGCTTAACAATTGAATATCTCTTCTTCCTGAGCAACTTAAGCCGGCATAGAGCTGTTTTGATCAGCTTCTTACTGTATCACATTTCATAAACAAAAAAAAAAAACCTTTGCAAATATAAAAAAAAAAAAAAAAAAAAAACCTAGAATTGAAAGGATAAGATCAAAATTGAAAACCCCACCATTTTGAAGCTTTTCTCCATCCAAATAGAAAGCTAAACATGTTTAAAATTACCAAACATTTGGGGTTCTGAGTATCATTTCATGATAGCAGAACCACTATTACTGAATGATTACACTGTATTGGGAAGTTATTTTGGAGAAATGGGTTTGAAAATTTAAGAGAAAGTGAAAGAAAAAAAACGGTTTGTGGTCAGTGATTATTACATAAAAAATTGGTCTAAAATTAGGATGTTTGAGAACAGAGAGGGAACGTGGGATGAACTTAACCGAAATTCATGGCTTATTGAACGCTGGAAAGAATTATATCTTTTTTAACTCCTTCATCAAACAAGATATATTTGAATTGGAAGATTAGCAGAAATATGAACTAAGTTACAAACTTCGACTAAATATTCTAAACATAATTAAGCCCTATGTTTCACCTGCCTTGGAATAGATTGAGAAAGTAACTAATCCTACAATCTTTGTCATCTTTCATTTCTACATTAATTATATAGAAATTCTTTTGAATTAAAGATATAAGAAATGGGGTGGTTTTGTTCTGTTTTTAACCCTCTTTCTACATGCTGCACTCAAACCAACAAAAAGAAAAAAGATTTCATATGAACCTGCAAAAGTTTTCTGGTATATTAAAGAAAAATACTTGTGCTTACATCATTTACAATCATTCTTCTAAATATCTTGATTCTTTTTGTGTTGCGTGGTTGGATGGACTACAAAAATGAGTGCGACTTAATTAGTATTGCTCGAGATTGTCACTTAACCAACTTCTTTTCTTTTCTTAAAAGAATATATTTTAGAACTTTCTGCGTTGTGTGTTTGGAATGGATTATACAAACATAGCATCTGTCTATCGATTGTGCCAATGTACTGTTCTTTCCAACGTCAATCAGTCTTTAGGAGAGAAAGGTTTCTCCTGTTACCTATTTCCACACCAATGTATCACAAGCAAGTAAAAAAAGAAAAAGAAAAAAACACAATATATAAGATTGATACTCATAGGAAGAGTTAAAAAAAAAAAGGAATTCCCATTAAATAGCACAAAAACGAAAGAGCAACAAAACTATGGGTAAAGCTTTAGATTCACAAAGAAGCACCATAAGTATAATTACTCGACAAAATCTCAACTTTCTTATTCGGCGACAACTTATCAACCACCAATGAACAATTAACAAACACATTGACCTTCTTCAACGACAAGCTCCCAATCACCACCGTCACCGGCACTTTCACCTTAACAAGCAACGGAATTTTCCCACTATGTCTGTTCTGCATCAATGCTTCTTGTAACCCACTTCCAAATTCACTATTCCCACTCAACAAAATACTTATATCCGTTACATTCTTCGACGGCTGCCGGAAATTTGGAATCTGCCCGGAACAGAGCTCCGATTTAGAGTACATAACAGAAACAGAGCTATCTTTCCCATAAACGAAACCAATGTTTGCATTTGGGTTATCGGCTTTAACGATAACGATGAATTCAGTGTATAAACTGAAGTCGGATTTGACATTGAAGGCATGGACACTGAAATCAGATACTTTGTAAGAAGGGACTTGGGGGTTGTAATAATAGAAAAGGAAATAGCCGAGGCCGAATAGAGCAAAGATAAGGAAGAAGATAAAACAATAACAACAACAGATGCATTTTAGACAACAACCAACACCGCCACCACCTCCGCCGTTGGCTTTGGAATGGTAACGAGGGACGTTGCGGCGATAGGGGGGAGGGCGGAGGCTGGCTTGGTGGTGGTCATCGGAAAGCATAACATATTTTGGTTTAGGTGGAGCTTCCATGAGAATGGGGAAAAAGGAGAAGAGATATATTTGAAAATGAAGTTGAAGGGCGTTGACCGTTTGATGGGCATAGCTTTGTTTAAACAAAATGAGGGGAAAGGGGAAAAACAGAGGCTGTTGTCTGTTTGTTCGTTGTATTTTTTTTTCTTTTTCTCAACTTCTTGGCCAATTTTGGAATGGAACTCAAATTAAGAGAAGAAAGATGGAAGGGATTTGGGTGTTTTTGGGTTTGCCATTGCTCTGTTTTAGGGGATTTGTTATGTGTTTTGTGGATTCTGAATCAATGGATGAATGGAAGATTTTTGTGTTTTTGTTGGATTTTCCTTTTTATTTATTTGCTTCAATGTCTATTTTTAAAGGATACTTTAACTTATGGTTATGCAATGGATCAAATAAAATAGAGTTTGGTTGAGTTTGAGAATTATTTGAAGATTAAATTGTGTATATATATATAGATATACACTTTTAGTTTACAAACAAGTTGTTTGTTTACTTGTTATATCTTTAAACTTAAAATTACAAAAGAAAATAATATAAAAAGTTACAATGTAAGCTTGATTTATGTATACATATTTCAAAAACAACCGAACACATTACAACATTACTTATTTAATATTTTAGTTTCTGTTATGTAATGTTGTATTGAAGAGTTATGGGTGTGGTGTGAGTGAGACAGATAGAGAGATTGGACCAAGACATTAATGAAACCTTAAGAAACAAATGTGGATGCACCCTCAGACTCAATCATACCACCTTAGTGATACCTTTATAATATAATAAAATTTAATGTGCTTTGCCTTCAAGGTTTCACCCCTTTACAAAGATCTCAAACATTTTTTTTCTTCATTCTTTAGTTCAATCAACAAAGTTGGTGTGTATTTAAACCTCTGGCAACTTGCCTAAAAATATAACAGCAGTAAATATAGCAGAATATAGTAGAATTTGTAAATATACCGTAATTTAGATGTAAATCTAGAGTCAATCAACATTTATATACTTTGTTACAATACACTTTTAATTATGAACTACATTACCTACCTATTGCAGTTATCATTTTATTCGTCTATCATTTATTAACTTTTTGAAGTCATTTTATCTAAAAAAAAATATATATATGTAACATAAATTACTTGATAGGAAGGTTTTGTAATTGGTTGAGTTCTTTCAAAACTTGCAATATTACCATCAACAACCTTTTCAATTTTGAAAGAAAAATATTCTAGGAATGGATGTGATTTTTCTACGACTCTTTTTGTTTAAAGTCACTTTTGCATGTTTACCGAAGATCAAAGGTCTACAACTTTTAAAAGAATTGAATTATTTGTTGATAATTTCGTTCAACAATCGTACGGTGAGAATTGAGCTATCAATCTTTAAAATAATATAATTTGTATCTTATTCATTAAACTATACTCAAATGCCCACACGGTGTATGTTGATCAAATCATAATTTTGTTTAGTTTCTTCCTTCAATGATATAACATTATTTTTATTGAAACAGAAAATAAATTTTTTAACTATTTTTTTTTTAAACAAAGTTAAACATGACAAAAGTGATTTTAACAACTTTACCATCGCACCCGACAAACCTAAGGTAACAGAAAAAACGTCTCTTAAAAAATGGGTACTGCCTAGGTATGAATGAAATTATGAGAGTACTACATGCTCTAATGTCCTCTGCCACAATAACTCCTATTATAATAACAGATTCGTGGTTTAATTTTTCATGGTCCTTGGCGTTAGAGTATTTATGAAAGAGACAAAGATCCATAACAATTTCAACAAGCTTTCAGAACTACATTAATGGCATTCACATCACACTCAACATACAAATTTATTGCCCTCTCTTTTCTATACATTTCAAAATTTCAGTACACTTTACAGTAACAGCTTTTGCGATGTACAAGTTACCAAAAATTTATTGGACTTTTGTAGTATTGTGTATATATTTAACAATTAGTTGAAATGTGCTTTTAGTAGCTGATTGACAGGAATCACCGATTACAAAATTAGTCTCACATTTTTGTGGGGGTAAAATTTGCCCATATTGATTACTTTTTTAAATGCCAAATATCATTCTTATAAGTAATGTGATCATTTGAAAATCACTGAGACATCGATATGATTGTATGGAAATCAAATTTATAATCATCAAATGAAGCTAAATCTGCTTTTATAAGAGAACTACTATTGAGTGCATCCATATTACCTTTGTATAGTCCGTCCAAAATGTCCACAAATGGTTAGTTTGACAAACTTTTTTCAAAAGATATATATTAATATCGAATGAAAATGCTGGAAACCTGATTACCTCATAATAACTATTGATATAAACTTAAACTGTGAGCCACATGGCAAAGATTTACCATTTTTGGGGCTTTGTTTTGCTCTTTTTCTTCTTTTGTATGAATTTAATGGGAGCATTAATGGCTCTTCACGTTTAAGGAGGCACTTTCTATTCTGATCTTTTGTTTCTTCTTCTTTTTTAATTTAGTTCTCATAGTTTTGCAAAGCTCGGATTCCCTGTGATCTCATCACTAAAAAAAAAAAACCTGTCTTTGGCCTGTGACTTGCTTCAATTCTCATAGTTTTTCAGAATCTTTCCCTTTATATATCCTCTTCATTTCCCCTCTTTCTTTACACATTTCCCTCTCTCTAAAAAAACTAATTACTTCTTAATTTCTTCAACTTCTACTCTCAATATCATGAAGCCTTTCACTTGCTTTTCTATTCTCTTCATTGCTTTCTTATTATTCTCAACACCCATCTCCTCTAGACGCATTTCTCAACAAAACTCACGTAATTCACGCTCTTTTACCCTTTCTTTTTCCTTTTTACTATCGGGAAAAAACCAAAAGCGTAAACAGTACGCAGAGAAATTTACATAGTTTACTAATTAATATGCATGCTAGCTAGCTACCACCACGGAGAAAAAGAGAGTAGTTTTATATACTGAGGTTATAATAGGATTAGTTAGTTTATATATGACACTCTTTTAAACTCTTTACGCCTAAAATCGTAATTAAGTAATTTTGTTATATGTAGATAAGTATATCTGAAACATTTTGTCATTTAATTTTTATGTGTAGGTCATGGCCATCACCGCAAGGGGGCGGCATCATCCTCTGGTAAAGCAGCAATGGTGGTGGTGAAAGAGAAGGCAGCGATGATGACGAGGATGGGGAGAAAAGGGACTGAGACTGTTGAAGTAGCAGGGTCGAGCTTGCCGGATTGTTCACATGCGTGTGGCTCATGCTCGCCTTGCAGATTAGTGATGATAAGCTTTGTGTGTGCTTCACTTCAAGAGGCTGAAACATGTCCAATGGCTTATAGATGCATGTGCAATAACAAGTCCTATCCTGTTCCTTAGTAATCCAAACCCCCCTTTTTTCTTAATTTCGTTGGAGCAACTTTACAGGGTTGGATGTATAAGGAAAAAAAAGGCTAAAGTTATAGTTTTATTTGATTGTATATCCAATGATTTAGAGACTACTAACTGCAGTGTGACCGTCACACATTGTATGTACAAATATATCGACCAACTGTAGTTTTTCTTAGTAATTTGCGAGTTGTAATCAAAGAGCATTTTAGTAACGTTTTGACAACTTACATATATTTGTTATATGTTCATGTTAGTGATGTATTGATTTTAATAATGTCCTCAACTCTGAAATATTGTTTCCAAAACTTGATGATATCAATGTGTGTATATATATATAGTCTTTGGATAAGGATTCATATATTTACATAGAAAATATGAAAACCATACCAAAAAAAAAGGGAAACTAGCACAAATTTCAAAAAAATCAAAATGAGAGAAGGTAAAGAGAAATGAAAATGGGGATGGATTACATCAGGGTTCCAACCACAATATTGCAAGGGAAGGAAAAGGATGACGAATACTAAGCGGAATGAAAATTAAAAAGATAAGTTACAATTATAACCATTAGATTCAAAATATTAGCGTATATAACAATATTTTCAAAAGATATTGATTGTTTATAATCGTAATTTTTTAAAATATTGTTATATTACATTTATCAATACACAACTAGTAATCAACCATTCAAGAAAGTTACAAAGCCAAGTCATTAAACCAAAACATAAAAAAAAAAAAAAAAAATACAACACAACCGACCAGCTTATATTGTAGAATTATTTAATCCTAAGCCTTGTAAAGTTACAAATGATTTAGGTATATTTTTCACACAAAGATATAGATACAGATAGAATCAAACTCTAAGTATTTTTGTAAAGAAAGACCCTTTGAGTTAGAAAATTAGGATATTGTTAGAAGCCTTGTTTTTATATAAATTGATATAAAAGGTAGTACTAACTATATACAAATAAAATAATAATCCAACTAATTTACTCCACATGAAAAAGGTTTTTCTAAAAAAATTAGATAAATATTGCAATTTGTAGAATCACTTTTGAATATTTGAAAGGCAAAAAGATTGTGAGAGAAAATGACTCCTAAACTAAGTTTGAGGTGCAATTAATAAAATCTAATTTTCTGTATATGTTATTTTGAGTAAAAATGGACGAGTTTATGCTCAAAATTATTAGGGATGGTTGAATATTTAACAATTAGATTCGACATAATTAAGTATAAAACAATATTTTAAAAGATTTACAAATATAATAAAATTTGTCAAATTCTATCGATGTTAGAAGTCTATTGTCGATAGATCATGTTGTAAATATTGGTCTATCACTAATAGACCATATGAGTCTATCAACCATAAATTTTGTTGTATTTGCAATTTCTTTAAAATGTTGTTATATCTTTAATTATTTTTCCTAAAATGGCTATCAATTACAATTATCCAAATTATTAATTTATTATTATTATTTAAAACAACAAGAGTAATCATAATAATAGTCATTTTAGGAATAATAATTAAAGATATATCAACATTTTAAAAAAATTGCAAATATAGCAAAACTATCGTGGATAGATTTGTATCGTTGATCGACTCGTATGGTCTATCAGTGATAGACCAATATTTACAACATGGTCTATCGGTGATAGACTTCTATCATTGATAAAATTTGACAAATTTTGTTATATTTACAATTTTTTAAAAATGTTATTATATAATTAATTATTTTGAATCTAATCGCTAAATTTGCAACCATCCAACAAAAAAAGACAATTACTTTCTTGGAAAATTGCAATGGATGACTATTTTAGCAATAATAATTAAAGCTATAGCAACATTTTAAAAAAATTGCAAATATAGCAAAACTATCACTGATAGACTTGTATCGCCGATAGACTTCATATGGTATATCAGTGATAGACCAATATTTGCAACATGGTCTATCTGTGATAGACTTATATCATTGATAAAATTTGACAAATTTTGCTATATTTTCAAATTTTTTAAAATTGTGCTATATACTTAATTAATATGAATTTAATTGCTAAATTTGCAACTATCCCTACTTTCTTCTAAAATTTGGACTGGGCTCCGACCCAAGCCCGGTTTTAAAGTATGTACAATGTTTTTGTTTTTAGTTTTTAGTTTTTAGTTTGTAAGTTTTTTTTTTTTGGATACTTAGGTGGAAGAGTGGGAGTGGTGTTTTGTAAATTATATGATAATTGAATTAGATGCTATAGTTACCTCTTTTCAAAACATAACCATAATTATCTAAATAAGAAAGAGGGCGTAAATAATAGTTGTTTAAATTTACATATTTATAATACTCAATAGTTATTAAATAATACCCAAATAATAGGATTTCATTTCAACTTATAATTACCTCAATACTAATTGTTTGAATTTTTCATAATAATTCAATCATTATTCTTTTTTTCACAAATATAAAAAAAAAAAATTATTTTAAAGTGTGTTTAGTTTATACACAACAAAATATCTTTATGGAAAAAATACAATAGGTGGATAAGTTTCTAAAATGTATACTAAAAATGTCAATACAATAATTTTCTTTTTGAGAAAAAAAAAACAATAAGGAACTTGTTTAAGGATAGTTCAGTTTAACAAAAGTACAATGATTTTAATATTTGAAATTAAAGTATGCAGACTAAAATTAAGTAAATTTATCAATCAAAACAATATATTAAGCTGTAAATAAACAAGGTATGACATTTTAGAATTTAATAATGTAGTCCTATATGCAATGAGGAGTACATCCAACCGTAAAATTCAACAATCATTGAAAACTATTAGGTGATTGTTAGGTTCATTTTATAGTAGTACACAGTTGAAAAAGTAACGTATTAAATAGAACACTTTAATTTTGACATTTAAAGTTTGAGGGAAAGAAAAAGCATAATAAATATAGTATATGAGAAATGGATGTTTCAAGAAAAATTGAAAAAGAGATGTTTGGTACACTTTTTTCTCTCCAAAAACGTATAACATCCCATTACAAAGCCAAACAACACAACCAAATAGGAGAAGTTAATTATCTGACCAAACCATGAAATTGAGACCCATGCATCTAATATAATGAACCTGAATCTTATGATATGCACTTCCATAGACTTAATATATATCTCTCCCTGTCACCAATATAATTAACCTAAGTTAGCAGTTGTTACAGATTCCGACTCTACTGTTAAAGGTACTAGCAACCTCACCATTACACCATGAAACTCTTCCACTATCACACAAACCCTAGCTACATACAACACATCAAAAGATGCTTGCATATAGCTCTCTCCCACTATTAATGAGCACACTCCTATGACTTTGAAGCACCCACTCAATACCTCTCTTATGTCTCTAACCAACATTTATATGATAGTGCCACCAACACTCCAAAGAATAGGCCCACATCACTCGCACCCCGTCTTCAACCACTTTTTTCTTTTTCTTTTTTTTAAGGTAACAAGAAGATAATTCGTTAAAAAGTTGGAGCACAAATACATTCATCAAAACTTTATAACAAATTAAGGACAAAATCCACATGTTGAGAAATCTCTAGTAATGATGTAGGAATTGGAAAGAAAAAAAAGTGAGACCCTCCGAACTAGCATGCACAAACTTCCATTAGACTTGCTCTAAGTGGAACAATACAATAACAACCGAATCTTCGATCTAAAGAGACAAAAATCATATCAATTATCATTATGTTAAACTTATTTTGGCAACTTTAATAAACTCGTATAACTATTAGCTTTTCTTTTAGATATTTGTTCATCAAATTTTAAGTTAAATTACACCAAATATATTTATGTGTATATGAAAAAATTTTCAAGTTGAACTTATATATATACTTTTAAGATTGTTACCTAATTTTTTATATTTACTTTCAAGTTTTTTTATCATTTTTTTTATATTACGAATCAACATGTAAAACCAAAAATGAATTGAATTTAAAATTTTGATATCACAAATCTAATTACCATTATTAGTGATAATATCATATTATAATGGCTACTTTGAATTATTATTTCAAATACATCATGATATTGTTTTAATTAAACACTTTCTTCTATACAATTATAATGTCTACTTTGAATTATTATTTTAAAAGAAAAAGGAAAAAATTAGTCACCATTTCGAAGAAGTTGATTATTGCTTTGCCAAATATAAAACACTAATCTTCTTCCAACCACTTAAACAAAATTTAATGCTCGTACTAATAATAGTAGAAAAGTATACAAACGTATATAATTTATGGGTTAGGGTTATTGGGTTGAGAGATATACTTTTCAATTTACATTCAATGTAGAAATTTAAAGATGTGAAATAAGTAAGTAATTAGGTTTTGGCTGCATGGGTCATAAGTCCTAGCTTGATGATGCCAAGGTGGAAACTATATATAGAGAGAAGAACTATATCCAAGACAAGTTGAGAAAATCATGCTATGTCCAATGCAATGAATAACAATAATTATTCTACATGAATTGGGGAATACCATGCACATCATAGAGAAATAATTGTGACCTCTACATGAATGGAAAATAAATGTCTCTAATCCTCTAGGGGTTCTTTGATAACTATTTTGATTTTCGGGTTTTAAAAATTAAACTTATTCTTTCTCCTATTATTACTTTTTTTTAAAAAAAAATGAAGTCTATTTTCACTTTGTTATCTTTAATTGAATTTTACTCTTTAAATTTTGATTTTCTTTTTTAATCAATAAAGAAAAGAAATAACAAACTAATAAAATTAGAGGTGAAGTAATGTATATATTAAGAGTTGAACAAGTATGATAATAAATAACATATTAAAAAAGAGAAAAAGAAATAAAAATAAAAAATAGGATTTGGTTGATGTTGACTATTGGAAAAACAAAGTTGTTTAAAAGTTGACCTTTATGTTTTTCACATAAAAGAGAAATTAATTTGGATGCTTGCCTATTACTTCTATATATTGTTGTTCAATAACTATTTATTAGGCATTATTAATTCTTAAAGTTTATTATTCTTTAAGCAAAATTAATTAGCTTAATTTGTAGCAAATGGCAAATTGCAGATGCAAATTGTATATAAAAATTAATGAAGTGAACTTAATTTAATTACTATATATCTCCACCATCTATATCCTATGGTGTGATAGGTTTTGGTATCACCACCATCACATTTACTTATTTTGAAGTGTAATTAAATGGAATAATAGTATTAAAAGCTATTTAAGATTTTGTATATATACCTTGCTTGGATATATTTAGTCTAGATATTGCCATCACCTAGGTAAGGATTAAATCAACCATTTACAATTATATTAATGATATATCTCATAGGATATAATATAAATTATTATTTTCATAATATAATATAATATAAGTTTAGGAAAGACTTAAAAGAGAATTGAAAGTTAATCCGGGTGCGTATTCCTTTACGATAGTTCAATTATAAGATCTTCATAGTTAAGTGTGTTTAGCTTGAAGCAATTGTATGTTGGGTGGCCTAGTGAAAATGTTCTTAGAATACATGTGAGTGAGGACAAACCATATTGATCATAAAGGACAAATTTTATTATGATAAGCCTTTAAAACAAGCAAAGATGATGGTGTTGGGCCTTTATAGTTGGTATCAAAGTCTAGGTTTTAGAACAAAAAAGAGTTGGTTGTGAATGTTAGGAAAAATCGTCATGGAGAGGTCCAAGAAGGGGTGATCAGGATGATAGAGATAGAGGACGAATCTAACGTACTGAACCAGATCAGTAGTTTATGTGCGGAAATTGTTTAATGTCCTCGAAAAATCAATAATTAAAGGTTGATGTGATGTTTAGTATTTAATTATCTCAAGTTATTAGTTTTGAGTTTCAAAACGCACTACTTGCTTAATTTAAGAAGTTTAAGTTTAAAGGATTAGACATCTTGGCGATGCGTTTTAAGTTCAAGTAAGGTATTAAATAAAAGTTCAACCGTTCTAATGCTTCGTAAGGAGCGTTCGAGCTACCCAAGTCGCATTCATGCTCAAAGCGCGAGGGAGAGGGACGCGTTTTCGGGTAAGGGTATGACAACATGACTGAACCAATATCACATCTGAATTAGAGGAATCTTAAGGACATAAAAGAACAATTGAGAAATTTTAAAAAAAATTGAAAGTTACTACCAATACAAAACAAAGTACATCTTTATTTTTTGTGGCTCAACTATAGGAACTTCAAAGTTTAGCAATTCTTTATTGAGTGACCTTCTAGGAATTTTCATAAGATGCACGTGAGTGAGGACAAAATATGTTGAAATGACATGTGTTAGCACCTATATGTTTCTAAGATCTAAGAGATTTTGGGTTCAAGTTCTCACCAATGTTTGTAGTTAAAAAGAACTTTTTTTAAAAGAAAAATATCACCCTATGTCTCAAACATGGCAGCACACACATACTTACCTTACCATTGCTTTTGTAACTTATAACAAAAATGCAACCATTGATCATATATTAAAGCAACAATTATCAACAAATTCAAAAATAGAATTTGAACCTATAATGAACATTTATTCATGGTAATGCATTTAAATGGTTGAAGAGAACTTTTTGAAACTCTCTTTTGTTATTGATATCTTAGTATGGTCAACATCAATCTCAAAACAATATTTATTCTCTTGGGAGAATTTAGTTCTCAATTAATAGGTTCTTTAGTCAAAATTAAACATGTGAAATATACGGTTTATATATATTCTTCAAACTATCAACAACCTTTCTATATAAACCAGAAACAAACCATCACTATATATGATTGTAACTTTGATACATTAAGATCAATAATATTTAAGAGTATGAAATTGATGTGATGAAATAATATGTCAAGCCTACTTTGATAGAGTAGACCATTTGAAGCCATTTTTCATGGCTACAAACCATTGCTTTTTTCCACAACAATTCCTATTAGTCTCTCTTTCTCTTTCTTTCTTTTTCTTTTTATGTTTGATGTACCTCAACCAAAGTTTCTTAAGCATTTTGATGGACCTCATGAAGAAGAAAGGAAGAAAAGGAAAAAAAAAAAAAAAAGGCTTCAACTTTTCAAAAAAAGAAAAATAAAACTAAAGGACTGTATGTATTGTGGGTGGACGATAATGATATGTGATTGATTCATTGAGTTACCCACGACGAAGGCCTGTGAAATAGTTGAAGTCATGGTGTTGGACCCTCAATTGCTTTAACCATGACTCTGCCACGCTCGACAGCGACACTAGCCTCTCCTGGTCTCGACCACCGTTGCCCGCCACCCACAGGTTCCCTTGCATCTTGTAAGTCGCCACCCCGAATGCTGTCACTGGTATCCCTTCCCGTACTTCTCTCCTTTGTCGCCTCTTCGTTCCTCCCCCATTCTCCTCCATATCCATATCTACCACACACACAGCTTCTCCATGTTAACATTATGAATAGATGATTAACTTCATCTTCAATAGGTTTTTAGCTTCCTGTTTTTGAAATTTATGTTGGTTTCTTTTCAATTTTTGCACGTCAAATTCTAGGTGAAGAAAAATCTTCTTAGAACTATATTTTTTTATGATTTCTTACCCATGTCAATGAGAGTGGATAACAAAACAATGAGCGACAAAGTTTTTTATTAGCTTGATTTTCTTAAAAAAACTGATTGTTTTCAAAAGTTGGATCTAAACATGAAAATTTTGGGAATAATTTATTGGTTATTTAGGATGGTACCAAACCAAAAAATCCTATCTAGCTCGTCATTTTTAATTTCTAAAGCTAATATGGATATCATGTGTTTGGCTACTTTTCATCAACTCAGGGTTTTGGAATTGGATCATAATTCAGTACAGTATCAAAAATAGAATTGGTTGAAAGAAGAAAAGAGTACCTTGAAATGAAGATGATAGAGTATGATAAGTGAGGAAACAAGTGGACAAGTCCTTGATAGTTCTTCCCATAGGAATATGATAAATTGGGTACCTAAAGAAATGGTCTCAAATCATCAAAAAAAAAAAAAAGAAATATTCATTCATTCTCTTTACAAAAAAGCAATACTCCACAAAGAAAGAAAACAGAGTTAGAACCATACCATGACACAGCCATCCAGCTGGCTGGCGACAGATCCACACTTCTAAGTGTCATCAAACCTGGGAATCTTCGAGCTAATCCATTGATCTAAAAAGGGACGAATAATAATTTCAAATCAAGAATCTCTAAATTTTAAAGTTCCATTCTTTTATAGTTCTTATGGACAAGACAAGAACAAGAACGAAAACAAATACATTATTAAAATTCCCCAAAACAGAGCTATACTATTCATCACACAAGCTAAAAAAAAAAAAAAAGAGAGAGAGAGAGAGAAAGATTGTCCAAGTTGCTTAGTTTAGTCCAATTCCAAAGTTTAAAAAAGATTCTGTTTTCTTCTGCTTTTTCTCTTTATTTATCGTTAAGTTTGTCTGATAAAAACAACAAGTTAAAGAATTTAGAGACTATTACCTTATCCAGTAAAGGTACTCTTCCATATGGAGTTGATTTCTCAAAGAACTGAAAATAAAGATAACCCAAGCGATCATTTAAATGCAAGAATGCTTCTTGTTCAGATCCTCCATCTTCAGAAGAAGTGCTTCCACTTCCTTCCCATCTCCATAATTTATCACTATCACTCTCTTCACTACAACAATCACTGTAAGAATCCCTTGTATCTCCATCACCAGACTCTGTTTCTTCCCTGAAAAACAGAGCAATTCTTTAAAATCATGAATTTTTCGGTTTAGATTTAGAGAGAAATAGAGAAACTACCTAAAACCAGTGAAAATTTGGATAGCGGAGAGATAAGGGACATAATATTGAGTTAATGTTTCTCCATTGTTTAAAGTGATTGGAACTTTGGCTCCATAAGCACTCCATTCATCGAAGCATTTCCAGAGATCACTTAGAGTGAAATATTCCACTTTTTCTCTCTCCCATGGATGCCATAAACGATTGAGATTCCTAATTTCAGTCTGAAATTTTTTGAAATTCAATCAAAACCCATTACAAACAAAGAAAAAGAGATCAAAAAAATAAAAAATTCTTACCTTCGGGAGGAATTGGGATTGAACCACTGGTGTTGTGCAATGGAGAAAACAATCCAAATTGGACTCCATTTTTTCTTACCTCTTTTGAAGGTTGTGAAAGATCCAAAAAACAGAGAAGAAAGCTAATGAAATAAAAAATGGGAGAGAGAGAAAGAGAGATTGTCTCTTACAATAAGAAAAGGGAGGGAGGAAAAAATGCTAAATGGCAGAGAGTATCTAAAAAAGAAAAGAAGAAAAAAAAAAGAAGAAAATGAAATCTTCTTCTTCTTTCTGGTTCTTTTTTGCTTGTTCCTTTATTCAATTAGATTCCTCGCTGGAAATCCCAAAACCCACAAATTATTTAACCAATTAAAAACAGAATCCAAATTTGTTTCCACAATCCTACAAAATCTCAGCAAACCCAGAATGAAAATTTGCCAAATAAGAGAAACCACCCAAATACAGAAAGGATTTCAATGGAGAAACGAAGGCTAAAACTAAAAGGGGAAGGAAATGAGGAAGAAGAATACGCCACGAAACCATGAATGGATTATTTTACTTTATTTTTTCAACAGAAACCCATAATTTCTGGACTAATGATTAGTTGTTTCTGGTAAAGAAAATGACGAAATGAAGGCAGTAAATTTAACAGAAACAAAGGAACAGCAAAGCCAGAGTATGGTGTGAAACAGAAAAACAGGGGAAGAGAAACTGCAAAAACAGAACAGAACCTTTATTTCTCTCTATTTTTGTTCCAGAAGAGGAAATCATGAAGTGACGAAGATGAAGAACACGAAGAATTAAAACGGGTTTAAAACAAGATTGAATTTCTCTTTTGCTTCAATTTATTTATGCTTTGAATTCTACTCCGATGAAGAGGGGGAAATGTCTCTGTCTTCTGTTTCTCTGAAGAAAATGATGCGCATTATAAATTCGTTCATGACGTCTCTTTCATTTATTGACTTCTTTCTTTTTATTATTACCTACAAAAATTACACTTAATAAAGATCAATATTTACAAAATATACTAAATTTTAATTATACATTCAATAGACATTTTTTTAAAACAAATTAAAAGTTTATGATAGATTTTGAATGTTTTTATTTATAATCATATCTTTGTTGAAATAATTTCTCTTTTTTTCTTTATAAATTTGTTCGCCTATATTTTGTTGAAAATAAAAAATAATTCGTCATTTCCTAAATAAATATTAATAGAAATATATCAACCTTTCTCAAAAATTGAAACGTAATATTCTTTCTAAATAATCTCAATAACATCAAAAATCAAAATCTCTGGAGGGGAATCAATTATCAGCCAATGCTTAATAGTTTAATATTATTATAGTATACTTTTCGTTTATTTATTTTATTTATTCAATCACAAGTGGAATGACTTTTAAAGTTTTTATATTGATTAAACTTTTTATATCGATATATGTTTTAGTGAGTTGAGTTATATTTAAATTTAAGTTAGTCTATTCAAATTTAATTTTTTTTTATTTTATCTATAAAAATCAAATAATTAATCATGATAATGACCGTCTATCAAAGTAATTAATGTAAAACAAATATTTAATAGTAATTGACTAATATGATCTTCCCCAATTTCTGATCGCCTAGAGAAACAAAAAATCCGTGCGTAAAAGAAAGCAAAATAGAAAGAAAATTCAAAATATGTGTGTGATTATATATATTTACCACAAGTCAAATGGAAGTAATATTATGTTATCCTTTCTCACCCACCTCTGAATTAATAAATAATAATATAAGTTATCAATTTTATATATTAATGTACGTGGCGGATAGGTTGAGTGTAAAAGATAGATTATAATATATTATCATATTAGAGAGTATGAATTCAAAATGAAGCATCATATCATACAATAGACATCCATAGTGCTAAGTCGTAATTAATCGATAGAGTGCTTATGTAACATCAAAATAATGGAAACAAATCTTCAGATGGGGTCTATGATTAAATCTACCAAAGACTATAGGAAATATATATTCATAAATAATAATAATAGATCTCCTAATATTAAATGGTTGTGGTAATGGAGTCTTATTTATTTGCCTTTCGGGTCCCTAAAGTTCTCTCACAATTTAGTGTCTCATGAAGAATTTGTATGAGAAACCCATACTGATGAATGCCAAGTGTGTTGTGCCCTTTAATTTTCACTTCCCCCTCTACACATTAAAGCCATATTGTTTGTTCAAGGAGTAGTTGGGGGATATGGGATATCATAAAGTAGGATGATGAATATTTTAATTTATTGAATACTTTCTTCTTTTTTGTTTCTCCTTTTTTGTTTGTTTATTTATTTTTCATCCATATTTTGAGAATCAGTCAAACCAGTTCTCTCTCTCCCCTTTTGGATGTTTGATCATGATGGAGAATCAACCTTCTCATCTTAGGGTTTAGGGTTACGTAAGCTATGTTCAAAGAACAAATTGAAAAGAAATTCTTTCAATCACAAACTTCATTCTAAGTAAAAAAGATTTTGATGAAGCCAAATAATATATGGAAATGATCTTTACTATCTCTAATCCAAATCTAACCAAAGTGGGTTGATTTAAGTTAATTAGTATATCAAACTTGTTGATTTATTCAAATTTTAAGATGGATTGACTTCTGTTAATAATATTTTAATAGAAAAGGAAAAGGAAATAAATAAATTAAATTTTAGTAACTTTATCTTGTTTTAGCCATTGGCTTCATATAATATATATATATTTATATATATGGTGTTATCTTTATTATATTGCAAATTGACAAAAATCTCTTGACATTTTTCTATTACCATCTTTGAAAATTGTTCTTCATGAAAGATTTGATGAAAATGACAATAAATAAATATATATTAAAAGGTCACATTATTATATAAATAATATATTCAAAAACCATAGTAAGGAAAAAAACATAAGATGTGCTAAAAAAACAAAAAAAAGGAATTAGAATTTCTTTTTCTTCCTACATTATGCACACAATATCTGAAAAATAATAATAATAAATATATATATACATACATCAATATTTAATATATCCGTAAATTAGAAAGTTTTACCGTAACTATAAAGATTAGTTGATATATATCTTCGATATCTATCTTACTTTTATAAATATTTTCATTTACAAGAATAAAAGTTTATATCTTATAAAATTGAAATTTTGATATTATTTCAATAACGGAATGAAATTGAATATAAAACGTTGACTTTAAAGCTTATAAAATGTTTGTAGGGTTTGATAAAACCCTCCCAATAATAATGATTTTGAAAATTGGAAGACAAGTTGTAGTAAAATAGAAAAGAAGTTTTTATTTAGAAGTGAATATTGGAAAGGGTGAGTGAAACACTAATATATATATTTGGTTATCCTTTTGGGAATGTTGGAAATTAGTGTATATGAGAGATGCGTCGGTCCATTTTAAGATGGGAAGCAAAGTTGTTAATAAAAGCATTTCGGACTTTTGAAGTCCTCAGAGTATGATAAAAAGGAAAGCTCATAACTCACATCTTATCAATAATATTTTTGAGAGAGAGACCAACAAAAGTCAAACTTATTAGGAAACAAAAAAGTGCCTAATCAATTATCAAATGAATATGCAACTAATAACCATATTTGATACACACATCTTAAGCAAGTGGTTCAACTTCAAAATTCATTATTATTCAAATTTCAAATTTTATACTTTTACTTTTCATTTGAATATATAAATAATAAGATTCATTTATGGTGAAGATATGTATAACACTTGTGTATAAATGGAGAGATCACTTAGCAAAAGTTTTTACAAGTTTGAGGCATTTCCAATATTCAATTGAAACATATTGGATAGTATCATATCGTAATACTCAAGTTTAGAAGAAGTTGATAAAGAAAAAGTTAAAAATTACTATTTATTCCAACTAAGTGCTAGACTTCGGTAAAATATTAGAGTTTCGTTGTCTCCGACGAAAAAGTTCAAAAAAGTCATGAGTTCTAAGTACTATAAAAGCAAGTTTGTACTTTTGATTCCAATTGTCTCGTTTAGAAATACTTTGGGTGTGTGCGTTTGAGGCAAGGTTCATTCAAAACTATAACAACCACATCTTGCTACAGTAAATACGTCTCAATTTACTTTTAGTCTTGGAAGATAGTCATATATTTCGACGTAGTCTTTTACAACTGTTGGAAGTTAGAATTATTCTCGACATCTATTTTATGTCGTCGGGAGAAAGGTACCACATTGCCCTATCATCCAGTAGCTATAATATAGAATTGGGAGATGGTTCTAACTCCCAATAAATATAAGACGGCATCCAGAAAAAACCCATCTCCCAACCAAACAACTCCCAACAAATCTTTCTAATGTTGATGGATACGATTTTGCTAGTAGTAACGAGTCTAGAGAAAAGTTTAGATAAATCTCTATCGATTATTTGTAATTTCTTTATTTTGTAAGTTTGTTTTGGTTCGTACATTTCACAAGCTTAATCCAACTAGCATTGATAGAGTTATAATTACAAAAGCGAAAGAAGCATCATAAATAAGAGATCCAAAGTTACAAGGTTAATGAAACTAGTTAATAGAATATAAAACGTACATGAGTTATGGCACATCTTTTTCTTTTAGCTCAACCGTGTTAAGGCGGTATATTTAAACATGAAATCTTTTGGATCAAAGATACAATGACTTAAAGTTAATTAACTAGTTGAATTAGGCATAATTTAACTTTTAATTAAATAATGAAAACATAGAGAGATTTGAAATTCTACCTTCTTTATCAATATAATATATAAAGGCAATAACTAGATTATACTATTTAATTTACAACATAGCAACATTTCAAAGCTATAAACTTTAATAAATAGACCGCTACAAACTTTAATAAATAAAAATAAAGAGATAAAAACTATGGAACGAGAGAAAGAATTGCTAGAATCAACTTCGTACCAGAAAGACGTTCCTAATTCAATTGTAATTGACACGATCTTCTTTCCAAAAAAAATTGTTTAGGGCAAAATCAAATGGGCCTTGCTGAAGCCCACAACAAACATTGGGCTTTATGATAGCATCGCCATGAATAATAAAATTTCTTTCTTTTTTTTTTTCTTATTCATATTTGACAATTTTTTTATTTTGAAAATTAAAATTAAAGTGTTGATTTACTATTATTATTTGTTTATATAGAATGATAGTGTGGTTGAAAATTGGTTGATTATGATATGAGAAAAAGCGAACATCCAATTTCAAACAGACTATGGACGTTTAGAAAGTGACATAATCATAATCAAATTCTCTCCCCCCCCAAATTATGGACTTATTTGGTTTATAGCTTTTCTCATTTCTTTATTTCCCCTTTGGGTATTTGAAAACATTCTAAGTCCCTAAATATTGAATAATTCAAATCCAATTTGATACCTACAAAAATTCTATTTTCTCATGACTTTTCTAATATGGTTGACATTTTTCATAAGACTATATATTTGGGCAGAACAGAATCTTCAAAACTACTCTCTTGTTTTGTTTAATAATGATTATAAATGATTAAATTTATTTTAGTTAAAGCATGTTTGAGTTAATTTTTTTTAGTAAAAAATGATTAAATTTACAAATGATTACTAAAAGTCTAATAAATGTTTTGATTTTATATTTTAAATGTGAATTTCAAGAAATTGTGGTATTCATGAGACCCAATAATCTAAAATGCATATGAAAGTGATTTTAAATACATACCAAATAAAAGCCAAAATAGCTCTATCATTTTCCTTAAAAATATATAATTTTAATTTCAAAACATCAACTAAACTAACTAAACTAAGCCTAGAAAATATATAGATGTATTTTCTAACGTTATGAACTAAAACATGTAACATTATTATCTCATGCATAATTTACTAAATCCATCCAACTAATCAAGATATAAAGTCCGGTCTCTATTAATCTTAGATAAATTTAGAATATTTTCCTCTTGTAAATTCACAAATTGTGAATCCCCAAATTCTATACTTACATAACCCATAAACGTTAAACTCCAATACTTGGGAAGAAAAAATTAAATAAAAATACAAAGAGCAAAAGAATGAAAAAGCCTCACATAAATTTTCATCTCCCTCTTAATAGAGCTTTCTCCGCAGTGTCCATCTCTTCCAAAATCCTTGCCTTCCTCTTTGCCGGTATCGGCGCAGTCGGTCCGAAGCTAATATAATGCCCCGACACAGCGTTCAATGCCGAATACATATCCCTAAACGAAGCTCTTCCCAATAGAGCTTTCTCCTTCCTATACTTAGCCACCCAAAAATTCGAACTTTCTCGAAGATCCGCCACCGCTGCTGCCACATTCGGGTCATTTCTGTCCATTGTGATCGTCGTTCTCACCTTACCAATCACCTCATTGGTATCCTTCACGTACTCGTCGTCCGAAGCCGCCAGTGCCGGAGATTGAGGGAACAGAACGAACGACGGCGCTAGAACAGAGGCGGTCAAAGAAAGGAACTCGCGGCGGCGGACGGTGGGGGTTGTTACGGCAGCGGAAATGGTGGATTTGGGTTTGAGAGGTATGAAAGGGCTCTGAGATTTGGAAGTACAAGGGGTTATGAGTGTTGGGGAGGCCATGATTTTGGGGAAATTGGAGTTTTGGAAGAGGAGAAGGGGAAATGAAATGTGAAGATGGATTGTTTAGTTAGAAAAAAATTTGGAGGAATTGGGTGATTGCCACGTGTGCTTATCGTCTTATCTTATTTGTTGGACTTATGGATGAGGGATGGACCAATGAGATATAAGGTTTAGATCTTCACTTTCTTGTTCATTTGGGAGAATAATGGACTCAAAAACTATATAAGTTAAGAAGCCCATATTCATTAGGCCCAATGCTAAGCCCATTTATGATCAACCCTATGTAGAAAAACTATATTGTTTTTTTAGAATAAAAGTTCGTATTAACATATTAGTACACATAATCAAACGTGTATCATTGAGTTGTTGAAGTCAAAATAAGATCATAATCAAACCTGTATCATTAATTTGTTAAAGAGTCAAAAACAAAATTAATTACTAAAGTAATCTTTTTAAATTCAAGAATTCCATAGACAACCAACCCTTTCTTTATTTAAAATTTAAAACAAATTATTGACATTCAAGTAGGTCTTAAAGAGCCATTACTTCAAAACCACAAATCTTTCTCATACCAATAATTGATATGATACTCTCTATTTGGGACACCAATCCCTTACACTATGTAAAGGGTATTGACCAAAAACTCCTTTGTTTTACAAAAGGGTTTTTGTGAAAAGACTTAAGATTCTTTTGGTTGGGCCCATCCCTTGGACTTCAAAACTAACACTGCCCAATCTAATTCATTTACAATAGAATAGGTTGGGATGGGCTTCCTCTTTATTCCTATTTTGTTCACCAATATGTAGTTGACCTATTTACTTCACAAAACTACCTAATTTATCCCATTGACTCATCATCTCACTCACCTATTCAACCAATAATTAATCAAAATTATCTACTTATAAACTTATACTTAATCATAATCAAACAATATTTTTTAAAAAAAGAATAAAGTTTTGTTGTCCATATAGATGATATCATACATTTGAACCCATGCTTCCTTGTAAAGAGAATCTAAGTGCAAAACATTTTATTCACAATCCTTCAATCATGTTATTTTGCATAAAAGTGTCAGACAACCCAACATGTAATTGCTCCAACTTTTTGACTAACAAATAGAAATAAATAATAATAATAAAAAGACAAAAGCACTTATCCTCTCTTTTCTTTCTTTTACTATTAGTGAAAATAACTTTAATTTTCACATCATTTTATCCACATGGGACCAATTCAAGGACTTATCTTCCCTCAAAAACAAGATTTAAATAACCAACGCAAAGAAAAAAAAAAAAGAGAGAGAGAATTTGTTAGTTTCACGTGAGAGATGCATACTTCCACGCAAACGTTGTAGAAGTTATTTGGTCCACGTACTTTATAGGTTGGTCTTAAATAACTCAATTTCAAAAATGTTTACTATTAACGTTTACTCATTTATTGAGGAACTCGGTCTTCCATTATTTCTCTCTTTTTTTTCTTTTACATATTTATCAAGAATCTTACAACTTTGCGCAAGATATAGACTTCTTAACTTCAACCTATTAATTTCAAACTTCATAACTCAACTCAGTGCTCTTGAATACTTCTCGGGACAAGCAAAAAAGTTAAAGAGTGTTGGATTTGGCTGAGTCCAAATTTCACGTCTTATTAACTTCTTAGATTGTGAGATGTACAACTAAACAAACTCTAATTTCTCGGCCTCAAATGCTTGAGTAATAACCCCACCAAATAATTGAAAGTGTTTAGGTAGTAAGAGCTTCTGTTGATTGATGTGTAGACATCTCACAACTACTGTTATTCTTAACAAATTTGATAAAAAGATAAAAGGGATGACCTTGCAAAAGGGCAAGGGAACAAGAAGAAGAACATGCATTGACATGGCTTCTCCATCTCCAAATTGACTTTCTCAGACTTAGAAAATGAATGAAAATACTGACCACACAAATCAATGACGGTCTTTTCGACGTGCAGCAGCAAACAGCAGATGGGGTTGTTTTTTTATTGTATCTCATAAATCATGAAAAGCAAAAGCAAACCATAAGGGGCAAAAAGAAAAGTAGGTTCAATATCTTTTTGAGTGAGGCAACTTTGTACTTGATCAAAACGTATTTCATAAGTTTTCTCTCCTTTTCTCATCTTTCTTTTCCCCCACATTAGTTTTCCTAAAAAAATCTCAACATTCTAAACTCTGTTTATTATGCTATTTAGCTCAAGAATGTTGTGCTAAAATCCTTAAACTCCCCATTTCAAGTTTGTTTGTGACTGTTGCTTTTAGATTTTGAAAAACAAAAACAAGACGGAAAAACTAAAGTTGTTATAGCATGAGTAGATTTGTTCTCAAAGAAACAATGTTTACAAAGTTCCTAACAAATTAATATATCTTCTATAAATGTCTCAATTTCGGCCAACGAATACTCTTTTTTACCGTGAAAGATTTAACATCTATCGAATTAGAATCTACTTCTCTACTTTTAAAAATGAGTTGGTCCTAGATCGAATAAAAGAAAAGGTTGAACTATAAAAATATCTTTACACTTTGCCTCTTACTAAAAAAGAGACTTATATTTTTTAAAATCACACCCTTATCTTTCGACTTTCACCTTTTACAAACGTTCCAAAAAACTTTATTAGAATAGAAATCATCTATCATTTCAAACGAAAAATTGACGTGGTGGTTACGATAAACAACAAATAAGTGGATTATGGTTACAATATTTGAAGGAGTTTCCATTCCAATTTTATAAAACTTTACAAAATGTAGTTAAAACTTTACAAAATGTCAAAGATAGCATAGCAACCCGACATGTCTTTTTAAGGTTAAAGCTAGAGGAGTTGGAAGTTTTAGAGAGGAAAAAAAAAAAAGAGAAAGAGAAAAAGAAAAAGAAAAAAAAGAAACAGATGGCTTGTGATAAAAGCAAACAAGCAGAGAGTAGGTTGGGATTGGAGGAGGGCGTGTGAAGGCATTTAAAGTGTCACCCATCATTTCTTCTATTCATTGCAATTTGCCAGTTGGGAGATTGATTTTGATATATTGAATCAATTTGGCCCATTGAAAAATCCCCTTGACTTTGGTCGGTTCCATTATTTCAATCCCACCCTTTTGGCTCCAACTTGGGTTGAAGTTTCTTTCTCTTATACACGAGAACTTTACACATTCCTCAAAGTCAAATGCCCTCAAAATCACTGCAATTATGTGAAATGATGCTAATCTGTACTGATGTGAGCTTTTGCCTAATCTAATACTCTGCCTTATTCTTTCATCTTCAAAATTTGATTTCCTTTTAAGATTGTGGCATTACCTTTAATGGAGCTGCCTTTGCTTTCATTTTGTGATCAAATGATTCAACTAATTGAATATTCACCTTTCACTCATTAAGCTTAATTAACCATGTATTTTGTGCGTTGGAATGTGGTATCTCTCTCTCTTGTGTTATGAAGAAGATTCACTCAAAACAAGACTGTTTTTAAGTCCAATTCCTCAGTCAGACAAAATGCTCTCAAGTAAGAGGAAGATTTGCATAGAAAAGATCGAAAAGATTCAATTTTTTTAATGCACCCATTTTCAAAATGGTCGAACATGACAGACCCATCATGTCATCTCTTGGACCCAACTCCCAAAATTATTTTACTGTAGAGACTTAAGAGTTGTAGCAATTCAGATAAAGGGAGCCACTTGAAGAAAAATTGGCCAAATGAGGAAGACAGTGGATGTCTTTAATATGTTAGGTAGTGTTTCGCATAGCGAAACATTAACATCGTTTTATTGGTAATTTGTTATATTCATACTTGCGTTATTTATGATTTTGGTCTTAGAATTGAAAGAATGTTTTATATATGAACTCTTTAACTGTAGCTAATATATTATCATTGGTCTAATTTGAGTGTGGATTTTCTTACCATTTACATTTTTCTGCTTTCTTTAAGTGTCTGATTTGATATCAAAACATGTCTGGGTAGTAGGTTGGACTTTTACTCACAGAGAAAAATAACCAGAATGGGCATTTAATTTTCAGCCAAGAATGGGACCTCTCAGTTGTACAAACATTTTCATCCGTTGGATTTATATGTGGGGTGTTTCTTTATTTCAGGTTTTGTATTACATAATTTATACAAATGCCTCTCTTTAAGATTTGAGAGGATAATATTGAAATGTCAATAAGTACAGCGGCCAAGTGGTAGAACACTCTTATGGGTTCTAACATTATCCAAAATGGTGCTGCATTTACGAAATTAATACACCACCTCTGTATTAATCAGCAACTCTTTCTCTTTCTCTCTCTTTTTCTCCCTTTATCTCTCAATCTGACTCATCAATTGTGAGAGAAAAAATCGGCCATTTAACCTAGAATAGAACCAAAACCACACAACCAATTTTGGCTTTTCCTCAAATTTCCCTCCTTTCTCATTGGGCTTTTACTCACTACTTTCTTCATACAGTTGTTAAAGCCTCCTCTTTTCTTGTTCCTTTTGCCATTTGTGCAATATTGCTCAATGGGTATGTTTTTATTTGGTTGAATTTTGGTGTTTTTCAGATTTTGGTTTCCATTATTTTCAGGTAAGAACGACAAATAGTCTCTACATGCATTTCTCTTCCCTTTTTTATGTGTCTGTTTGAGTGAGAGTATTTAGAAGAAGTTGGAACTCCACTACAAGCATCAAACTGATTGTGAGACGGAGTGAATCAGAAGAGGTTTGTTTTTATTTCCTGATTCTGTAAATTTGGTTATGAACAGATTATAAGTCGCTTTTGGAGATTGCTTTACACGTCTGCTGTTTCTTTATTGTTAGGAAGTCTATGTGACAGTCCAAGTCTCCCTTGATTTTTTATTTTTTATTTATATACAAGAAATTGAGATTTGCCACTGTTCTTCTGCTTTTCGTGTTGTGCATTATTGTTGTTTTTGCTATGAAGGTGATTTTTAATTGATCTCTTCTGCTTTCTCCCTTTGCTCTCTTTGAGGCTTTTCCCTTTGCCAACATCATACTTTTTTCAGTCCTTTTCTGCTTTCCTGTTTCTTTCTTTATTACCCTTTCCCTTTCTCTCAAGTTGGAATTGAAGGTTTACAAGTTTTCATTCCTTTCTCTTCTCCAAAATGGTTTGAAAACGGTGGAAAATTGAACTTGTAAGTATTCTGATATAGATTTAAGCCATTTTTTTAGCTTGAAACCAAGTAAAAATCTCAACTTTTTGTTTCATTCTCATTTGTTTATGGATCTTTTGAAAAATGGAGAGGGAGGGGGGGTGAACAAGGGTTTTCTTAAAGTCTTTGAGATTTCTGAAATGATTTTAAAAGGAAACAATGTCTTCACACAGTGCACTTAGTTTTTTCCAACGTGAGTCTGACGATGGACAAGTCACCGCTCACAAGATCATCTGGACATTTTTTTTATTATTTTCTGTTTCTGCCTCACATGGCTGCTTATTTAAATGACCTGTTATTTGCCTTTTTTTTTCTTTTCTTCATGAAGTTGATGTGCATCATTTTCTTGATTCGCTAAAAACTATGGCTTAAAACCATTTATTTAATGAGCCATTTCTTGTTTTGTTCAGCTGGTATCCGTCATCCACTCATCCTCCAATGAAAGGATTGAAGTTTGACTGAAGAAAAAAACATCCAAAGTCTTAACATATTAAGGTGTGAAAAAAGCTTCTCTCTGTCTCTCTGTCGCTTTGTTTGATTTTTTTTTTTCCCCGGAAAGTTTAGTTTTTTTTCTGTTGTTCTTTTCTTGATTCGCTTGAATTTTCAGTGTTTCATTTGAGATCTAACCTAAAAGGGGAATCTTGTCATTCTTATTTACATCAGATGATGATGCACTTTTGAAGCCAAGATAGTAAAATGGGTGGGTGTGTCTCTACAAGCAGCCATAGTACATGTAGTAGCCAAAGCAATGGGGAATCAGTTTCTTCTTCATGTATGGGAATTGGATTTGTATGTCGAAAGCGAACAAAAAGAACATTCTCGGACCATGTTTATGCTCTTCAGAATCTTCCTTCAGCTCCTAACAGGATCTTCATGAATGGAAAAAGTCGTTCTTCATGCATTTTCACTCAACAAGGTCGCAAGGGGATAAACCAGGATGCCATGGTTGTGTGGGAAGTATGTTCTGTTTCTGTTCTTCCACAAATAGTTAGCTGCATGGAATTGTTGTTTCTAGAGGTTCATGCTTCCTTGTTTTTCTTCTTTTTGTAGGATTTCATGTCAGAGGACACGATCTTTTGTGGTGTGTTCGATGGACATGGACCTTACGGTCATCTCGTTGCTCGTAAAGTGAGGGATACATTGCCGATAAAGTTGCTGTCATTCTTCCAGTCTCCTCAGTTGAAGCAAAATGACTCTGGGAAAACCTGTTTCCAGAGGAATTTGAAGACACCTCCAGATTGTGAGGATTCTGAGAAAGATGGTTTTGTAGAGGACTCGCAGAATTCAGTATGGAAAGATGCATTTTTGAACTCGTATAAAGCTATGGATAAGGAGTTGAGATCACATCCTAATCTGGACTGCTTTTGTAGTGGTAGTACTGCAGTTACCATAGTTAAACAGGTTTGAGAAGAAGGATTTCCTTTCCAATCGTTTTGGTTTCTTTTGTCATCTTTGTTCTTATTTAGTTGTGTGTTTAGGGGTCAAATCTGTTCATGGGGTATATTGGGGATTCAAGAGCAATCCTAGCTTCGAAGGATGCCAATGATTCCACTGTGGCAGTTCAATTAACCGTGGATCTTAAGCCAGATTTGCCAAGTATGTTGGTTGCTGTTTCATTCATTCATTCATTCATTCATTCATTCATTCATTCATTCATTCATTCATTCATTGACTTCGTGTTTGATTTATGAGCTAAGTTGTTGATTGTTAATCATCACTCTGTAGGAGAAGCTGAAAGAATAAAACGGTGTAAAGGCAGGGTCTTTGCATTGCAGGATGAGCCAGAAGTGCCAAGGGTGTGGTTACCTTTCGATGATGCTCCCGGTTTAGCAATGGCTCGAGCATTTGGTGACTTCTGTTTGAAAGAATATGGGGTTATCTCTATACCTGAATTCTCTCATCGAACCCTAACCGATGCTGATCAGTTCATCGTTCTTGCATCAGATGGGGTAAGTTTCCTCCTCTGCTTCATTATTTTCTTCAACTGTTCCAATATAGCATTTTAACATATCTTAGGCACCCCATTGGTAAGAGATTATTTAGCATTGTCTTACACTTTAGATCAACATTCATCTCTAGTTGAATTAATAGCTGAAGTTGCTTTACTACAATTTCTTGTTTCTCATTATATTATCTCTAGAATCAAAAGTCTATGGATGAGGGATAATTAAGAAGTGTTGCAGGTATGGGATGTGTTGAGCAATGAAGAGGTGGTTGACATAGTATCCTCAGCCCCAACCCGGGCATCAGCTGCGAGGTCCGTGGTGGACTCAGCTGCTCGTGAATGGAAACTCAAATACCCTACCTCGAAAATGGATGACTGTGCAGTCGTCTGCTTATTTTTGGACAGGAGGATGGACTCTGAATCTGACTGTGACGAACAAGCCTTCTCATCTGCAACATTGCGTAGTAATCATTCGGGTACAGCTATTGAATCCGATGATGGCCAAAGGTCCGAGCCATGTTTGCAAAGGAATAACACTGTCAGATCATCCGAAGGAAGCAAGGGATTACCTGTTGACGACATGGAGATTGGCGATGCTGTACCTGCAGAAGATCAAAACTGGTTGGGTTTGGAAGGAGTCACTCGAGTGAACTCACTTGTTCAACTCCCTAGATTTTCCGAGGAAAGGCCTGTGTCATAGGTTTTATAAAATTCTAGGATTGTGAATTCAAAATGGAAAGGTAAATCTTTCAAACTGGCTGCTGGTTTAAAGGTTTCTGTAGGTACATTTTGCCACCAAGTGTATGTTGAATTGCACAAAAGTTTTAACTGTTTTCATAGATCAACTACCTTCAAAGCTCACTCACATTGCATGAAATTGGTTCAATGCATTTCTATAATCTAATCTAACTTGTCACCAAAGGTGCTTTTGTGAAAGCAAATACCAATGTCCTTTCCCCAAAATGAAAATGGATTGCCAATAAACCAGATTTTGCTGCATATCTTAGGGCTCCATGAAATCTTTTGTTAATGATCAAATTGAACCAATGAGATAACTTTATAAGAGGTAATCTGCAGTAAACTCATCAAAGTAGCTGTTTCTTTTAATAGTAATATTAGGAAAGAATCAGTAAAGATGAAGAGCTCGATATAGCTGTAACTTTTGCTGTTTGTCGAGTATATTCAGGAAAATAGATGGTGAAGAAAACATTTCTTGGAACAAAGTTATTTTAATAGATGATGCTTCATCTTCTTGGAAAATGAAATGCAGTAAATTGCATTTTTTTTATGTGCATGTGCATTCTGTTGTAATTGGATCTACAACTAATGTCCAACAGACATTTCACAACCTATTTCGGGAATAAAACAATAACTTCTCTTCTGATATCTTGCAAGATTAGAATATGTTCTCTGCCTAGCCAACTCTCCTCCATTATGTTTGATCCTGGAAGAACAATCAAGTATTTGAAACATATCTTGTGTCCAAATAAACCTCTTCACTGAATGCAGAAGTTTCAATGTACTTGCGACTCACCTTGTCTGATTGACTGCTTGGTGAAGCTTCGTTTTCTCCTGTTGATGCATCGCTTATTCGTTCTTCAGATTTCTCATTTGAATAGCTACAATAACAACAACAAAGTTGAATTTTGCACCTCAATGTAGGCCAAGACATGTTTTTCAATGAAATTTCTGATAATTGTATCAGCTTCTTAAAACTCACGTCGAGAGAATGGTGACCCAAATGAGCTCCACACTATCCACCCATAGAAGCCTTTGCTCAACAGGAACAACACCATACGTTATGAGATGAGCAAATGGCCAAAGTTTCCAACCTGCCTGTCAAGCAAATGATAAAACATTACAACATTTGACGTTTATTTTAAAACTAAAATATTTGAATGAAAACTAACTGATATTTAACAACAAATGTGAAGATAGACATATTACAACATGAACATCATTGTGCAAAGTGCAAACAACATCAGAAGGAACGAAATCTAACATTGATGTCAGTAAAGGCCAGAGAAGATTCATACTGTAAGCATTGGCCAAAATGTCGACTTCAGTTCGCCATAGATATCGGTCATAGATTCTGAACGAAGAATCCCCAAAACCACATAGTATATGCTATTCCACACTCCTGACCAGACAGTTTGATCAAATGCAACTTTCACTAGTACCACCCACCAATCTTTGAACGGGAAGAGAATCTAAAAAGTGATTTAATTAGTCTCAGATAAAGATACCACAGAAGAAACAAGACTAAGCAATACAAATGAACCATAATCTAACCTCACAGAATTGGTAGTAGTAATGAGAAAGAGATCCATGGAGAGAAAACCCAACAAGACCAGATCTAAACATGCGTGCCCTGTCAAACTCAAACAGTGGCTTCCCTTCATAACACTGGAGGTTCATAATGTAATGGAACCAACAAACTGAGTTATTACTAAGTCAGCATTGCTAGACGATATTGAAAAAATCCTGCAGGCACTTACTTGAGCGATCCAATCTCCGAGAAAATAAACAATTCCACTTATCATCATTTTAGCCAAAACGGGGTTCGTCTTGAGAGCCTCTTCATAGGCAATCCAATTGTGCTCAGGTGCATATCTCAGCACCTCATACAAGGTCCATCCCTGAGAAGTGTGAATCATGAGATAGTAACTAGATAGAAGTTCCATCTCCTTATAACAATGAAACATTAATCATCACCATTTTCTCAACTGATTTTCCCGGGAAAAGTATATTTTGTTTCAAGTAAATTGGAGTTTTTTCCTCTTTCATATTACACACTGTTATCCAGCAAAAAAAAAAAAAAAAGAAGTAGAAAACAAGATTGAATTTCATATATGAACCAATTTTGAGAATGACTCAAACAAGAAAGGAACTAACTTCTAATAATTATTTCAGGTAAAGGTATCAGTCAAAGAAAATAAATGGCTGAAATGAAGAGTTAATATAGTTCCAATATGTAAGAAAACTTACATGCCATAGCTCATGATCAATGGTAAGCAATTTAGTGACCAGCAAGGTTCCAAATCCCAAAACAATGGTAGCATTAACAGCTCTGCCACTGAAACCCTTCAACACTTCATCTGCTCCATTATCTTCAGAGAAAGAAGAAGAAGAAGAAGATGAATATGCCTCAATTTTCTCAGACCCATCAAGGGATAAGCTGTGTTCTTCATCCTCCGAACGATTTTCCTCCAAACCAACCAATTCTTGGTCTTCCCTGACCGACCTAACACCCCATCTTCTTCTTCTAACGGTCGAGAGGATCAAATTATCAGATGGGTCGAATTTTCTACTGCTCTTGGTGAAATGAACAACTGAAATCAAGTGGGGTTTTTCGATTTTTGTGTATGGAAGAAGCCTTTGAGCGACAAAACTGTTGATTGCTGCCATGGAAAACCAACAATCAAAGATTACAGATGAGTGCTTGTAAAACCCATAAATCTCTTTCGTTGTACCAATGACAGATTACGTCTCTCACCTTCATGTCCTCTCCCCTTGAAAATTTCAACCAATTATAAGCTCGTGAAATACAATAGATTCAATTGGGTCAAATAATCCGCTCCTAAAAGTTTCGTAAGCAGAACGATTTCCACAAGCCATGATGTGACAAGCAAATGAATTGTCCCCATTAACAATCCAGCGTTAGCTCATTCAACAAGCTTCTCGAATGGTTCTTTTAATGGACGGTGTAGTATTTAGTCGACCCAGAAAAGGAAGCAATCTTTGTTGACATGGATTCTGTTCAGCAGCCATTTCTTTTGTACATAAGAAAATTTAGCGAATTTGAACCACAAACAGATGAATGCTACTCTCTCCACGAGGAAAAAAGAAGAAAAGAAAAAAATTGTCACTTCTCAAAATTAGAAAACTATTTAAAAATTCGTTAAACTAGTTTTTCCGATCTATTGATGATTAAGATTTACATACAAATTTAACTTTTCTTAATCTATTGATTATTTTGCGTTTTTCCGTGAAATCTTAGACTGATTTTTGCAAATGTTACGAACTCCATCGGTAACAATTTACAAAATTAGTTTCTAATAAAAAATGTAAGGTCCCACCGAGATTTGAACTCGGGTTACTGGATTCAGAGTCCAATGTCCTGACCACTAGACCATGGGACCTTTTGATATCAATTTCGTGAGTTTAGATTAATAGTATAATTGAGATACTTTTAGTTTTAATTTAACCTCTCCTCCAGCGGCGCTTTGTTAGCGCGCAAAACCCAAATGAGAAGAGCCCTACTCAGACCTTCCTTCCGTTGCTCTTCATCTCGTCCTCTTCATTTACTTGATCCTAAATCATATTCTTTGTATGGAAATGGCAAATTGTCTTCGAAGGGTTCAGATTACGGTTTCAGCCAGAATTTCAGGTTTGTATTTACAAACACTCTTCTCCCACCTCCCGAATGGATAGAACCTTTCGTGGATGTCTCTGATGTAATTTCCAGCTCTCAACCGCTAGACCCATCTCCATGGGTGGCCCAAATTTTGAATCTTCTAGATGGGTCTTCGAACATGGAACACAATCTAGATTCTTTTTGTCGGAAGTTTTTTGTTAAGTTATCGCCAAATTTTGTTACATTCGTTTTACAATCTGTTGAGCTTCGTGAGAAACCTGAAGTTGCTGTTCGGTTCTTTTTTTGGGCGGGTAAGCAGAAGAAATATGTTCATAAGATTGAATGCCATGTGTCTTTGATTGAACTCTTAACTTTTTCGGCCGATTTGGTCAAAATCCGATTGGTGTTCTTTGAACTTAAAGATAGGGGTTTGTTAATGACTGAATCGGCGGCTAATTCTTTGATTAAGAGCTTTGGGAATCTTGGACTTGTTGAGGAATTGTTGTGGGTATGGCGACGAATGAAGGAAAATGGGATTGACCCAAGTTTGTATACTTATAACTTTTTGGTAAATGGGTTAGTGAATTCAATGTTTATTGAATCTGCTGAGAAGGTTTTTGAGGTCATGGATGGTGGGAAGATTGTACCCGACACCGTGACCTATAATATTATGATAAAAGGATATTGCAAGGCTGGGAAATTGCAGAAGGCAATGGAGAAATTTAGAGATATGGAGATGAAGAATGTGAAACCGGATAAGATTACGTACATGACATTGATCCAGGCATGTTATTCAGAACGTGATTTCGATACTTGTCTGAGTCTCTACCTTGAAATGGAAGAAAGGGGATTGGAAATTCCTCCTCATTCTTATAGTTTAGTTATTGGTGGGCTTTGTAAGCAAAGAAAATGTATGGAAGCTTATGCTGTTTTTGAGACAATGAATCAGAAAGGTTGTAGAGCAAATGTTGCAATTTATACAGCTTTGATTGATTCTTACTCAAAAAATGGAAGCATGGAAGAGGCCATGAGGCTCTTTGAGAGGATGAAAAATGAAGGGTTCGAACCTGATGCAGTTACGTATAGTGTCCTAGTTAATGGATTGTGCAAAAGTGGTAGATTGGATGATGGAATGGAACTTTTTGATTTCTGCAGAAATAAAGGAGTGGCCATCAATGCAATGTTTTATGCTAGTTTAATTGATGGACTAGGAAAGGCTGGGAGAATCGAAGATGCAGAAAATCTTTTTGAAGAAATGTCTGAAAAGGGTTGTGCTCGAGATTCGTATTGTTATAACGCCATTATAGATGCACTAGCTAAGCATGGGAAGATCGATCAAGCTTTAGCACTTTTTGGGAGGATGGAAGAAGAAGGTTGTGATCAAACAGTTTATACGTTCACGATTCTTATCGATGGGCTGTTCAAGGAGCACAAAAATGAGGAGGCGATAAAGTTCTGGGACAAGATGATCGACAAAGGAATCACTCCAACTGTAGCTTCTTTTCGAGCTCTTGCGATAGGGCTGTGTCTTTGTGGCAAGGTAGCCAGGGCTTGCAAAATCTTGGATGACCTTGCCCCAATGGGTATCATTCCGGAAACGGCATTTGAGGATATGATCAACACATTGTGCAAAGCACAACGCATCAAGGAAGCTTGCAAATTGGCAGATGGAATTGTGGATCGGGGCAGGGAAATACCGGGGAGAATACGTACAGTGCTTATCAATGCCTTGAGAAAGGCAGGTAATTCTGATTTGGTCATCAAACTGATGCATAGTAAGATAGGCATAGGATATGATCGGATGGGTAGTATTAAAAGACGAGTTAAATTCAGAACACTTCTTGAAAATTGAGTTCTTCTCGTCTCTGGTGCCTTTATTCTCATTTTCATCCTCAATGAATTTCATATCCTATCTTTAACTTTTGCAATGACCATCACAAGTTTTATTTTGTTCGTAGTTAATAACTATGCTCTGGAGAAACTCTGTTTTGACCGTCTTTTGTTCCACTGGGTTTATTTCTTGTGATAATTGAACAAAACTAAGAACCTACAGTGGAAATCATTCCAGATGCAGTCACTGTGTCAACCCTTCCGCACATTGCGACCAAATACATAGCCATGGCTCTTTTTCTTGTCTTTGATATGGATGCCTCTTTTTCAGACAAAAGTTTCTCATAGCTAAAGACAATTTCTTTCAAATGATTTCTATTTTTGACACAAATCTTAGGTATCATGCCTGTTGTTCTGGTCTTTGATTGTGTAAGGAGATCAATGTTCGTATTTCTAAGGGACAGACCGATTCTGTCGCTTTTATTTTTAATTAAGTAGCCAATGGGACATCTTTTCCATGTTTCCGTTGAATCGTACTGTGCTAGAAAGAAACAACATGAGAAAAGGTAGACGAATCCTTATTGGCTAAGAACGAACAAGAAATCTCATAGTTTTTTCCACCAGTCGAATGAATCCCCTGTTTTGAGCCACCTAATTCTTTTCACCCAATTTTTAACTTCGATGCAAACAAATGGCACCTTAGAATTATCCGACTGTTTCTTGGCTATTTATCCTCTATCGATCCTCATTGTTCAATTCCCCCGCCATCACTTCAAAGTGATTAACCCCAATATTTGCTTACTCAAAAACCCTTTCCTTTTAACTATATGGGTTCGGTTTCAACAGCTTCGGCATCGCCGTCTCGGCCACCTACTGGAAACCCACCAGCCAATTTCAAGATATGTGTATCCTACTGTGGTAAAGATGTTTCACAAGGCGCCAACATCTCTAATTGGATCGATTGTTACAACCCACAAGACAACTCATGGAATAGAGTCACTACAATCCCTGGCCTTCTAGAAAACCATGCTCTCAAAGGGTTTTCGATGGTTTCAATTGGAGAATTCATATACGTTGTTGGTGGTCGCCTCTGCGAGTACATGGTGCCAACTGACAACCAAATAGTGAGACGTGAACTGGAAGTCCGACGACAGGTTTTGCGGTACAACGTGTATGAGAATAAGTGGTATAAATGTGCATCGCTCATTGTTCCTCGATTTGACTTTGCTTGTGTTGTCATCGATGGCAAGATATACGTCGCTGGCGGGAAACGTAGGTTAAGCACCGCTACAGGAATGGCGTCTGCAGAGGTTTATGATCCTGCATTAGACGAGTGGCAATCGCTGCCAGAGATGAGCACTTCTCGTCACAAGTGTGTGGGAGTGACATGGCAGGGAAAATTTCATGTCATCGGTGGATTCGCAGGAAACAACGACTACATTGGCAATATGGAGAGGAGTTCTGCTGAGGTGTACGATTGTGAAAGA
Source organism: Cucumis sativus (assembly GCF_000004075.3). Taxonomy (NCBI): domain Eukaryota; kingdom Viridiplantae; phylum Streptophyta; class Magnoliopsida; order Cucurbitales; family Cucurbitaceae; genus Cucumis; species Cucumis sativus. The sequence goes on along the minus strand of NC_026661.2, from coordinate 3,090,622 downwards.
TCTTGTTGGAATTTAATCATCGGGATGTGGCAACTTGACATTCCACCGTATCAAATTGTCGCCGTCGATGATAAACTATTCAGTTCTGGCGACTGTCTAAATTCATGGAAAGGGCAGATTGAAGCATATGATTGGAACCAAAATATTTGGAGTGAGGTTGACGGATCTCGGTTTGAGGCCTTGTCGGCAACAAAATTCGTCACAATGGCACCAGCGGGACCTGAATTGTACTTTCTTGCTGGGCGTAGGATGCCAGATCAACCGTCAAGGATGACTTCGGTTGTGCACGTATTTAACACGTCGGCAAATGGTGATGCGTGGAGAAGCATGGAGCCAATGGAAGAGGATGGGGAAAAGGAGCTGTGCAGCCATTGTTGTGTGGTAATTCTAAGAGATTAAAAAAAGAACCCAAAAAAAAAGATTAAAATTAAAAATTAAGAAAACTATACTATATGGAAAAATCATTATTTTATCTTTGTACCATTTTTTTTAGATTAAAATTTTATTTACATCGAGTTAAAGTATAAATTTAAATAAATGCCAAAATGTTAATTTAGACATACCTCAATTCATCAAGGTGATCTAACTTTGGTTAAAGATGTTCAATTTTCAATAAAAATGAGTGTTTTATTGAGAGAAACTAAAAACAACTACTCTTTCTATATTCCATCTCTGCAATATCTCAAATAATGGTTCTCATTTTGATTGCATAATCATTTGGATTTTTTGGTTTTTATTATTAAAAATTAGGTTTAAATACTACTTTTGTTTCGACTTCTATGTTTTAAATACTCTTTATATGTTTATTTTTTGTTCCTATACTTTCAATTTTGGTATTTTGATTTTTAAACTTTCAACAAACAAGTGACAATTTTATTCTTTAAAAATGAAAGCAAAGAGTTCAAAATGGTCGATCAAAATGAATCAAAGTTGAAAATATAAGGACTAAAATGAACCGTTTAAAAATACATGGACCAATATGAATCAAGAATCAACATGGTTTTAAACCTTAAAATTAAGTCTACAAATACCCTCCCATCTCTAAAGTTCTTATTTTGTTATTTATCTTTTACTATTCTTTAAAAAGATGAAATCAAATCTTGAAAGTATAAAATAGTTTTTAAAAACTTGTCATTCGATTCAAAAACATTATTAAAAACTTGTCATTCAATTCAAAAACATTATTAAGAATTTAGTTCCTCTATTGATGAAAACCAATGAAATTTTAATATAGATAAATAAATAAATTATCAATCAAGTTATGCAAATGCAATCAAACTTATAATCATTCGTAGAAATAAATCCAACTAGAGATATAGGATATGTCAACGTTATTGAGTTAAGTTCATTTTGACTATTATCATTTAAAAAAAATGCTACTATAAGAAACTTCAAATCAAAATGTTTCATAGAGTAACGTGGGCCAATTTATTTATAATAAATTGATATTGTGATAGGATCTCTTTCTATCTAAATATATGTTTATTATAATATTTTATTTTAGTTCAACATTATTAGAACATTTTAACATTTATTCAACAACACATGCAGTCAATGTTAAAATTAACCATTTTAATTTACCATATGTTTTATATTATTGTTTTATACATTAACCTTCCTTGACTAATTATGTATACATGTAGCAAGCATTAGGTTGGGTTAAAGTTATTTTTTTAGAATAATCTAAACTTTCGAGTGGTTTTGGTTCTTGGCAAACAAAAGATAAGTGAAATATTGAGATGTAAAATGAGGGAGGAAAATCTTATTTCCAAACTTAACTAAACTATAAAAACATTTTTTTAGTTTGATTTTTATTTTATATTAATCCTTATTTTTGTTAGCTTCTTTAATGACTCCAATTTATAAAATTCTGGCAAAAATAGCAAAAAAATATTATCATAACAGTGTTCACGATACTATATTTTTTAAATTACAAAAATAGCAAATTTAAAAGTCGATAACCTAAGATTACCATATGATAGTCCTATAATTACTATAATTTTGGCATATTCACAATATAATATAAAAAAAAGTGTAATAAATTTTTTTTCTTAAATGTTTTTGTTATTTGATGCATTTGTTTTGATTTATCGTGCATAATTTTACAAACTTAAACCTATAATTGTTAAAATATATTTGAGATAAAGATTGTATATATTTAAAATAACGTGGTCTATATTAAAAAATATATATATAGTATATATTTGAAAACAAAAATTGGAAATTAAATGCAAAAGAAAATGGTAAAACAAATAAAAAGTTATAAATTTGATTTGTTCCATTGAGTTAGTAGAAAGGAAGTATTTAAAAAAATTGGGCCAAAAATAAGAGAAAAAGGTGGACCCAATTTGGAAGGTAAGACTTAAGAGAGAGAGTAACATGAAGCCCAACTTGTTTATATAACAATAAATTAATAAAAAGTGCACGGAAAGTTGGTACACCTTCACGTGACTCTAAAACCCTTTCAGATCGGGTTCCACTTTTCCCACGTGCTCCCCTTTTCTGACCCACAACCTCGACCCGGATACCATTATTAACTGCATCCAAACACCTCCCCTCCTCTCATCAATCTCCACCGTCCTTTTTCCTTCTCCTGATTCTGCCTCCGCTGACTCATACCTCCACTCCCCCAATGCAACACCGCCACATGGCGAGACTTCCATGCCCACGTTGGCGATGTGGTCCCCCTGACGTTGCCTACGTGGCCTTTTCGATGTGTCGTTCGCAGAGGCCACGTGAATGACTGAACGACGAATTTCTGTGCTTACACGTGTTTGGTAGCACGTGCCCATTTCTCTCTACCAGATCTCTCTGAATTTTTTGTATTACTACTGCTCACAATGTGTTTGTCTCTGTGGAATTATGGGATTGAAAATTTACTTTTTTTTTTCTTTCCACAATTTACATTTTAAAATGTGTACTTCAAAAGTTTGGTATATTATCACATTACTTCATATATTCTTACCTAACTTTTGGAACTTGTGTTTGGGGTACATTGTGCTATGTTTTTAAGGATTAGAATTAGGAAGTTTATGTTTGAAGATGGAGTTATGTTTGAAATAGAAAAATAAAAGAAGATAGGAAAAGCTATCATTATTGTAGGAACTAAGATTCTAACTATGAAACTAATTTTAAAATCTAACTAAAAAAGAGTTATTATTTGAAAATCAAAACTACCTAGTAAAACGGTATAGATAATTGGTGATTGAGGTTTCTAATACCTAGTAAGAGGATACTTGTACTATTTTCACATGTCCAAAAGTTGGAAGGTTAAAAGTATAATGTTTTAAAATGTAATGATTATCAAAACCTCATTATAAGTAAGGTATGGTGCAAGAGTCAAATGTGAACATCATCACTTAGAGCAAACTTAAAAGATTATAATCAACATGTCAAGTGACTAAATTATTCTTAAGAATACAATAATTAAACAAGTTTCAATTCTCAATGCAATGTAATCAATTAAGCATGACATTTCCAATCAATTCACATGTTTTTATTTTATCCTTTTCATTCAACAATATATACTTCAATCAAAACTTCAAAACATCAAACCTTTTTTTTTTTTTAAATCTTAAACATTCTCTTCATAACTTCATTCCATCGACATATATTATAAACATAGCTTTGAAAGTAAGTAGTATAGTATATATTTTTATATATATAATTTTGATTTTCTCAATATTTACTAAAGAAAAATCATCATCATCACTCAGCCCAACAAAAAGCCCTTTGTTTTCTTTCTTTTTGAAAGCAACGTTAAAAGAGACCTTGCTCTGCAAAACGATCTTCCTCTTCTGCAAAATCTCCATTTCTTCTCCCCATTTCATATTCTTTCTTCTTTGCTCTGATTATCTCATTGCACATGGCTTTTCAATCACTGGTCTTCATGTAATCATTTTACCCATCTTCTTTTTCTCAACCCAATTTCCCTTTCTTTGAAAAACCACCATTCTCTGCAACTATATCCCTTTGCTACCAGTAGAACTTCAACCACGAGAGGAAACACATAGAGTAGTTTTTTTTTTTTTTTTTTGTTATTACTCTTCTGGGGTTTTGTTTTAATGGGAGGTGAGCAAAAATGGGGGGCTATAGCGCCGGCGTTGCCGGCGGTATCACCGTTAAACCCAGAAAGAGAGGAGTATTGGAGCCGTTTTGACGATTCGGTAAATGCGGTGTCGTTTGGGTTTGTAGCTACTGCGATTCTCATCTCTATGTTCCTTGTTATGGCAATTTTTGAGAGGTTTTTAAGACCCAGGTCGCCGGCGGCCATCGGACGGCCGCCTTCTGATCTTGAAGCACAGATGGTGTTTGATGGAAAGCCTCGCTACCCATCTCCTAAGGTTTTTATCTTCTCTTTTCTTCTTCAACTACATTTTGATGGTGGTCCACATTTTGTTTGCTCTTCAAGTTGCTTTATTTTGAGTTTTCTTTTAGCTGATTTAAGGCTTGATTGGTAAATTGTGAATTATGAAGCTGATTTGTTTGTGTAAATGATTTCATTATCTTCAAGAATAGTGGCATAGTTTGTTGGCTGTTAGTTTCTTTAGTGGGATGAATAATTGACCTTACTAATTATGAGCTGTTCTCTTGTATTCCACCATGTAAGCATGAGACTCTTTTGAACTTTTTAAGGCTCTAGAAATCATATTCTCCACCACCTTAATACATGGAAAGTTCATTTGTACATTATCTTTTGGAAAAATGAATCCCATGCCATTTTTCTTAAGCTTTAGAGTTGTAAGTTGTTGTATCGTATTTGTTTGTTATGGAAGTTTTTTTTGTGGGGCCTTAGAGTTATAAATTATAATCTTATGGTGTTACTAATATAAATAGTTTCTGCTTTTCTTTAGAAACATTATTTGTTAGCAATGTGATAAGATCATAACCATGTGTTTACCTCTTTCTGTGCGAAACCCATCCTTTAAACGGATCACCTTTAAAGAATAATTAGTTCTTTCAATGAAAATTAATAATGTTTAAACTATTTTCAAACAACTGCCGGACGTACTTTACTGAAGAGAAGAATGCAGCTGATGAGATCAGTCTTTTGGTAAGGTATTTAAGAAAGGTCTCTTTATCGTTTTGGCAAGGTAATTCAGTTGCTCTTTATGTGGTTCGTCATGCTGTCAGCTGAGTTGCTAATTGGTATTCTTCCCCTGTTGAGTTTGCGATGTTATAATTGACGAATGACGACCTTTCGTTTCTGTTGCCCTCTTGAGTTTAGACTTTTACAAAGTTTGTTTCTTAAAAGAAAAAACTATTTTGAAACTGTTCTGTTCTGAAATTTTCTATATTACTTCTGTATGTTAACATTAATGCAATAGTTTTCCTCATTCTAGATTTTAAGGATAAGGGTCCACAGCATGTAGGTAGCATGTGTTTTTGTCTCAACTGTCAAAGCAATCTAACTAGAATAAAATTTGATAGCCAAAACACATCCATAAGTCTTTAAAATTTGCAAGCTCCTCTTAATTTTTAAACCATTACTAGCTTGTGAAGCTGTGCCAGATGACATTTTAAAACAAGAGATTATTCAAAGTTATCTCGATGTAACAAACTTTGTCAACCATTTTATCCTACACCATTAAATGCATTGTTTACTTTCAAGCAAGAAATAGCAGAACTGTTCATAAGCATTTAGGTGCAGTTGCAAGTTAATTACAAACATAATCACATGCTATGTTTCCCTTTCTGATTACACTATAGTAATGTGCACATATATTTTAAGTATTTTATTTAGCTTTATAAAGTGTTTCAAAGTCTCAGCTGGCACCATTTTCAATGTCTTTCCTACATTCTATGAGGTATACTTGTACCATACTATCATGTACAGCTGAGTTTGGTTGGGAGAGAGTACTCAAAGATTTAAGTAATACTTTAGAGTTTTATTGTGTTGGGAAAAATACTAGCAGGGTAGAAGGGGTTTTGAATAGGGAGGTCCTGGATGATTCAGAATCTATTTCCACTAATTTGTGTTCTATTCTTGCATCTCAAGTATGATAAAGTTGTCCTCCTTTTAGCTCATAGGCCAGCTATTTTCAACTGAAAATTAGAATGGTGATCATTATTATGAGTTTTCTTTCTTGTTTGAGAACATTTGCTTTTAGTGACCATCATGTTTGATCATGTGGCTTATCTTTCTCTTCATAAGGGGAAAAAAGGGTAAAGAAAAAGGGAAAAAAGGTTCAGACAAGCATTAATGTTCTATTGGAGTGAGGTTTTGATTCATCTATCTTTTAATCAAATTTATATTTATACACTGTTATCAACAGTGACGGTACAGTGTTCAAGTCATTAAAATCTCTCTCTCCTCTTTGATGACATGTAAAGTAATATACTTCTACTGATATAATTGTAGCAGAGAAGCAAAGTTTTTCTTACCGTAGGGGTATTAACTGATTAATTATTTTTTACTTGATTTATGTAGATGACGGTTTACGCTCGAGGAGTGTCGGTATTGATGCCAGGTGAAGAAATTCCAACCTACATTGCTCACCCAGCTCCTGCACCCTGTCCTCCAGAACCCATTTTGAAGCCTCTACATCAACATAGCTTGAGCATGTGTCCATCATCAAGCTTAACATCAAGCTCCAACATCAGTTGACCTTAAAAATAACATCACTATAGAACAAAGGGTCACCCCACACTTGGAATGAATTTCAGCTTATTCTGACTTGCAACTTGACATTCTAAAGTTGAAAACATGGTGAAAGTCACATCAACTTCAGTCTCTAACTTCAATATGTATAGAGGCCCCTGTAGGTTATATTTGATGATGTGGATTTGGGCCTTCTCTTGCCCCCACCTAATGAAAAGAGAGGATGAAAATGAATGATTGTTGCAAGCTGGGTCAGCTACTGTAATACATGATTAGTTCCGTGATTGTTATGTTCATAATGAATCCCATTCCTCTTTCACTGGCATCAAAGTTACAACATAAGTTAATTATCCACATACTTCTACCACCAACTGTGAAAAGTAGAAACGTCAGCATCGAAAACACAAATTAAAGTTCTCGATACTGAATCTTTTTACGTAATAGCCATTGTTATCAGCATTTGCAAAAGAATTTTAGTGGGTTTTTTTATAGGCTCTTTCGTTATTACTTCCTAATTAGGCATTAACAGCAGGTGAATAGAGATGATGACTCACAATATTACGAGAAATCTTCGTGCAAATTCTCCTTGGACTCCGTGCTACTTTTGTTGACCCCTTTGTCTGGAGTGCTTGGGACAGCACAGTCTACAATGCAACACAGAGAGAAAAGAAAAGGAGAAGCGTTCCCGTGTTAGCCCCACCAGAGAAGACATAACCTGTATTCCATGCATATTCAATACAAACAATGAAAAAAGAGATTGAAAGGAAAAAGACTTCACTTTTCCCAAAAACAATAAAAGAGAGATGCCAAGTTGGAGGACCATTTGAATTACAGATCCCCATAGCAAGTTCGAATCTCAAAAACCAACGAGAAATACTGGAGTCAAAGCAAACCATGTTACCACTTCCCATTTACAAAAACGAAGCAAAGCAAGTAAAAGTCAAACAATCAAAAGAACTACAGAAACTAACAGAGTCTTGTGTACAACATATTTCAGGAAAATTGATAATAAATCAACACCAACCAAATACACTAATCTGCATTAGAATCTACAGAAAGATGAAACATTCAAGTGAGACAAGTGGGTTTTCAATGGATTCATTTGGGGGCTGAATTGAACCATCCATTGGCTTCTCCAACTTTCCTTCGTCTCTATGCTCGGTGGTCACTGTCTCTTGTTGGTCCCCAGGTTGTCCGGTCATTTTCATGACACTGCTTTTCATATTCCCTGTCTTATTCGTTTCTTTAACTGTTCGAGTAGCTGGTGACCTCGAACGGCGGCCATGGCTGACTCCAGATTGTTGCTCGTGCTGCCCTCCATTCAGCTTCCTGGTCCTTGCCTCTCTTGATTCTGTCGTCCCATGTGAGTACCTGCAATTCACACGGGACTTCTTCTCTGGTAAAAGTTCAGCAGGTCTCTTTGTTGTACATTTGTCTCTCTGTTCTCTTCGATATGATAGGTTGCCGGAGCATGGCCGTTTTCTGCGAATCTTTGGTTTTATATTTCGACCAATATCTCTGCTCTTACTTGATGCTTCATCCCCTTCCCTTTGCTCCGAAATGGTGGTCGCCATCGACACGCTTTCACTCATATTGCTGCACCACTCTGTAACCTGAGACGTCTCCGAAACTGAAACAATACTTTCCTCTCCCTTGCCAAGCGAACCATCCATTTCGCTTGCTTTTACTCTCTGCTCCGGTGGCTTCTTATGGGATGTTTGCAGAACACTACATGGCTTAGCAATGGGAGTCTCTGAGAGGACTTCTTTGACGGTTTCTTCTTCCGGGGTTCTGTTATCTGGAACGTTTTCGACATCAGTGTCGAACCATCCCGGTGACGAAGGCTTTGCAGAACGATGGTTCTTGTCCAGGGTATGAGGTTGACCCCTGTCCAAGGCTCTGCTACAGCAACAACCCATAGAGTGGTGAATGTGAAAAATGGAAATGGAGATGGAAGCTAAATGAAGTGAGATATTAGAATTTGAAGATTTGAAAATTTGAAATTAACGATTAGGGTACCGAATTTTGGGTGGGAAAGGAAAGCACCTGGGCGAGACACTGGCAGAGTTGGCAGTGAAATGGCTCGACGCCCAGTACCAATAGAGAAGAAACTGACTGTCAATGGCGTGTTTAATACGAGGCATGGGATTGGCTTAAGACAGAGGAATCGTAAAAAGATGTTAATGTTCACTTGACGTTCCTTTTAACGTTCTTCTATAAAAATAAATATTTTACCACTATAAGAGAACATTACATCTTTTCATGACCTTAACATCTTTTCAATCCGTATAGAATGAGGACTTGAGAAGAAAATTACCAGATCCTTTAAGTCAACTCGTTCACAGTTGAACCTGCTTTTGCATTGAAATCCAATAATTGAGTTTTTGTATGAACCAAAATGGTATAAACGTAAACCTATACAAATAGCAAATAAATAAAATTCCAATCCCGATATTACAAGAATAGTAATACCCCTATGCTGATCAGAAAGAACAGGATGAAGGGGAGATATTATATAGGAGTAGAACAAAAATTTATGGCTACAGTGACAATACATCTGCAGCGGATCAGGAGCACAAAAATTTGACAAAACGACTGGACAAATCCATCAAATCAAAAGTCCAATTTGCTTATATGCCAACTTACATGCAACATTGTTAAATTTTGTAGGGATTGTTAGGGACAGATGACCAATAGAAATGGTAACAATAATCAAAGTTGGGTAGGCTGTGAATTAGAAGCTGCCCGATCTGATTCAATCATTGACTTGATATAGAATTCTCCTGCCTTGTATGAAGACCTAACCATTGGGCCAGAAGCCACATATCGAAAACCCTGCCACAACCAAACAAAAAAAAGATTTTTAGATAATTGTTGCACCCTCAAGGCTGGCAGGTAACTCCAGCCATTAAAAGACTATTGATCATATAATAAGTACTACTTGATGATGGAGATTTCCTATAAACTTAAAAATGAGGGTTATGAATCGAAGTGTGAATTAGTATATGCTTTAGGTAAAACATGGACTCCCTCTAACAAATCAACACACGAAAAATTACAACGGTACAGATCCGAGAGAAGGAAAATGCAAATGAAAGTTATTCACACTGAATGAATCCAATAAAACCTGTTTGGATTAACTTTTGAAGTGTGCTTAAAATAGATATTTAAGTTAGAGAAAAACTTATGCACTTTGATTCATCCTAGCCTGATGGGAAATGATACAATATTATAACTTTTTTTTATAAAAAAATCAAGTCGACTTGCCTTTAAGGTATTGATTGAGCAATCATCATTTTTCACTAGCAGAACAGGGAAGCCAGTATACAATCAAAATGTTCAAATAATTAGAAAGAGAAAGTACCATTTTCATGCCAATATTTTGATACTTCTCAAAAGCCTCAGGAGTAATGTATTCTGATACAGGCATGTGGCGTTTTGAAGGTCTCATATACTGCCCAAATGTCATCACATCAACTCCAGCTGCTCTCACCTTCTCCATTGTTTGAACAACTTGATCTGGTGTTTCCCCACAGCCTAACATAATGGAAGTCTTTGTAAGAGTTCCAGATAGAGAAAACTCTTTGGCCATAACTAGAACATCTAATGATTGCTTGAAATTAGCACGGTGATCCCTAACTACTCCTTGAAGCTCTTCAACTGTCTCTATATTGTGAGCAAAGACGTCAAGGCCCGACCTTGCAACTTTCTCCACACAGCCAGAGTCTCCTCGAAAATCAGGAACTGCAGAATCAATTAGTTAAGCATAAGCAACATCAAAGAAGAGATAAAATCACACTGGACAAACATAGTCAGAAGCAAATCAATATCATATGCTGATTTTGGCGACGTCAATAGTACAGGGTAAAATTAGTAGCTTTCACTAAATTTCTTAGTTGCATCGAAACCAAATAAAATAAGGTTCCTTAAATCAAGGATCCTTGAATGCATCAATGAACTAGACACTGTTATGCGTAATAGAAACTAGGGAATTAGTACCCAAGGCCTCAATGAGCATATTTGGCTTCAACACCTTAAGTTTCTGCACAGTCTCTGCAAAATGACCACTCCCTTGATCAGGTAAATCGTCGCGATCAACGCTGGTAATGACCACATAATCCAAACCCCATGATGCAATTGCTTCAGCAACATTTGTGGGCTCATTTGGATCCGGTGGAGGTGGAGTTCGTGATGTCTTCACGTTACAGAACCTGGAGTTCAAACAATCCCACAAGAGCAATGGAATTAGAAATTCTGAGGCACCCCGATGATATCAAAGTAATCGACAGGGTCATTTTCTATGACAAAAACAATCAGTTCTAAGTCCATTCACGTTCCCCACTAAATTATATATACGTTGACATTACACACGGGAAAATAACAAGAAATCATGGTTCTTCAGTCGCTAATTGGCAATTAAATAAGCATAACGAAATGGAGTGAATAAACTGAATTACTACTAACCTGCAACCACGAGTACAAGTGTCACCAAGAATCATAATTGTAGCAGTGGCAGTGCCGGTTTCTCCACCAGACCAGCATTCCCCTAAATTAGGGCATTTAGCCTCCTCACAAACCGTGTGAAGCTTCAATTCCCGGAGCTTCTTCTTTATCTGAACATACTTCTCGCCTCCAGGCACCGATTCCCTCATCCATTTAGGTTTAGGAAGGGGCTTCTTCTTCGTACCAACCTCCACAGAATACGAATCAGAAGATTGCAGATCAACGAAATCAGAAAGTATTGGGGACTCCGCGGCGAGTCGTTCCCGGAGACCGGCCAACGTGCGGGGGAATTGGGAGGATGTAGCAGAGGCGGAGGTGGAAGAAGATGAAGAAGAGAATGATCTACTGACGGATTTGAGGATTCGAGCAAGGCTTTGGCAGCGCTTGTTCATCGTGGTCGTCGATCTCGGAGAAGAAGCCTAACCGGAATTTGGGTGACTTCGGATTTGGACAGTTGAAGGGCGTTCGTTCGTAATGCGTTTTCAGCCATACGTAAAGGGATTATTGAGCCTCATGATCAATATTCGTGGCCCAGTTTAGAAGTGGGCTTCACTCGATCCATGAGATCAATTTTTAAAATTCGGGTAGTAATAATTTTAAATTAATTTAAAAAGTAATAACCAGTTATATAACAACATTCTAAAAAAAAATTACCTAATATTTGTTAGTATGTATATGTATATATATTCCATACACATTAGACCTTCAATGACTATTTAAATATTCAAACAATGTCTATCCTAAACTTTAATAAGTATTGTGTGGCTATGCCAATTTAACTGTGTTAATATTTTCAATAGATGACCTTGTGCATAATTTAATCTTTTATTGACAGGTATATTGTCACATTTGTTTCCATGTTTAAAATTGGATTATATTAAAAGGAAATTTTGAAGAAAAATGATAGCAGGGCATGTTGCAACTTCCAAGGGCATAATTTTGTTTTCTCTAGAACTTCATACATTAGTTTAGTAATTTTGTTTTATGTATTTATTTGTTTGTAATTATTATTATTATTTGAAAGAAATTATTAGACCGTTGTTTCCAAAAAGAGTTTCTTTTTGTGGGGTTTGCATGTAGGGCCTTAAATGGTGTAATCCAACTATTTTTAGTTACATCAAGGGGCCCAATAGTATAGTGCAAAAGCATCTTATCACAATAATTGACTTTAATGCTTAATGCTCTCTTGATTAATTAAACAAACTAGACAAATAATCTTAACAAATTGTTGTTTGATATCCAATCTCTAAAATAATTTTGTGAATAATAATTACTATTTAAAAATATTGACAGGTTGGTCGTGAATCTACCACTAATATGCATATAGTTTAAATAATTTAAATATTGACTTAAACGTTAGATGTTTGATTCTTTTACTCAACGTATTGTCAAAATGACAAACAAAGAAATACGGACTAAAAAACAATTATTGTACTACTAACTTGAATAGAATTCAACTAGTTAACCTATAATGTTAAGATCTCCATATCTAGATATAGTAAATTTGAAAGAAGAAAAAAAAAAGAAATACAAAGTTTGAACGTGGTAGTTTATTCAAGATTTAAAAACTAATTTGATTATGGTACTTTTACGACTTTGGTTCATTTTGATTTATGTACTCTCAAAATGTTTATGTATCGTCTAATGCTAGTCAATATTTAAATTAGATATAATTTGCACTGCTTTAGAAGACTTCATTACTTCTCCATTGCCTTCAAACTCTTTACAACTACATCTAAATAAAATAACAAAAAACTTTTAAATTAAATTGATATGATCAAATCAAGTAAGCATATAGATTCCATAAGTAAAATAAATAAACTATTAAAAATATTAGTTATTTTCAAATATAGACCAGGAAAACAAAATTTAAAAAGAAAAAAAAATGTATGCTTTTAGATTAAATGATAGAAGCTTTTGATGAGGTGACCCAATTGAGACATGTTGGAAAGAAGGGTCTAGGTTTTTGACTAAAGAGTGTGGCCTTTATAGAAATGAAAGAAAACAATATTTAAGCTAAGGTTTTTAAATTTTAATTTATAAATTTGTTGGAGCTGGAATGGTTGACACGTGTCAATAGGAACCTTAATTAAGTTGCCCATAGAAAACTTTGGCTGCTCAAAAGGCCATATTGGTTCTATGATTATCCAAAAATGCCTTAATCTTACTACATATATGTGTCATCAAACCAAACCTTATCCAAGGTTTAGAATATTTTGCTTTCTCTACCAAACTTTCATATGTTCCTTCACTCAATCATTTTCCAATCAATTTAGTTTGTTGAAGAAGATACTTAGGGGGCTTATGTGTAATTTTCTTTACATTTATAGTGATGGTTTCTTTTACGGATAATCTTTATGTCGCTGTCTTATTTGCTTAACCATCTGAATTTCATACTTGTTAAGAAATATTTGAATTTTCTTATTCAATTTCAAAAACAAGAAAACAAAGATTTAAAGATATGTATATTATTTCGTTTGATAAGTATTTAGTTTTCGAAGTTTATAAGCACTATTTTCGCTATGAATTTATTTTTATTTTGCTATTGTTATAAGTGATTTTGAATCAAATGTTATAATAAGTCAAAACAAGCATGATATGATATAAGCCAAAAGAAATAATTAAAGATCAAAGTTTGACTAGGAAAGGAGGTTGGTTTGTGCAAGGCCCAAGCTAGTGGATGATGTAAACCATTACTAGAAGGTTGGCTTAAGCCAAGCCCAAGACAGTGGTCGAGGTCAAGGTCGAGGTCGAGGTGGACTCTTGCAAAATGCCCATGAGGCATCTTTTACACATGTCTTGGCCCAAAGTCACACTTGAAACTCAACACATAGCCCAAAGAATACCCTCCCGGTCGAGCTTAAGCATATGATTTTCTCCATTTGACACCTCCTAATCTATTCAACTTGAGAGATAACCTATCTCATCTAGGATTAGGAAGCTTATATCCTAATCCTAGTTGAACAAAGATAAACACCATACATCAAATTCCTTGTATAAATATACTCAATTGTAGCTCCCATATGAGGTGACTTAGATTTTTGATTTATTATCTATTTTGTAATTCTCTTATTAACTTAGACATTAGTGTAAATTTTTTTGTTTTTGTTTCGTAGGACCTACCTTCGCTTAATAAAAAATTCAATCGTTGGTGTCATGTGAAGATTAAGTATGTTTTTTCTTAGCCTGAATTTAGCATAAACAACTATTAACTTAATAATTCATATATACATTTTAGAAAAATGAAAATAATAAAAATTGTAAATAAAAACAGGGGGAAAAAATTAAGAAGGAAGTGACGAAAATTTTATTAAATGATTATACTCTCTTTAAAAACAAAGAATGTATTAGAGTGGTTTAATTTTAAAAAACAAAAAATTTATAAAGCAAAATCCAACAATATATATATAATATCATCTATTGATATCAATAAAAACAATGTTGTTGTCAAAATTAACATTGAAACATATAATTTATTTGAATGTCATCCGAAAAAAATGTGATTTGAAAAAGAGAAAACATCAAAACCAATCCAAAGTTTATAAAACATTTTAATACTTAACTTATTTTAGTCAAACTCTAATGTCAAAGCTAAATATTTAAAGAGTTTGGAAGTTGAGGAGTTTTATAACAAGATTCAATTTACTTCATACGAGACTATATGATGTGTTTATAAAGGTAATTGACTTATTAGGTTGTTTTATTGGAATTTCAAAGTCGTTTTAGGACCAATCATGCAACTTACTAGGTGAAAGATATATTATGTGTTGTGTTTGTCTATGATCGATCTCCGTTACGTACTTAGTTGTGAGGGCATCACTGATGTCAAACTTCTTCTTTGGTTGTGAGGGCATCACTGATGTCAAACTTCTTCCCCTACGGCTCATTTTAGTCATAGCTTTGTTAATGCTTTTGGTCGGCATGCATGAGACATGTCCCCTTATCTATTTATTAAGTTCGATTTTAGTTGAGTCCAAACACATTAATTTAAGCTTTCACATAAACCAATTAACCATCTCTCCCTATGTCAAATAGACTAAAGTGCTACCTTTAGTTTAAACCTTGTCATTTTCTCGACTTCATCATTTTTCTTCTCACTTCATGTGCATTATACATTTAACCCAAAAAGCACATCCAACAAATATAGAAAGCAACATTTTTTTTTTATTCTCCATTTAACCTTCTGGATCCTTCCATCAAGTAGTTTATCTACACTCAACAAAATAAAGAAGAAAAAATAATAAGATCATAAGGTTACTTAGCTGATAAGACTTCGGTTAAAATTAAAATGTTCTTAAAATCCACTATCAATTTTTTTATAAAAAGAAAAACAAACAATTCTTGTAGTATCTTTCAGACTTTAATTTCACTATCATCCTCACTGATATTTGAGGATGACTTGGACAACATAATATTTAATTTAAATTTCCTTTCCTTATTTAGAAAAATATACTTTGGTCACACACTACTACACTTGCATTCCCTAATAATATTATCATTCTAAATAAGAACACAAGCACTTTTACATATTTTTTATATATTAAAAATATCAAAAGTGTTTTTTTCTTTAATATATAGCATAAGTGTGACTTTATTTTTAGTACGTTTTATATAACATTAAATTTAAAATTGGGTTGGATTAGGTTTATTTTTATGATAATTGAAGCTATATGCTCTATTTTTAAATACAATATTTATTTTGTGCTATTTATGAAAATATATTGGTTTTGTTTGTTTGAACAGATACTATTATCAATTAAAAAAACCAATGTTTCTTTTTATTGGGTTTTGGCTTAAATTAAGAACCTAACTAATATCCTTATTAAATGCACAACCAAACTAATTTGTAGTTGAGTGAAAATTTGTTGATTAGATTTTTATTTACATTGATTTTCTTTAATTCAATCTTTCTTCTTGTGTACTTTATTAGACAAAGAATTATAATTAAATGGATGAAATAAGTGATGTATTAACAACCATTTAGTGAGAGATCGATAGACCACATACATAACTAGTGACATAAGGCTTATAAGTAAGGAGGCTAGATCAACGCATAGATTTTTGATTGCAAAACTATAAAAAATGCTTATTACGAGTGAGAACAAGGAGCATGGTCTCTGTGTTGTTCTAATTAACCTCAAGAAAAAATTGTGAATATCGACAAGTAATAATAACGGAGTCTAAGACTAAATTAAAAAATATATATGTAGGAAGAAAAAAAAGTTATGAATAAAGACATTAAAGCAAACATTAAGATTAAAAATGAAAGATGGTGAATTTTTTTTTCATATAAAATCAAGGTTTTGAAACGAATCTTTATAAGCACCCTAATTACATGTGCTATTATTATTTAAATTGCTACCTACCACATCAAAATTATTGTCTTTTATCCCAATGTTAATAAAAGCTTGAGTAGAAGAAGTTAGGTGAATAAATTAAATATATATAAAAGAAATAAAAGTAGGGAATTTTATTTAATTTCACTTTTAGACAGATTCAGTAACAAAGGAAATGAAAGGATAGAGCAAAAAGATAACCAACAAAAAAGAAAGTAAAGGAGAAAGTATTAATTCCCTTGCCAACCCAAACCCTATTTCTCCAATTTAATTTACTTCTTCTTCTTTCTTTCTTTTTTTTAAAATTTTCTAAAAAGCCCTTTTTATTGATTAATTATATTTTTCTAAAACTCCTTTTAGTATTGGGAAATCCAAAAATTTCCACATCTGGACAACCAAATGACAAAAACTCCCCAATCTTCGCCCATTACCACAAAGTTATTTCCACTTTCTATCTATCCTTATTATTATTCTCTCAATAATTAATTAATTAATTGAAAGAAAGTCACGTCACGTGCCAAGCTGGAAATTCGAATATTATTACTTCCTTTAATTAATTACTTCAGTCACTTTTTGACCAAAATAAGTAAAAATTTATCAAAAATATAATCATCCTGCTGGAACCCAATCGTGTTAATTAAATAATCCAATTATTGTGTTGTGTTTTTCATTTTTTTCATTTTTTAAAATTTTGTAGGAGAATATAAAGAGAAACCGATGGAAAAGATTCAATTCTAGAGATATAAGGAAAGATGATTATTCTCTTTCAGGAAACCTTGGAGGGTTTTTGTGTTTCGAAAAACTCTTTTATTGTAGTGATATTTATTGTTATTGGATTCTTTTTATCAATATAGTTAGCCAACTGGCTATTAAAAATGTAAAATCATGTTACGATTTTGACCATTTTATGACAACGACACATGCTTAATGTGAAAAACGAAGAGGTAGAATGCACTGTAACATAAGGCGAATGTTACAGTTTTATCATTCAACATTAAAGCTGTTTGGGTTTAGATCATTTGTACAACAAAAAGAATTTGATTTCAATCTAGTTGACAAGTTTAGAAAAAATGAGCAAAAGTTGGTTGGAACATTGAAGATGGAAGATTGGGCAATTTAAAATTACTATGTGACTGAAAAAGTTGATGCAAGTTACTGCATTGAACTTTGGTAACTATTTTGTTAAGACTTTTGTGGGCTTCCTTTTTTCTTTCATTCTAAAAAGCACCGATTGAAAAATGTTTGTTTTCTTCCCAACATCTTAGGAAATATCATCCCGTGAAAAGAAAAATTCCATAATTCGATGCTTTTAAGTTATTGTTCATTATATTATTAGAAAGCCTTTTCTTTTTCAAACTTGTTTTCATACTTCATATATAACTTCAATTTAATTTAAGTCTCAAGTTTACACTCGTTATTCTAAATTTTCAATCATCTTATATTTTATTCAAATAATTATTTTGAAATGTAACAAAATATCACAGTTTATTAATAATAAACTTATGTGTCTTTGAGTCATCTATATCTCTGATGAATTGTAATAGATAAGTTTGATCATGATAGTTTACTGTATTTATAAATATTTAAATATTTTTATCCATTAATATAATCTCTCAAATTGATTAACCTTTGTTGCCATTCTAAAATCTTTTGTCAATTAACATAAATTTTATGTTTTGTAATTTTTTTTGTTATATAATAGAAATGTTGATTTACTCTTCGTATCAATGTGAACACATGAAATGTAGAAATATATCTAATGTCATGTGACATGCATAATAAATGAACGGTAATATAAAAAGTGGATCCCATTTGATTATTTTGTTGTGTTATTAATCCATACTAACATACATCCTCACTCCCAAACCTCTAATAAAAAATGCAAATCGATAAACAAACTTTAGCGACTCAATTTGATTGCACCTAAAATTTACCACTCTTTACTGTTATTATTATTGTTTGAGCAACCAGGATAAATATAATGATGAGAATTGCATGATAAAACAACAATTTTATCTATGTTTTGGAACTTGTATTCATTACATCAATCTACAAAAATAAAATTTGATTAGGATAAAATGAAATTGATAAAGGTGGCATAAGTATTAAATATGGATGGATTTGTAATAGCTTAGATTTAAAATGTTGCTTATGCATGGAGTATGAGCATGGAAAATTGAGTATTCCATTGCACTAAATTATATATTTTGTGTGATTGGATGATAATTGAAAAAAGGAAAATTTAATTAAGAAAAAAAGACGTAAACAAATTGGAATATTACGTGAAGAAGTGGTGGGCCGTAGGGGATGTGTCAGAGCCCATAAGTCACACAAGTCGACCGACCACGTGATGGCCCATAGTAAACTCTACCTTCCGTCTTACCCTCTTTCTCACGGTTAAAGAGCTTCCTCAATCCTCACTGTTCACATTTAACACTTCCCACTTCCCATGCGCGTCATTTTCACTCTCCTTTTTTATTTTCATTTTTTAATATCAACTATTATTATATTTGTGAATTGTCATATAATTCATAATAATACAAATTTGTGTATGTCACAGCTGGAAACATATTGTCATATTTGTATTTTATTGTTTTTAACAAATTTGTTAATTAGACCATCAGTATAATATCACTCTACATCTAAACAAGTTCAAAAATAAATTTTTTATTGATACATATTCCCTCGTCGTTCCTTTAATGAGAGAATTCATGCAGATTTTTTTTTCAGCCTTGTTTTCATTTTCTTATATTTTAGGTTGTCTCTTGACTTTCAAACCGTGGAGTTTTTTTCGTGATATTACAATCCATTAAGTTTGAGAAAAATAATAACTACTATTTATGTTTATATTTGTGATTGAAGAAAAAAGAATTAAACAAATGGAGGAAAACTATGCTTTACAAACAATTACAATTTATTTTCTGAAAAGAAAAAGGCAGAATTTCACTTCTTAGATATGATTACACATTTTTAATATAATTTAATGGTTGGACAATGGTAGATATAATATTCTTTTAAAAAATTATAAATTGATTATGATTTTTTAAAAATGTTGGGGGAGTAAAAGAAAAGTTTGGATTATGTAATTTAGAAAAATGAGATAAAAAGCAAAGTGGAATGGGAACATATCATCATCCCTTATCAACCAAGAATGAAGATATGTGACGCGCAAAGAGAGAGCGTGACACACGTTCCCCTTTTATGCTTCATACGAAAAACGATATGCATGACAAATCAGCATTCATAAATTCATACTCACTCACTAATTAAATCCCAATTTTTATTTTCTTATAAAGTTTGTAGAGAGAGAAATAGAACAAAGACCAAAACCGAGGGAGGGGAGAGAGAAAAAGGCAGCGAAGTTATAAAGAAATTCTTAACTTTACCGTACTATTTTTTCTACGTTTCCAACTTTGGTTGCCTTTTACTTAATTTTTCTGCTTCATTGTGTTTAGGGTGTTTATCGATTTGAGCTTATATTTATTTGATTTGAGCTTAAATTGAGTTGAATTTTAATTGAAGTCAGAGTTCTTTTTTTTTTTTTCTTCTCTCAAATCTAAGTTTGCCGTGCTCTAGTTCTCTTTCTTGATTCAATGAATCCCAGTTCTTTCCCATCTTCATTTCATTTTGGTTCTTAATGTTTAATATAATTAAGAACTTAAGCTTTTAGAAAGTTACTTCCAGCTTTTTCTCTCTCAGCAGTTCGCTTTCCAACGTCAATTTTGTTCTGCATTTTGCTAAGTTTCATGCTCCTCCAACTTCACTGCAACTTTGTTTTTCTCTTTCTGGAAAACCCATTTTCTTAATTGATTCAGATTTGAATCGTTTTTAGTAGTTCTTGAACTTTGAGCTTACGCCTTTGGTCGGTGGAACTCTGCTGTTTGTTTTGTTCGATTCCTGACTTGGGTTTTCTGGGTATTGTGTTTAATCTTTGTTTTATGGAATATTGAGCTTGAATTGCGTCGCTTTTTATGGATTTCATTATGCTCTTTGTTTTGTTGGTGGTTTCAGGTTGGAGGATGTTTGAGGGAGTTCGGTTTTCTCAATAAGAAGAATCAGAGGTGGGTTTGACATCAATGGGTTGGAAGAGATCTTCGAGGAATGGCAATTTGAGGATTTGGGTGCAGGTTTTAGTTGGATTCGTGGTCTGTGCAGCCCAAGTTCTTTTGGGAATTACGAATCCAGGGGATTGTAAGACTTCATTTTAATTTTAACATTTTAGTTTTCTGAATTTGTCACATGATTCAGTCACTTGGATGGAAGAAAATACTGGAAAAAGAAATTCGAATCAGAGATATTATTAATGAATTCTGTATCGTCTTTTGGCCGCATTATTAAAGCATCTTTAGTTTGTCCACTGCCACCGATT
Source organism: Cucumis sativus (assembly GCF_000004075.3). Taxonomy (NCBI): domain Eukaryota; kingdom Viridiplantae; phylum Streptophyta; class Magnoliopsida; order Cucurbitales; family Cucurbitaceae; genus Cucumis; species Cucumis sativus. The sequence goes on along the minus strand of NC_026661.2, from coordinate 3,069,813 downwards.
GTCATGCTGAGTGAATGTATTTCTGTAAATGTCGCATCGTGCTGCCATCCTATAGGGGAGAAGTCTTTTCTCAATATCTATCCAAGTTGGTTTTCAACTCAATGGCGAACATCTGAAAGTTATAAATTTTTGGGAAGTTAGCCTGGGCTTAGCTTCTCTTGTTGGGCTCTGTTTTAGTACCTACCATTCTTTCTTCAATGGAGGCTTTGTTTCTCAAAAAATGGAAAGAAAGAAATGAGATCAATCACTTTTGCTTTATTTGTTCTAGAGTTAGTGGTTTTCTAGGAAGCATTGACACTTTACTTTGGATAGCGTGTCCGTATCTGTGTCCGGCACTTGTTAGTGCAATAAATATGATAGACACTAGGTCCATCATTTGTTAGAAATGCATTGAACATTTGTTAAGTACACTAATAAGATAGAAATAATAAATTTTGAGAGCCAAATAGATATGGCTAGTTTTGTAAGCATACAAATGAATGAATAAACTCATTGACTTTCAATTTACTTCTGGCATAAAAGTGATATATATTTTAATAAATGTGTCTTTTGTTGTATATGTGTCCTAGGTTTAAAAAACTATGTGTCGTATCTGCGTCGTGTCATATCTGTATCTGTGCTTCTTAGGTGGTTTCTACCGGTATTCTCTTGTGGATTCAATCATTAGAGTTTTTATATAGAGTCCATCTCTTTAGCTGATTGTACAAATTATTTTTTCTTGATAGTTTCTGCTATTAGTAGCTTACATACTGCACTTGGACTCCCCAGTCTTCCTGGATGGGGCATCGGGCAAGACCCATGTGGAGACGCATGGCAGGGTGTTGTTTGTAATGATTCAAGTATCATTAGAATGTATGTTAGATTCCTTCCTGGAATATTATTTTGTGCATTTTTCGACACAGTTAACTGACAACTTTATGATATAGAATCATTAATGCTGCTAATTTGGGAGGTGAACTTGGTGACAACTTGGGATTGTTTTCTTCAATCCAAACGATGTAAGTAACTCTGCATGTCTCTGCGTATGAAAGTATTAGTCAATGATGAGGTCTGATCTCTAATTCTTGGCTGCATTCTTGATTGAAATATACCCTTTCTAAATGACTTATTATTTCATGTTAGAAATCCTGAACTGCCAAAGCTCAAATTACTTTTTAAATTTATTCCGTAGCTACATTGTAATGATTGAGGTTTTATTAAATTTTGCTGTCTCTCTTTCTTGGATATTCCACATAATTAAGTTGTTTGGCACGAGTAGATGCATTATTCTTGACTTTTGTACAAAGAAGAAGTAAACTATTTGCCTACATTCAAAAACGGCATGTAACATCATTTGCTACTCTTTTTTTCTCTCTTGCTATGTTAGTTTCTGACATTATATAACCTATGCTTGCTGGCAGTGATTTAAGCAACAATCATATAGGGGGAAGTATACCATCCAATTTACCCGTTACCCTGCAGAATTTGTATGCTTTTATTCTCTAGTGCTAAGTTCTTTACATCTTGTGCATGAATTGCCAAATATTTAATCATCTTTACCTTTCCCAGTTTTCTTTCAGCTAATCAGTTCACAGGAAGCATTCCGAGTTCATTATCATCCTTGACTCAACTGACAGCAATGTAAGTCGATGTTCCTTGTTTGTGTTTTTAGTTTGTTTTAGTAGCGTTGTTATTCTTTTGGCTCTTGGCTCATGAGTTCCAGTTCACCTGAGATTTTGTTTTTTTCTACCTTATAGGTCGTTGAATGATAACAAATTAAGCGGAGAAATACCTGATTCCTTTCAAGTCATTTCTCAATTGGTCAATTTGTATGTACCATCTCCTAGTTTTAGTGTCTACGCTGTAGTTGTTGGTTTTATGACTGAAGCTGTAACTTATGTAGTGACTTATCCAACAACAACTTGAGTGGGCCACTGCCTCCATCTGTCAGCAATTTATTGGCATTGACCACCCTGTGAGTATTTTGTAGCTCTGACCAAATGAGAACTCGATATTTTTTTTCGTGTACTAATTATTCTGTTTCCAGGCATTTGCAGAACAATCAGCTGTCAGGAACCCTTGATGTTCTACAAGATCTTCCACTGAAAGACTTGTACTTGCCTCAACTATTTTTTTATTCAGTTTTCATATAGCAATCAGATTCATTTTAATAGATAGTTTTGGGAAATCTCAAAGCTCTGCCTGATGTATGCTATCTTTTGCTTGCTTCCTAAATGTTTTGTGTCTGAGCAGGAATATAGAGAACAACCTTTTTTCTGGACCCATACCTGAGAAGGTGCTGAGTATCCCTAATTTCAGGTGAGAGGGGGAAGATACTATTTCTCTTTTATTGCATGTTTTGAACCCCACGTTTGAACCAGATCAAAAAGCATAAGGCCAAAGTGTATATCTATTCCTTTGACTTCCATTGGGTGAATAAATTCTTGTTGATTGACAAGATTGCTCTGAGAAAATTATGCTCGGTATTAATAAGTATGACCACTTCTTCATAAGGATAGAACATGATAAAGGATTAATTATTCCATCCAATTATATGTAGTGTTTAGTAAAAATAATTTACTCATAATTTCAAAGATATATTTTCATTCACTGCCCACCAACAAAAATAGTGGATTTTTTCATGTATTTCACCGAGCTGTTAGTAGGAAGTTCTTGTGTAAACTGATCTCACTTTGACATTACCATTTCTGACACAGAAAGGATGGAAACCCATTTAATTCTTCTGTCTCTCCGACATCTCCTCCTGTATCTCCTTCTCCACCATCAAAGCCAGCACCAGCCCCGCCCGTTTCTGGAGGACCACCAGTTTCTGGAGCACCTCCATCTTCTCAACAAAGACCTAAGAAACAGGCTGATGGACCATCGGCTTCTGAGGAATCCAGTTCTGGAAAAAATAAGAAAAGCACTAAAAGGGTTGTTTTAATAACAATTGCAGTGGTTTTGTCTTTCATAATTTTGGTCTTGGCATGCGTGCTCTTTATGCCAAGGTGCAGAAGAAGAAGAAGAAGTGATAGTGTTTCAAAGCGACATCAGATAGGTGCTTATAGGGGTGAGAGAGAGAACGTTGGAAATCAGGGAGCCATGCCCCAAACAAATGATCAGATACCTAAAGGTTAGTAGATCCTATTTAGCACATCTTCTTTCTAAGAACTTTTTCTTTATTTTGAACTGAATTTTGAAGAATTATCAGTAGTTCCAAAAGAGCCAGTTGTAAGGATGAAGCAGGAGACTCAAACAGAGGTTCAGAAGGTTCCAAAAGATAATGTAGAGAGAGAGAAAAACATGCCAAGAATGAGCGCCATTCCAAAGAAGGATCATCATGAAGTAGATATGAGCACACTCGATGTCTATCTAATGCCTCCTCCTCCCCCTCCCCCTCCCCCACCACCTCCTCCTCCCCCTCCCCCTCCCCCTCCTGTTGAAGAGGTCACTGCCGTGCCCACTGTTCCAGCCGAAGTTCCTCCCTTGAAGCCTCTCACTAAAAATAAAATTACCTTACCTTTTGCGAGACCTTATACCATTGCGTCCCTTCAGCAATATACAAACAGCTTTTCACAAGAGAATCTTCTAGGAGAAGGAATGCTGGGAAATGTTTATAGGGCACACCTCCCCAGTGGGAAAGTAAGTTTACTGCTATAATTTATGTCATTTCGTTTCTAACTCTTTGCTAATCCTTTTTAGTTGAATGAAAATGTCACTGTAGTTTCTTTCCTGCAACATCTTATGTTCTATTCTTCCCGTCTCTCATTAATTTTACCGATTGTTATATGAGCTGATTTTGATTCTATCATATCGTCAGCAATTGAAGTACATATTTGGAGTTAGATTTGAAGATATATTAATTCTAACCATGCTCAGGTTGAGGGATAAAACTTAGTTTAGTTGGGCTAGGACATGAACAAGTGTAGAATGTACTGATTAGTCTTATTTGACCCCTGACCAGCCCGCTTAATCTAGCTTCTTAGTAGCTGTTGATTATAAACCTAGTGCAGTAAACTGTGCAAAATATTCAGATTGTTTTTCTTTTGCTCCCTTCTTCAATAGGCATATCATGTTGCTAAAAGAAGGCCACTATCTTCTTGAGTACTGATGTTTTCACATTCTACAATTTGAAGTAATAGGATGCACTTTCAAGAAGAATCACCACATCAATTTCCAAACGCCGAAATAGAAAAAAGTGTCAAGCATAGAGAGCTTTACCTCATCTCCCCCTCTATTTGTATTTCCCTTCTTGATGTTTGAAGTTATGGACAGAGCTTTTTCAGGCAAACAAGGATAAAGCGAGCATGGGGGCTCTCTTTATGTATTATTGAATCTGCAGGGTTTTTGTGAATAGCTGTTATGCCGCTCATAATTTAGCTGACAATTTGATCATTCCGACCTCATTTTCACACTATTGATATACATTGTTATATTGTCTAAGTTGTTATGATCTCAAAACTGACATTTAACCATTCTAATGACTTTGAAGGTACTGGCCGTCAAGAAACTGGATAAGAGAGCATTCAGTCTGCAAAAGGATGATGAGTTTCTCGAGCTGGTCAATAATATTGATAGAATCCGACATGCTAATGTGGTTGAGCTCAGTGGTTACTGTGCAGAGCATGGTGAAAGGCTTCTTATCTTTGAGTATTGCAGTGGTGGAACATTGCAGGATGCACTGCACTCAGACGAAGAGTTCAGAAAGAAGCTTTCATGGAATGCCCGCATTAGAATGGCTCTTGGGGCTGCAAGAGCCTTGGAGTAAGTTTACTATTCATATGACCTCTTTCATGCAAGTTTGAGCTTTTCCACCTATTTGCTTCTCCCTTCGAAGTAATTTAGGCCATTGGTTGTAGCCTTCCCTTCCTGAATTTCTTAACCTTTAAAGCTGCTGTGCTTAGTTTTTGGCTGATTTTCATGATCAAGGTTTCGTAATGAGGTTCTCAATGTTTATGTTACTTGAAACAAAATATTTAAGTAGTTCTTTTGCATTATTAGTTGTACAGTCCAGCTATTAAGCAATAAAGTCTGGTGATCTAGCCTTATTTTGAGATCATTTATTCATTTTTAGTGCAAGTGCTTAAAATATCAATATACGCTATAAAATTCATGCTGGGAATTGAACTTAATAGCGCTTTTCAGCCTTCTATGCTGTTTCTAGCGGAGGAAAAAAGAATTGGTTTTCCATTATCATACAAGTATGGTTTTCTTGTTCTCTTTTAAGTTACAAAGTTATTCACTAACACAAGGTATATTAAGAGCGTTAAAGCTGTTGGTGGGCATTTCTGGACAGTTCAGGCTTTTATTTTTTCTTAAAGTACTAGAAAATGTAACTTAGGTAAAAAGAAAACTGCATGAGATTTTCAATTTAGTTAACCCTTTTAATTTTCCGGCATAAAATATACATCTGATAGAGGTGTTGCTTCTTTGGGATGGCAATAATTTAGAAGGGCAAGTCCATAAGTTAAGAGTTATAGGAAAGAGCCTTTTTAATTAACATGGGATCAATGTAAGGGAGGTGTTGGGTAATCATGGAGTAAGTATAACTGGGGAAACTGGTTATCCTTCTTGAACTGGCTAATAAGTTTTGAGTATGGAGGTAAGTATGGATATTTTCATCTTCTTTTTAATCATTCTCAACTGTTCAACAAGCCAATCTGAACTATAAAGGGAAAATGTGTGTACTTTTGTATTCATTTGGTTTTCATCTTTTGTTTGAAGGTATTTGCATGAGGTCTGTCAGCCACCTGTTATTCATAGGAACTTCAAATCTGCGAATATTCTACTGGATGATGATCTTTCAGTGCGTGTTTCAGATTGTGGGCTGGCTCCACTAATATCAAAAGGAGCTGTTAGTCAGGTAAGCCATAACCTTTAATCTTCTCATTGTCGAGATTCTCTCTTTGTGAATGTAACTATGCTACAAAACCCAAAATGTACATTTGAAAGGTTAAATTTTATCGAAACTTATTTTCCATACTTCCCAGCTCTCTGGTCAGCTTCTAACTGCATATGGTTATGGAGCGCCAGAATTTGAATCAGGTGTTTATACACTTGAGAGTGATGTTTACAGCTTTGGTGTGGTTATGCTGGAACTTCTAACTGGCCGGATGTCTTACGACAGGTAAGTGGTTGAAAGAAAATGCTTGATTGTTATTGGGACATTTCTAGTATATTCATTGTCCTTTTTCCACTCTTTGGATAGAACAAGGATCAGAGGTGAGCAGTTTCTAGTTAGATGGGCAATTCCGCAGCTTCACGACATAGAGGCATTGACAAGCATGGTTGATCCTTCACTCAATGGTCGATACCCTGCCAAGTCCTTATCATACTTTGCCGATATCATATCTAAATGTGTTCAGGTGAGCATGCAGCTTAATGACATTGGTATTGGAAGTATTGTTCTTCATTTACTCCTATTGATTTGCCAAATAGTATCTTAGCCATTATAATGCCTTCATGCTCCAACCTGGAAGAGTTGGACTGCACCCTTCTAATTTTGATTTTGATTTTTCCATCCACCCCAAATGGATCACCTTCACCTAATCTTAATTACATTTTGCAGTCCGAGCCTGAATTCCGGCCACCAATGTCATCAGTTGTTCAAGACTTGCTCAACATGATTAGGAGAGAACCACAAGGCAGTGGTTCAAGTGAGGGTTGATATGGTTTTTGCTTAGAGTTAGCCAAATCCATTCAGCTAAGAAGCAAAATAACTTCAGAAAAATTTGCCATATTTCTCATAGAAGACCAAAGATTTTCGAGCGAATTCCAATTGTAACATGCTCAAGTTTTGCAAACCAACTTACGAGCCATTCGTCTTCTTCCATCTGCTTTATCTAAAGAGAACACTTTCGTAGCAGCAGAGCTTCAATTCTTGTGGTGAATCATTTGTAATCTGTAATCATTCCATTGTTTAAACTAGATAGTGATGTGTATTCTGAAGAAATATATGCTAACCCATTGTTGGTGTCACTTCCATTGTTTAGTTACCTTTTAATTCTTAATAATGAAAAATATATTTCTTTTATGAGATGTGCTTTTGGTGAACTACAACGTGCAGGCAGGTTTCTACAGGTTCTTAAACTTGGCTGCACAAACTTAGCAATATCTTTAATGTGATTGTTTTCTATTCAATCTCTTATAACCATGGGTGTATTTATGAGTTTGTAATGGATTTTCAAGTAATAAAAAGTTTTTAAGCACTTGAAATTTTGTACTAAATAGTTTCTAATTTTCATTTTTTTTCATAGCAAGAATTAGTAAATATCTTATAACTCATCTTAGAATATTATAAATAAATTACTATAAAAATGCTAGATAATTCATAATTAAGAAAGATATTAAGGTAGGTTTGCTATGAGTGTCATCACAAGTGGGGACTAAATTAAATTTTAAAACCTCAAAGGATAAGATTTTTGTTCTTTTCAAATTATATATGTAAAATTTTTGGTTTTTTCAAATATAATAAAAAATCACTAAATATTTACATAAATGGCAAGACATCACTAAAGCCAAAAAAAAAAGAAAAAAGAAAAAATGATTATCATGTACAACTCTTTTGCCAATTTCTTTCATTTTTAACAATTTCACTAAAAATTATCTCAACGCGAAATTATAAATTCAGAAGCATTAAACAAAGTTTAAGATTTAATTATGCATGTGGTTGGTTATAGTTTTAAAAATTTCAATATAAGTTTTAATCTAATTATTTTTTATTTATACCATACTTTCGTATATAAAGTGAAATTTACTTCAACCATAAGAGATGTTAATGTTAAAATTTCAATTTTAAGAATATATGAAAAGTTTATAAACGTAGAAAAAAGTGCAATGTTGCGGGGTGGGTCCCAAGTAAATCACGAATTAGAGTGAGATTAGAACAATAAGATGTGTGTTTTAATTACATTAAACTCTTTTTCACGCGCCAACATTTTTCGCTTCGGTTTTTGTTGGGATAACAAACAAGAAACAGAAACACACACCGAAAGCCAAAAAGCCAAAAACCAATCAAAAAAAGCAAAAAAAAAGAAGAAAAAAAAAAAAAAAGGAATTTCGAGATTCATTCTTTGTTCTTTCCTTCTTCCCGAATCTACATTTTCTGTAAGAAACCTTTGGTTTCAATCTTATTCTTTCATTTCTTTGTATTTTCCTTTCAACACAATAATAATACGTTTGGATCTTCCTAATGAGTCGCTACGATTCCAATCCTTTCGACGAAGACGTCAATCCATTTTCTGTAAGTTCTCTTCCTCTTTCCTCCGCTTTTGTTCTTGTTACATTCGGATTATACATTGCTGTTTCTGGTTTACGATTTTTTGTATTTTGTCGATCTATGTAATGAGCATTTTTCTTTTCTTCATTCCCCCCCCCCCCCCCCTTTTTTTTTGGTTTCATTCTATTGTTTTGAGTTATTTATGGTTTTTTCTTTGGTATAATGGATTCTCAGATCTGTTAATGGTCTTTCACTTCATTGTTATGTTGATATTTGTTAAACAAGTTCGTCTATGCAAGATAAAGATGAAATGAAATAAATATTCCCTGCAGGCTGCATTGGTTCTTTTTCTAAGATTTTCCGTGTAATTGCGTTGTTTTCTATTGATGGAACGTAGTAAATGTGATTATTGAGAACTTTTGTGGTGTTTGAACTGCTGCGTTTTGTTTTCTGGAAATGAGATTCAGGAGAGGCTAATATGACCGAGTTAATTTTGTATTCTTTCTTGTTTATTGAATTATCATGGCCTATTAATGATTTGTAATAATGAATGGAATGCTGGCCCCCTCCCTCTTTTTAATGGAATTTAATACGTCAGTTTGAGTTCTATGATCTTCCTCTAAACTTTTTTGATACATTTTTGTAATGCAGTAATGCAATGTTGAATTACTGAGTTTGTTCGTTCCAGGAGTTTTGACCAATTTTTTCATGATTGAACAACTAATATCGTTATTCCTTCCAATTTTACTGTTTTTCTTATATCTAGAATCCTGGAGTTGGAAGTGTTCCACCTGCAAACTCGAGGCTCTCACCTCTTCCCCCTGAAACTTATGATCGTGGTGCAACAATTGACATTCCTCTTGATAATGGAAAGGTGGATTGTGTACTTTGAAATGTTTCCTTTCTTATGGATTTTTTTAACTATTTGAAACTTTATCAGAGGAAATGGAATCACCTCCTTTACTTTCCCTCTGAACTTCTAGGATTTGAAAGCTAAGGAGAAGGAGCTTCAAGCTAAAGAAGCTGAATTAAAGAAGAGGGAACAGGTAATTGCTTTGCTATGTGGTGTATCCATCGTAAAATCCAACACCCAGAGGACATATTTTATGTCAATAGTACACTCAAATTGTGGCTTGCCCTTATTGGCTTCTAATCGAGTGATAATTATCAGTTCACAAGAAATATGAGTTAGAACAACTATTGGCCATTCTTGCTCACAGTCAAATTTACATTTCATTGTTGTAAGGGTAATATGAGTTAGCAGATACTTTGTATTTTAAATTAAAATCCCTTTATAAATGACTTTGCTACTTAATTGATGCTCAGGATTTAAAACGAAGGGAAGATGCCATTTCAAGAGGTATATATATTTGGTTGGATTAGAAAACAAGCAAATTGTAATTCTTTCATCTCCAATCTGAAAATTTTCTATTAATTTTGGCAGCTGGAATTGTTATAGAGGAGAAAAATTGGCCACCATTTTTTCCCCTTATCCATCATGATATTGCTAATGAAATACCGATCCATCTACAAAACATTCAGTATGTTGCCTTCACAACATTGTTGGGTGAGTGGACGGATTTTCAGTCATGAAAGTTACATTCTTGTTTGAAAGTTCAGATGCTATTTTCTTGCTGGTGTCTCGTGATAGTTTGACTAATTTGATATGACTGGAATGTTAAAAGTTGAAATTTGAACGGCAAATAAAACCTTGATTTTGGTGATGTCATGCTATTTATCAAACCATCTTTCAATGTTGTAGTTTTTATGTTTATTTACTCCATATGAATTTCATACATTTTTCCTCACGTGGATTCATTTGAATTGTAGTTGAAGTTTCTGTTTGACATGTGAACTAGTACTGAGGCTTCGAGGTTGGTTCAGCTTAACGAGAATATATCCTGGCCCATGACATTTTGTTATCAAATTTTGGCTTCCAACCTTTAATAACTTGTCATATGACCCTTACAACCACCATGAGACTTGATTTTCTCAAAATAGTCAGTTCTGAGTTCTTTTAATTAATCAGAGTTTGTAACAATTATGGAATGGAAGAAAAATATTAGTGCTGTTTGAAGTATTGATTATTGATTCGTTAAATTGGTGGGTGAAGGAAGCATCTTTCCGATGTTTAGTAGTGAAAAAAGTAGTATTCCCATATCTCTAGTGGACTTGAAGATAAACGCATGCTGACATTTATCCTTCTGCCTTCATTCCACTCTACACTATTCTAGAGCACTTTTCTTCATCCCTCCTCGGCCCTCACCATACTTCAAAGTGGGAATTCCAAATACATAGCACCTTCTATCTTTCCAGGAATGATTTCCTTTTATAACGTGGATCATTTTGCTAAATCTTACACAGTTTCCTTCTGTTCCATGTGATCAGTTATGACGCTTTGATGTACATTAAATTGAACTTTTTATTGTTTAGGTTTGGTCGTGTGCCTTTCATGGAATATTGTAGCAGTTACGACTGCTTGGATCAAAGGTGAAGGTGAGTTGATCCTCTTCTTTGCATCCCCCTTTTCCCTTCAAAATATTTTGTTTTCTATGGTTTGTTATTAATAGTTATTTCTCGTGCAGGTCCAACAATATGGTTTCTTGCGATTATCTACTTCATATCAGGTGTACCTGGAGCGTATGTTGGGTGGTATCGTCCTCTCTATCGTGCTACAAGGTATAACTTAATGGAACTGTGCCTTTTCTTTCTCTACCATGAAAGAACCCCCCCCCCCCCCCCCCCCCCCCCACAACAAAAAAAAATTCCAATTGTACTTTCTAGGGGACTTGTTCATTGGAGATAGTAATATTATATTACCCTTAAATGAGTCGAGGAAGCTGCAAGAATCTATATTAATGTGGTAACTGATAGGAAGATACCTTAAGATATGTACTAAATTAGGCGAGAGATTGTTTCTCTGGAGAGAAGGACCATTTGTTTGTTCAAAGTTAAAGAAGTTGTTCTATTGGTGTGGAGCTGATGAACACATAGTATTTAATAAACTTATTTAAGAATTAGTACTCTTTCAGTTCATTTGGTTGGTTTATCGATGATGGTGATTCTTGTGACACGTTGGATTATTAACATGTACAGGACCGACAGTGCTCTGAAGTTTGGGTGGTTTTTCCTAGTTTACCTGGTAACCTCACAACTTCACATTTCAGTTACTTTTCCAACTTTGAAGATGTTTTGCTCTGTACTCAAGTGAACAAATTTCTTCTTCCAGATTCATATTGGCTTCTGCGTCTTTTCTGCAGTTGCTCCTCCCATTATATTTAAGGGGAAATCTCTTACGTAAGTCTTGATGTTCTTGTATGCAAATAAGGGTTATACTTCCTGAGCAACTAATATTCTCTCGTAATTTTCTTGAGAGAAGTTGATATTTGTTTGATGTTTTTTTCAGAGGGATCTTACCTGCTATAGACCTGTTGAGCAGTAACGCTTTGGTTGGGGTAAGTCCACTCGAGTTTGCATGTGTCTCTATGTTTTGAAATGCTATCTATTATATTTATACCAAAATCAACTAATATAGGTATTTTAAATTATAATCAATATATTGAGCTGCAACATAAGAAAATTGAATTGCAAGTTTTAAATCCTATGTTAAAAGTTCGAATGCTGGTACATGGCTTGCTTCTACTTTTGAAACCCCTGTTTCAACTCTGATTAAAAGCTTTTAGTGCAGTAGTGGTCTTGGCCATATTTTTAACCTATTGACTCGTGATTTAAGAGAGACTGGGCTTTGCTTTTTAATCGTATGAATGGTTTTATTGTCAAATAGAATATCCATGTTGTTCATTATTGGTGGTATTTGCAGCACTGAATTTAGTTATGAAGTTTGGAGTAAAAATATTAGATGGAGGGAAAGAGGAAGATGAAGTTGCTCACTAAATGTGCAAACTTCAATAGTAATTAGTGAAGATTGTGTAGGAATTGAGTTTTAGCACCAACTTATGAAATCAGAGGACTAAACTCCTGTTGATCTATTTTTTCGTAAAAGCGTAGTGATTCTTCTGTCAGTTTGTATATTGATTTATGTTGAAAAACTGGTACTTAAGGAGTAATGACACTTTCTTGCAGATTTTCTACTTCATTGGTTTTGCATTCTTCTGCATTGAATCTCTAATCAGCATATGGGTTATCCAGGTCTGTAACTCAAAGAAATCAAACCGCTTCTTCGTATGCCCTTCAATTTGTATTTGATTCTCACTGAAAAACTTAATGCATAAAATTTGCAGCAAGTTTATATGTATTTTCGAGGTAGCGGTAAGGCTGCAGAAATGAAACGTGAAGCCGCCATGGGAACTCTGAGGGCAGCTTTTTGATATGAACATTAAAAGTGGTTTATATATAATATGCTGAGGAGGAGGCTCAAAGATCAACTCCATCATCTCCAACCCCCTACCTGAACAGAGAGAGTATGTGTGTGTGTGTGTGTAAGGAAAATCCATTGTTTTGATCACCTTCATTACATCAGTTTTTCATATAGTGAGGTTACCTATCGTGTTATTTTCCTATTAATTCATTAAACTGTCTTAGCCAACAAACCAGAGAAAATTTAGCAAGCACACAACAACAAAAATTTCTTCTTCCCTTTACTTCTCTTGAAGATCCATTTTGACAATTACTTTTGCTGTAATAATGTATATTTTTTTTTTGGTTAAATTATAAAAAGTACTCCTAAATTTTAGGTTCTGTATAAAAAAATGTCTTTTCAGAAGTTGTACATTGACTTTGGATTAGAATTTTAAAAAAGAGAGAATTGAGACTTATAATGGTATAATGGTGACTTAAAATCGAAACGTGGAATATCAATAACTTTTGGGTGATCAGATACTTTTTCTAATGCAATTTTTGACCTTTTGTTGGTTGCGTTAAAAAAACCATTTGAAGATCTTGATCGTTTTTTGTGTTTTGGTAAAATATATTTAAATTAAATATATTAGAATCATTTTAAAGATTTTATGTGTACTTAAAATCAGTTTGTAAAAATATTAGTTAATATCTAATTTTTCAATTTTATACTTTATTCTTTATTTTATATATTTATTTATTCATTATTTAAAAACAAGATGTTTTTTATTTGTTTACCGAATAACTTACCTTTTAAAGCTTATGCCGATATTTATCAAATAATATATTACTTTTTTTCACGGTTAATTATTCTAAATCTCAAACGGTGCTTAACAAGAATTAACAGCCAATTTTAGGTTCAATAGATGCCTTGACAATCTATTTGGTTAGAAGGAAACGATATGGCTCCACACCAAATTGTTTCTTACCATTTAAAAAATAGTACAACTGGATGATGAAGATTTGAATCACTGACATGCTAATTAATTATCCAAAGATGGTGCTCTTGCTGATTCCACAACCATTTATTTCTGTTGAAATGGAGAGATGTAAAGAATGGTAAGAACACATGTAACAAATAAATAAGTTAGTTTTTCCAGGGGGAAAAGAAAGAAAAATCAAAACAAAACATTCAATTTCTTGTTGTTAATGCCGGCAAGTCTATCTCTTCTTCTCCACACCAATTAACTGAAAATCCACTAACTCTCTCTATATAACCTTTTCAACCAGGTTGGTATATCATTGATATATTCAGTGGCTTCTCATGGCTGTTCTTCTTCATCTTGGAAGAGCAAAAGGACATGATCATGTTTTAATAATCAATGTCAACTCATCATCAGTCTTGAATTCAGGTTCAATATGAGGCTCATAACCTTGTCCTTCATGATTTACCTCTTTACATCCAACTCTGACCTGGCATCTTCTTCAGCTGTCGGTTTTTCATCAACTCTCTAACCTTTACAGCGTCATCCCATCGGCCTACTGCTCTATAAACATTAGCCAGGTGAACATAACTTAAATAGCATTGAGGCTCAAGCTCCATCAACTTCTTGGCAATGCGTTCTGCAGTAGCAGAGTTCGTGCATGTAGTAGTGCAAGCTCCTAGAAGAACCAGCCAAAGAGACGAATCATTTCTACATTCTGCATTTTCTATCAAATTCTCAGCTTCTTCTAGCAGCCCGGCACGGCCTAGAAGATCAACCATGCAGTTATAATGCTCAACTCCTGGTTTAATTCCATATTTCCCAGTCATTAGATCAAAGTAGTGCCGTGCTTGATCGACCAAACCTGTATGACTACAAGCAAAAAGTAAACCAATAAAACTGATACAATCAGGCTTAATCCCTTCCTTAATCATTGCTTCAAAGATCTGAATAGCAATTCCACTACTTCCATTCTGAGCAAAACCATGAATCATCGAATTCCACGTGATCAAGTTTCTTGTGGGCATACGATCAAAGACTCTATATGCAAAATTAATGCAACCACATTTTGCATACAAGTCGACTAGAGCTGATTCTACAATGACATCTCTCCAGCCACCCTTTCTTATATACTGACAGTGAATCTCCTTCCCTGGAGTAACAGCTGCCAACCCGGCACACGCACGAATAACTGTCCCAAAACTGTAGAGGTCAACCTCCTTCATCTCTCTGAAAAGATTTACAGCCTTTTCGTAGTCACCATTGTGGCAATATACTGCAAGCAATGCAGACCATGAAACTGAGTTCCTGTTCGACATTCTATCGAATAAGCGTTGAGATTTCTCAACCGCTCCACATTTTCCATACATATCCACCAGACTACTTTCAGTCACTACATTCCCACTAAATCCGTAAGCAATCACCTTAGCATGGATCTCTTCACCTTGCCTCAACCTCCCCAAATTACCACAGGCAGTCAATACACTTCCAAATGTATAATTATCAGGACACAACCTATGAGCTCTATGCTTCAAATAAAAGAACCCCAATGCTTCCTCATACAAATCGTTCCTTGTAAACGCTGAAATAACCGTTGTCCAACATACTGGATCTGGTTCAAGCAATTCATCAAACAGTTGGCGTGCATCACTTGACACAGAGTTTCTCCCGTACATATCAATCAAAGAACTCAAAATGACAGGATTTGAATCGAATCCACGCCTTACAACAACCCCATGAAAGCACTTACCAAGTACCAAATTCCCAATCTCGGAGCACGCTTTGATCACAGCAGATAAAGTAAAGCCATTCGGCTCAATCCCCGAATCCAACATATCCCAAAACAATTCAATCGCAATTCCAGATTTACCTTCTCGAACATACCCCGTAATCATGGATGCCCAAGAAACCACATCTTTGACAAAAAGACCATCAAATACTCTTCGAGTCAGCAGAGAATCTGAACCCAATTTAAAGTAGAGAGAAAGCAAGCTATTCCCAACAAAGCGGTCAGTCTCAAGGCCAGATTTAACAACATGGGCATGAAATTGACGGCCACGGGTGAAGGAATCTACCTTGATGCAGGTTTGTAAGAGAGAAGCGTAGAGAAGTGGTTTGTTAATTCTAGAATCGTACAAATCAATGGAGTTTAAGAGGTGTAGCGCATCGTTGAGTAAGCCAGACTTGCAAAATTGGAGAATTTGAGACAGTTTGATTGACGGGTGAGTAGAATATTTGAAATTTTGAGAGGTGAAACTACTACTGCAATGGCGTTTCAAGAAGAGCATCATTTGACGAGAAACGTCTTCAGTTTTTCCAAGGAAGTAAAAAAAGAGCGGACTTTTGTAGAAACGATGGCACCTCAAAACTTTGCACTTCTAATTATTACGTTTTTTCTTTTACATAAGAATACAATCATTTTCATTTTAATCTTATTATATAAGGTTATTATAAACCATATAAGTTAGTAATAATCGGTAACAATTTTACACTAAGTACATATCAATATTGTAAATATAAGAACAAACCAAACATGCAAAGCTTCTTTCTACATTTGTTCTTTTTAGTACAGTAGATCAGATAGAGAGACTTCAAAAGGTTTCTATTTAGTAGCTTACTCTTTTATTTATAAAACTACATCCAACTCTACAGAATAATCTTTGTTCAAACCCGACTTCCAAGAAGAAAAAAAACGTGCATGGGAGAATATATATGAAGGTGAGTATTTTGGAAACTACATTCAACCAAGAGTGCCTACAAGTTGTTCATCATGAATATAGGAAGGAACGAACACAATCATTTCAAGCTCGACTACCATGTGAAAAGATTAAGCAGATTCACTGCAATCCATGTTGTATGCTTTATTGGATTGCTCATCAACTCATTATTTCAATCTTCTCATCCTCGGTAGAGATTCAATTATTCATGTGATATTTTCAAAATAACAAATTTTACAAAATATTTACAACTTATAGCAAATTATATCTATGCTATAACAATCAAATACTATCATTCATAGAATCCAAAATTTTACTATAATATCTAAATATTTTAATTTGTTTTGTTATTTAAAAAAAACAACCTCTTAAACATATATATATATATATACATGTATATTATCTAATTCTACATATTATCTAACTCTAAAACATGATACATAAATCACATTAAAAAATAACAAAAAAAAATCTATTTGTTATATAATCTAATCCTCTAAAATCTATAAAGATATCTATTTATATACTATGAAAAATCATATATCTTAATTTATTTATAAATATAGGAAAATTTTTAAAACTAGTAGATTTTACAAAATATTTACAACTTATACCAAATTCTATCACTCATAGTGATCGATACGCTATAATGATAGAAGACTATCCAACATTTTGCTATACTTTATAATTATTTTAATTATTTGCTATTTTTAAAAATGTCTCAATAAATATATGTATTTATATTCTCATGTTTTCTATAAAATTATTGATGAAATTTTCATTTTATTTAAAAATAATATTTTGAAAATTTTAAAACCTAATAAAACTTTAAATAACCACGAAGGAAAAAGAATTGTGTAAGTCCAAGTTTTAAAAAAAAATGGTTTTTTCATTAATAGATTCTATCAAACATCCAAAGACATCTAAAAAAATTAATAGTTTGAGAAAATATAAAATCTTGTTATAATTTATAAATATATTTTGATTTATTTTATTATATTTGAACATGTTTCGTTAATCTATAATATTAAATTATAAAAATGATGAACTTACAAAAAAAATTCAATACTCGTTTTATAATTTGTAAATATATTTGTTTCGAATGAAAATAAACTATATATAATCATGATTTAACTCCTAAACTTTCATTTAAATAGCTAAATTAAACATCTTTTATTCTAGTTCATTCATCATTCCATGGTTCTTTCTTTTTCCTTCTTTTTCTAATTTAACTTTTTAACTCGATTTTTCTATTCTTTTTCTCTCGTTTGGTATAATTTTTTTTAGTAGACTTTATTATTATTATTATTTTGTTAATAGCAACATTGTTCTCAACAATTTTTTTCTTTTTTTTTTAAGTTTTATTTAGGAAGAGGCATTGTCTAGTGGAGGTCTAGAAATTAAAGAGATATATCTCTCTTCTTTTTATTTATCATAGATATGTTCTCTTCTTGGTTGATGATCTATTAAGATTATAACTTTTGTATGCTTTTGTAGCTTTTTTTTTTTCTATACGATTCATCTATTCTTCCTCACATCTTATCAAGATGTTGTAAAAGAAGACATTGCTTTAATGTTCAGAAAAAATTTAGAGGTTGAAATAATTTTAAAATAGGATAAAAGTGATCAAAGAAATTTGACATTTTTAAAAATATCAAAATAAATTAAAATATTTACAAATTATAACAAAATTTTGGATTATATCAATGATAGAAACTGAAAATTTTATCAATATATATTAATGTTCAATAAATATTATTGATAAAATTTAAAAATTTGTTATTTTTTACGATTTTTGTGCTAGTCATATAGCTTTTTTCTTTTCTTCTGCTTTTTAGTTTCTGTAAACCTACATATTAAGTGAACTTAAATTAATTTATTATTTTTACTATGCTTGGTATTTTGTTTTCTCCTTTTCAAATTTATAATAATTATATAGCAATTCATTTATGTCTAGTATAAAATAAATATAATAGAAACAAATTATTTATTTTATTGCTATCAAGGATTTGAACTTAACAAATCAAAAAACAATTCGAAAACTTTAAAAAGTATATATTAATTCAAATTTAAATGAAGTAGTATTGATTTTTTCAAAATAAAAATTAAATATTAAGTCAAAGACTTTTATTTGAACTTATATATGTATTTTTTATTTTTAACGCTACGAAACATGTGCAATGTCTATAATTTTAAT
The DNA here is from genome assembly GCF_000004075.3 of Cucumis sativus. NCBI lineage: Eukaryota > Viridiplantae > Streptophyta > Magnoliopsida > Cucurbitales > Cucurbitaceae > Cucumis > Cucumis sativus. Next base: position 3,051,423 of record NC_026661.2, on the reverse strand, counting down.
TAGATTACGTTAAAAGCATGTATCTTAAAACTTAATTTAAATGAAAACAAAACAAGATACAAATGTAATATTCTCAAATCTAGAAGCCAAATAAAAATTAAACTCAAAACTTATGTGCAAGTATGTAATATTTTAGACAATGTTAAATTAAAAATTTGTGGGTAAAAATGGGCAACATCTCAAGACTTATAAACCAAATGTAACCTAGAAACCCAATTCGAACCGAAGATATTTTTTTCTTAAAAGAAAAATGATTTATAATTAGTATAAATTATTCCACCCCATTTAAAAATTGTGGACCAAATATGTATTGAATTTTTAGTACAAATAGACTCTAATGTTGAATAACCTTAGTGAATACGGTCAAATTTTAATTTGAATGTGTACAAATGAAAGGTCGGTGAGGGTCTTTTAAAATCCACAAAAATGATTTATTGTGCTGTTTTTGACTTTCAAGTTTCATTAATTTTGATGGCTAATCAATCGATCTTAATTAATGAAATGGTGTTAAAATTCATCTTTTGAAACCATTTCTATAAATTTATTGTAGTTTGACTTTCACAATATTTTGCATATGTATATATATATATATATATGATAAGTGGGTTTTCTTTTTCCTCTTTTTTAGTTTATACCCTTTCATTTGCCTAACCATGTTGATTAACATTTTGGTATTTTTGTTAATTATTTCTTGATGTTCTTTAATTGATTAGTAATATGGTGTAATATCATCTTTTGAACTACCTTTTACAACCACACCTAAAAGTTATAATTATATAAAGATTCATTAATATATGAAAGACACTCTAATTATTCTGTATTCAAATTTGGGGTAATAGTTTTGAAATTTAAACGGTAAAAACTAATTACACAAACTTTGTTTGTTTATGTTTATAATTAATTAGACTTTTCAGTCCACCATTTTTCCTCGATTATTTTCTTCAAATATTTGCGTAGAGAATCTCTCATATCACACACACCCTCACTTTGGGTCTAGGGTTAATTATAGTAAACACCTGTGGTGAAAGTATTAAACCACAAACAAAAGAATCACATATTAGATAGAACACACACATGCATGCATTCACTTCTTAAATTAATCTTTCCTGCAATAGCAAACCATGAGTGATGTGCATGGCATGCCTTGCCAGTAATTAATTACTACATACCCAATCAAAACAAAGAGAAAAGAAAAAAGAGTACTCCTATACTACTATATGTCTCTCTAATCAACTAATAAAATTAATACGAGAGTGAAATATCGAAAACAAAGATAAAACTATATATAATATATATGTGTGTTTGAATTGGTTGTAATTATGAAGGATGGGTAGGAGATTAATGGAAAGATCGGGGGGTATAATTGCAAATGTTAGGAATGCCCATAACAAAGAAAACCGACCAATCAGAAGGTGCCACTAACATACATTGCATCTACACTAATTAATTAATAGTTTGATTTTAACGTTATCCAGATGTAGGGTGAGGATTGAGTTTCAACATTTACCCTCCAACTGCTTTGTAATGACCAACATGACACGGATTCCTCCCCATTAATTGCCCTTTCCCATCCCTCTCTTTCGTGTGACTTAACTAACTCTTCCATATGTACTCTTTCGTACTTTCACACTTTTTTTTTTCTTCTTTCTTTCTCCTTAAATTATCAACTTTATTTTCATCATTTCAACCTCATTTCTATGCTAAAAAAATTTGTCCTTGCTAACTACAAAATATATGTGAAAAAAGGAACTCAATGGTTTTTCTAATTGGATAAAACTCGATAGTTTAACAATATAATGTTGATTTAGGGTTAACGAATTCGAGAGAAAAACTCTAAAATATATAAATTAATAATGGGTTGAAAATGAAAACGTCTAACGAGATAAATTCATCCATTTAATAGATATATTTAAAAAACTTAATGATTTTATAATCTTTTGAACACGAGATATACTTTCATATTATATCAAATTGATGAAATATGTTTGAGAATTGTATAAAAATTAACAATTATACTAATTTAAAATTTATTCTTTTACAATTTTGACGTGAAAACGTGAGTCATTAAAACTTTTAAATTTGAATCAATTTAAACTTTACATTTGAAATCATCCATACATCCATTGTCATGTGTGTATTATGGACAATGAGAGTTATATTTCAACCAGTTTACTTGTAAAAATTTATAAGCTTAATTGACATAATTATGAACAGCTCACAGTTTATACAACCATAAATTGACATATTCTCCTAAAATTTAATTATAAATGACCAAAGTTGTAATTTTACACTTTTTATTTGTCCCTCACAACCAATTTTGTTGACCATTTGCAAGTGGGTGTAAGGTTAAGAAATCTTTATATAAAGGATCCACCTTTTATCACCTTTCATGCACTTCAATACTTCTCTCTGCTATCACTCTTCAATTACAACTACAAGAAGAAAAAAAACAGAAATGGTTTGCTTTTGCTTTCTCGTGGATCAGACTCGTCAGGTACGGCGGAGCAAACCGGCTGCCGGATTTTGTTCCCGGTGTGGCGGCGGAGCCAGCGTCGCCGACATGAAGACCGCCACTAGATTTTGTTTCGTCCCATTTTATTGGAGGTCTTGGAGAGCCATTATTTGCACTTTCTGTGGAGCTATTATCAGATCCTATCGCTAACCTTTCCTCTTCTTCTTCTTTTTCTTCTTCTTCTTTATTTACTTAGAACTTGTCTAATTTTTCTTGACTTAGGTAATTAAATTCCTAATCCCATATTGTATTGGTCTGGACTTCTCCCAATCTTTTCACGTTTCTTGTAACACGGTTTCTTGATTATAATTTTAATGATGTTCATATTCCTTTTGTTTTTCTCCCCCACTGAGAACAGGAAGAAATTATTCTCAATTTGTGAAATTGAATTATTTTCTTCGAAAACAAGGATTGTTACTATGTAATAAGATTCATTTATGCTTAAGGATCAGAGTTTAAATGAAGGAGAATAATCTCAATAAATGTTGTGAGCTGAAAGTGGAAGAGAGAAAAATTGATGATTCAATATATGTCCAAAGGTCTGTCGGATACAAAAATGAAATGTAATAATGGTAAGGGGTGTGACTAGAAATCAATGTGAAATTACAAAAAGGATTTCAGCTTCTTACATTTATTTGTGTAAATTTAGTGGGTTTGATTAGTGAATGTTTTCTCAAAAACTTCACTTTTAGTTTTCACTGACCAAATTCCCTCAATTCCATTATTTACCAAAGTTGAATTTCAGCTGCCAACAGTAAACAGGAATAACAAATTAATGTTATGTTCTTTTCTTTTCTGATTTTTTTGTAAAAAATCACTTGACCTTATTAATTCGATTTGCCTAGGCTCCAACCTTATTAAACTAACATTCTCACGTGTGAGTCGCTTGTGCCACAGGCAACAAACTTGAGAGGCAAAAAGGACAGCTTTCTAAAGGTGTGAGGCATCTTTCAGTTTGATTCTTTTATCTTTTCATTTCATTAAAACTATATAGTATAAACAAAATGAATGTGGGTATTAATTTGTTTGTCTTTCTTAGCAGATTATTGAAGCTTCTATCAATCACTTCATGGAATGTCACAAACTCTTACCTCACCAACATAATTATAAAAGGAGGAATCAAAAGTGACATAAAGTCGAGGCTTTTGTCCACATAAGAGGATATTCCTATTCCCAAGATACCAACTACACAGCTATCGTTTCTAAGCAGGCAGCAGATTCCAGCTGCCTTCATTTATGATGAATTGATACTTTTACATAGAAGAAGAAACATGTTTTTCTGCTCTACCTTTCATCATCCTTTCCAATACCTCCATTTGATTGTCAATGCCAATTGCGCCAACCACTGCATTCAATATTCCCACCTCTATTCTATGTCTGATTTTGTAAACATCATTTCTATCTCTTGATCTTTCACAACTTGAAAGCTCTCTGCACATTGCACTGTCTTCAACTTGTTTCGATGTTTTAAATGTTGTTAATGATCACATTATTGATATCACACACCAATATGAAACAGATGTGATGTAAATTACACGGCAATACGTTGTTAATACCACGCAAACTCATCTCCATCATTGTCTTTGTTGCATATTCTATTCTTTACTAGAGAAGGCATATAAAGTACTGAATCTTAAAGTGCTATAACGGTCAGTAAAGACATTAAATAAGGCTGAGTTTAATCTGAAATTTCTCTTCTTGGTTGTCCTTAAAATGTTGTATGAGAAGAGCATCATACAAAGAAATGAAATGGGAATAATCAGGGCAGAAGAATTGTTCTGCAGATTCAATCAAGCTTTTGCGTTCCTTGTGAAGTCAATGCAGGTCTGGCAGCTGCAATCTGAAAATCGACAGATATCACAGCCAAAGCAGACACAGGAAGTGCAACCCTTGCATGTTGGTGAACGGATGCATCCCCTATAAACCCTCCGGCTCGCTCGTTCTTCATCAGTGTCACATGTTATTCTGCAAAACAAGAAGTAATACGAAGTTTTATTGGACTTTCAGGATCACAAGGGTAATGCAATCTCAAAGTAAATATGTACTTGTCATATGGTAGATCAGCACAAGTCCAATCACTATCTGCCAAAGCATCATGGTGAATTCGGCATTCCTCTTTTGTCCTAAGTCGAAATCTGCGTTCCTTGTTGCAACTACTACATCGAACAAACTCATCACGGTGACATGCTCGCCCGTTTTGGGATCTACTGGATCCATTGCTGTTTTTTAGCGCCTGATTGTAGTACTTGAGGAGAACAGTCTTGTACAATGGAACCTTATCTCCATCAACTATGACCCAAACATTGTTCTTCCATTTTCTTGCTGTTTCTCTTCCGGAGTGCTTTTCAAATGCAGCAGGAGTCAACTTGTCTAGTTGGTAAAGTTATAATGCAAATTAGGAATAAGGAATTTCCACGTGAAATAAGATCTGTCTCATAAATATTACATCATCGGCATGCATAATATACTTTTCACATTCAGATAAAGCAGAGTAATCATATTATTAAAACATGCACGTTTGCCCTCATATAGAACCAATCTGATTGATTCTGATAAAATCATAAATCCACGGGAGGTAATTTTAAACTAAAAGATTTTTCACGTGAAAGAGGCATAAATACTGGAGCACTAAGTGAAACCAACTTTAGCTCAGTTGATTCATACATCATATGAAGATTAACAACTAAAACAATAAAAAAAATATAACAAATCGACCTGGGAAATCATCATGTGGTATTTTACTTGCTTATGCTTTGTGCCCTATTCATTTGGATGGGATGTTAACATAATGAGCTATTTAAAGACATTCCTCAAGTGTTATAGCCAGTTCAGGTCCTCAACGATCCACCACATACACAATCATTAGCAAGAACAAAGCTCTCATTTCCTTAGGTGGCAAGCATTATATTGTGTCAAGACAAGATGAAAAAATAAATATCACCAAATGCTTCATAAAATATAAGCAGCCATGAATAACCAAAAGAGCTACTGGTATTAAGGTGTGATACTATGATTAGTCTGCCCAAAAAGAAGTAAAAAACAGAACCTTAGCGTCAAAACCTAATCCAAGTAAGCAACTATAGAGCAGAAAACCACAAACCAGATAGCATTTCCATTATTTCATATTGGATTTCAAGCTAAGATTCCCACTTTTGAAGCTAAAACATTTTGGTCATAGACAAAACAATCAGTTAGAAATGACTTTGGATGTGCTTAAAAACACTTATTAAGACACTTCAAAAGAAATTCACACCCGTTTTAATCAGAAGATTGTCATCAATTACCACATCAATAATTGAAATTTTGGTAAAAATAAAAAAAAACCATACGTGTTTTTGCTTACCATTATCAAATATTGTTGATTCACTCAGACAAAACAACAAACACTTCAACTGCATGCCATGAAAATAAAGAACCCACTTGAAAGACTAAACTCTCCATCTCCATCTGTAGTACTAGTTCTCTTATCCTCTTGAGTAAGACCCTAACCCTATCCATAACCCCAATGAATGCAGGGACAGAAAGTGACACCCATTAACGTCAAACTTCATTTTTCAAATCCATGAAAAGACAAATACAAGGACAAACCCACCAAAGCATGCATAAAAATGAAAACAGAACTGAGAAGAAACGAAGAACTGTATTTCGAATCTCATCACAAGTATCCCCAAGTAAAGAACTCAGCTATATATCATACATTCAAGATATGTTAGTAAAGAGACTGAATATAAGAGAAGAGAGAGAAGGGATTAAAAAAAAACCTTCATGACAACCGGGAGTGCATTCACAGGTGATTTCAAGTTCACCATTAACAAAAATCCTCAACCTCCCAACAGAATCGCCATATCGATGACTAGTACAGCCACAAGTGACTTCCACAAAATCTCCACCGAACTTAACCCCACTCATCTCACTCAACTCTTCGCTAGAAAACAAGACGAACCCATTTTCATCCACCCCACTAGCCATCTCCCAGTCGAATGTCCGATTAACTCTGTAAATCAGAAATCCAGATTGAACCCAGAAACGAAATGGGGGAGAAATCGAAGAAAAGGGTAGAGAACCCAGAAAAATTCAGGTAAAAAGAGATATGGGGTTGGTGGGGTTTTTTTTATGGAAAATAGAAAGAATCTGGATAGGCGGTCATATTGAAAGGGTGGAGATAGATCTTGAGGAAGGCATGGATAGAGAAAGAGAGGAAAATTAAAGGGTTGGAGGGATGGATGAATTTGAATGAAGAAATGAGACCTGGGTATAAGGGAAGGCAATGACGTGTGCGAGAGGGGGTTATTGTTATGCCCTTCTTGCATGATATGATATGACATTAGAGAGAAGAGAAGAGAAGAGAAGAGAGAGACACACACTGAAGAAGAATCGGGGGCCGTTCATGCCTTTGCTTTGCCTTGCCAAGCCTTCGCATTTTTTTTTTTTTTTTGAATTGTCACTCACTTTTTCGTATGCTTTCAAAATATCATTTTCTTTTTCTGTTATAAATGTATTTTCTTTACTTCATATATACTAAAATTTTTACATTTCAACTTTGTATTATGGTTTATATATATTTACTCTCCTTTGCTTTGCTTTGCTTTGCTTTAGTTGAGATATATTTTTACATTTAAAATCATTCACTCACATTTTTATTCTAAATCATTTTCAGAAAAAAAAACGTCACGTCTTTTTTTATATCATAATTCTTTAACTTATTCCACCATAAAGTTAATTTTTAAAATTTTGAGATATGTATAAATACAAAATAAGAGAAAAATTAAGTGTTTATTAACACAAAAGATGAAAGTTCTAACAACTTAACCTATACTTTATTGTAGTTTATAATTCAATTAAAATTATGGAATGGGCATGATTGAAAAAATTAATTATATAAGATGAGAGTTGTATTTATAATTTAAATTATTATAGATGCATGTATAACATTTATAGGTAATATAGTGTGATCAAAGCTGGTGGTTTTCTATAGACATTTAAAGCTTCCTTTATAAAGCATTAAATTAAATTGGAGATGACCAAGTAATCCTCCTTAGTTGGATTATTCTCTTTAATTGTTTTTAATATATATGTAGACTATTTAATTAAAGTTTGAAAAAATTATTCAGGTACTTTAAATGATTTTAAAATTAAAAAATAAATTTCTAAATATAAAAAAGAAACTTAAATATTTTAATTATTATACGGACAATTGCTATTCAAATGTAAGTGTATTTTAGGTTGCACCTGTATATGTGACCCAGAAAGTTGTCAAGTCAAAGATGTTTTAGTATGTTTAAAAAAATTATTTTTAAAATTTATTTTATGTGTTAAAAAGAGAAGTATGAGATTGGATATAACTTAAGTTGCAACCAATGATTAGGTTGAGTCTAAATGAAGTTTAAATATATGAAAGTTGTATTAATAAAATAAAAAGAAGAAGTTTAATGGAAGAGGTAGAGAGTTTAAAGTATAATTGAAGTTGGATATATTTTATTTATTATTATTTTGTGAATATATAATTAATTAAATTATAGATATATAAATGCAATGAAAGGCAATAAGGGAGAGTGCACTTTTGGTGGTTGATGCCATTGAATTTGCATTATTATTTTGTCCATATGATTTAAATAATTTCGTGGGAGATGGGATGTGATTCCCTTTTTTGCTTTATATTTTGGAATTGCCCAATTGGGATTTGCTATGACTTTTCTCTTCCCCACTATATGCACCAAATTATATTTGTAAAAGCATACATGATCAAAAGCACACCTTGAAAAGGCAATTCAAAGATGTGTCCTCTTCACTAACTATTTCAATTCCTTTTCCTTTTTCCTTTTTCCTTTTCCTTTTTCCTTTTTTCTTTTATATATATTTATATTATAAATACATATAATAAGAAAAAAATTAACTATTTACTTTTATAATTATATAAAAAAAATTGTAGAGAATGATTTAAATAATATTCTAAAATCATCTATTTTGTAGAACCAACCTTTGAAGAAGTTTAAAAACTAACGCATGAATATAACTTTTAAAGATAGTTTTAATGAAAGGTCTAAATTGATTGATTTGTCAAAATGTTTTAGTCAACCTGGACCCAAATTATTATAAGTTTTGTATAAAATTTTGAAAGACGGTATGAATTAATATATTTATTAAAATTATAGTTTAATTTGGTGTAATTATTGTTTTAAATATTTAATTCCAAAGATTAAAAGCACAAATTGATAGCTGCCCTAAACTTTTAAAATCATAGGATAACACATGCACAGAGAAAAACAATAATTTGGAGTAGCTACAAATAATTTGATGAATTAAAATACCATACACAAACAACATTAACTCTCTTAAATAATCATCATGGATTGATCTAGTGGTAAAAATATTATTAACTAATTAAGAGGTCATGGATCACCCACGTGTTTGACTTAAAAATAATGTGATTAAATTATTTTAGATAGTTATTTAGGTTTAGTTTGATAACCAATTTTGTTTAGGATTTTTGTTTTATTAAATTTGATTCATAATTCAACTATTGTAATTAAGAAATATACAATTTATGATAAGATATAGAGAAGAAATATGCTTAATTAAAAAAAAAAAAATAGTTATCATTACCAAACATGGCCTTAACTTTTTTATTTTATCGTTACTCGTAATTCACAAAGTGACTTAAAAGTTTAAGTTGGTCGATGAAGTTAAATAATTAAATTTTCTATCACTCACCACTTCCATCATTTATAGGTTTGATATATAAAAGAGGCTTAAACACAACTTTGTTAGATCACATGCTCTAATGTCATCTTAAGTCACCGTCCTTTATTATTACATCACTTAACAATTATTTTCTTTAATTACAACACAAAAGTGGGAATTTTGAAGTTTTTTTTTTTCTTTTTAAGAATTATATCTCAATTACTGTTTATCAAATAAGGTAAACTCTCATTTAAACTATACATACTAATATCTATTATCTATATTTTGTAATATAGCCCTTACATAATTTTTTAAAAAGAAAACCTTATGGTTCATCTCTTCTTTTGGTGTATTTAAAATTTCAAAATATAATTATTCTTATAAGAAAAAAAATGTTGAACCTACAAAGTTGAAAATGAGATTGGATTTCGAATAATTAATGGTGGGTACTATTAGAAAAAACTTAATGTGAATATGTAACAAGTTGATTGCAAATTTAAAATTGTTGTTTTTATTTCTCACTGTCTTCTTCCTAACAACTGATTTGGACGGCACCTAACTCCCAATAGTTTAGTCTCACAATTCTTTCGACCCAACTTTAATTGACTTAAAAAAATATTTTTTAATCATTTTTTTATTTAAACTATTTTGAGATAAATGGTTTTAAATACATTTCTAAGACTACATATTTTGATTTTTTTTTTCAAAATGGCTTATATTTTAAATTAAATATTTGTAAATGTATTTCAAACATTCAAATTTAAAGGACTTTATATTATCTTTAGAAATCTATGTTGTTATTACAAGCTTACCTTATGCACCAACGTAAAGTATCAATCTCAGTGGCCACGGCTAATGATTCTCTTTCTAAATTTCAGAATAATGAAAATGGGCTTCGGCCCAACTACTTTTTCTGTTGGGCTTTGCCCTTTCGGGGTGGGAATCGAGCTAGCCCAATTGGGAAACTACCGATTTGTACTACTTTTTTCTTGTATCAACTAAAATTCTATATTAATAAATTTAGAGTTTGTGGGTTTAATGGATGAAAAATATAAGTCTAGTATGATGCTAAAACAAATGGGATGTGTGAGAGAGTATAAATGGTTAGTTCTTCGAATTTGTTAATTTTCACGATTGAATCAATTTAAACATCAAATTAAGATTAATTAGCTTTGAACATCGTTTATTGTATCAATTTTAATTGTCGATTTCATTCGTCCCACATTTGAATAAGTCTAGACACGTATAAGAATTATTACACGGACAAATTTCACTCATTATATGTAGAGGTTTGATTCGAAACATAATTTCATAATTAGTGTCGTAAAAAGTTTATACACAAATCAAAAGTTTGATTCATTTGGTACACTTAAAAACATGAAAAATGGGCTTTTTTAAGAACTAAAAATTAATAGAAAAAGAAAGATGCACCAAAGAAAATTGAAAGGCAAGTTTAAGAGCTCACAAGGATTCAATACTGAGTTATGTAGGATAGATTTCTTGTATAGCATATCTTACTTTAAAATACTACTTTTCATTATTCTACTTTAATATGTGTTATATTTAACACATTTTAGTCACAGTATTTTTACAATTTTGGTAGAGTTTTTAAAAAATATAAAAAATTAACAAACTATTTACGGAATAAAACTATTAAAAGACAAAATTAAACATTTAATTTTTGTATGGATGTAAATATTTTATTTTTGACAATTTTCCTTTCTAACTATTAAATATACCTTAGAGCTAGTTAGTTTGTAATTATTTTAGTTGAAATAATATTAATATTTTTTTTCAAAACCTACCATAAACCCATGACCTAATTGAATATATTTTATTACAAATATAACCATTAGATTCAAAATAATTAAATATATAACAATATTTTTTAAAAAATTATAAATATAACAAAATCTGTTAAAGTTTATAAGTGATCGACAGTTTATCAAGAATATGAGTCTATCACTAATAGACCATGCAATAATATTTCAAAATTTTATTTGTCGGTTATTGACATTTGAGTTGAATTCAAATCATTTGACTCACTTGTTGGAAGTGGGTGATGAATGGTGTATGGAACTCTTATTGGTGCGGCTGCTGAATGGCTTCGGAGGGAGATTGATGCTTTGGAGGGAGAGGGTCTTGCTTTGCTCTTCTACAGGAACTTAAAAATGGTGGTGGAGTGTGGACACCCTTGGTATGCGCTATTAATGATAGATCTTTCCCATTGGAGTGGTGTTGAAAGAATTTTGATGTTTGCTGTCTAGTCTTTCACATCCATCGTCTACATTGTATTTTAAAAAATGCTAATGGTGTCAGTGGGCTTTCAATAATGGGTATAATGGCCATTGTTTGTTGTGTGTGTGTATAGATAGAATAAAGAAAAATGGGGTATGGTATGTGGTTTTGATTGTAAAGTGAATAATTTGGAGTAGTTAATATAAAGTCAAAACACTTTAGGGGCTCAAGAGCAACCGACACCCCCAACCCTCTCTCTCTATATATTTAATCAATTCAAACAAAAAAAAAGAGAGAGAGAGAGAAAGAAAGAAAAAACCTTCAATTAATGTTTGTGTTCATTTTTTCTTTCTTTCTTTCGGTGTCTTAAAAATATACTTTTGGTTTTGGTATACCAATCAAATAAAGAGCTTTAAATTTACCAATTTCCCTAAATGAAATTTTTTATTTATTGTTTAAGAACACCAACTCCAACATTTGGTATTATAGGACAATTCAAGTTTGAAAAAATCATACGTCATTTTCTTTTTTTGTAGGTGTCAATTTGCTTTCGTAATTAAATACTTTCTACTATATTTTCCATTTTGTCATTCATTAACTTCAATAAATACACATAATATATGATTATTGAAAAAATATGTTAGATTACAAATTACGTTTCATGATCTACGCAAAGTTTTTAATTAATTGGTTTAAGTTTAATTTGAATTTGGTTGCTATAGTTTTGGCTTAACTTCAATTTTGGTTGATATGATTTTCAATTTTCAATTTCATCTCCATTAGAAATTAGATTAAAACTTTACTTAATCTAAATAATTCATAATTTATGGATTATTTAGATTAATTATGATCTAAATAACCAAGTTTAAATAACTTTTAAATGACTAGTGAAGTTTTTTTTTTTTAAATAAAAAAAACAATATTTTCTCTTAAATGTATTTATTTTGACATTTAGTATGTACTCACCAAATATTCACAACCACCTACCTATATGTTTAAGTTGCCAAAATAAATACACAAAAGATTAATGTCGTATTTGGTAATTGTTTAGTTTCTACAAATTAATAAGGTAATATCACTTTTATTTACTAGTTTCATTGTTTACATTTAAGTAACTTTTTCAAAACCAAAACTAAATATTACAAATTTATAATGGGGTATATTGGGGGTGAACCAAACGCGCTTAAGTGAAGCGTGGGGAAGTTAAAGGAAAAGATAAAAACAAATAAAAATAAAATTGATTATTTTATTGCCACCAAAAATTAAAAATTAAATTTGCTCTTCTTTTTTCTTTGAACAAATTGATTAAACACTGTGTTCTTTATTTATTTATTTTTCATGTTTTGCCAACATTTGAAGCAAAAACCAAATCCACTCAATCGCCCATTTCTTTCTGTACACGGTCACCTCTTTCTTCTCCATTTTCACTCTCTTTTTCTCTTGCCCTACCTTTCCCTTTCTTCCTTTCGCCGATCACCCACTGTTTCTCATCCATCAAACTCAGCACATTCACCATTCCAAACTTCTTCTCTTTTCACTTTCTTCAACCCCATTTTATTTCACCTCTCTCTTCTTCTTTTTCCCCTTTCTGATTCATTCTCTAAATACCCAGTTAGGATTCTCTCTGTTTTCTCTCCTTTTCATTTCCCCCTCTATTGCTTTTCTTTTTCTTCCCTTCCCTTATGAGCTCTGTCAAGCTCACAGTCCCACCGTTTCCCTGCTACTTCCTCTGTACTTTACTTCAATCGATTTAGATCTGACTTTGTTCGAGGAAATCTAGCCGTTATCTGTTACTTCGATTCATTGGGCGTTTCGGCTTAATTCTATTTACTTGCTTGCCGTTTATTTGAGTTACTTCTCTTAAATTTCTCCCGTTGGTTTGTGGCTAGATCGTTGATTACATGAAATGGGTTTCTCTTTTGAGCTTGTTTTGATTGTTTCTGAGCAATATTAGAATATACTTCGAATGATTTCCATTCTTTCTTCTTCTTTTTACACGAGGCCAGTTGGGATTCTGGCCAATTTGTTGTTGGTCGCTTTAATAACAGCATTGGAGATTTTGGCAGAGGAGTGAGTGACAGAAATAGTAGCTTTGTGCGAGTTATCAATCTGAGGTTAAGTGCATTTTTCGGAATGATAGGGCGTAAAGCGAATGTGGGTGGCTTTTTAAATCCGTCATGGATGAGGAAGAACATGAATTCTCATTCAGGAAGGATGTTCAGCGATAGAAAATGGATTGTTCCGTTCTTTGCAAGTCTGCTCATTTCAGTTACCCTGCTTCTAACAGCTACTTTAGGGTTGTTTATTCCTTCACAAAGTGATGAGCCATTGCCATTGGATGCTGTTTCGTTTGTAAAAGAGGAGGATTCGAGTGGTTTTTTCATTGAGCCTGAATTAAGAAGTTCATTGAAAGAAACAAATGGTGTTGTGAAAATGGAACCTCCAAGATTAGCCTATCTAATTTCGGGTACAAAAGGCGACAGTCGGAGAATGATGAGGACTTTGCAGGCTGTATATCACCCAAGAAATCAATATGTTCTGCACATGGATCTGGAGGCTCCACCTCGAGAAAGATTGGAGCTGACGAATCTAGTGAAGGCTGATTCAACATTCAATGAGGTAGAGAATGTGCGTGTAATGGCTCAATCAAATTTGGTTACATATAAAGGTCCTACAATGATTGCTTGCACGCTTCAAGCAATATCGATTTTGTTGAAGGAGAGTCTGGATTGGGACTGGTTTATAAATTTAAGTGCTTCAGATTATCCATTGATGACACAAGATGGTTAGTGCACTTGTTCTATACTTCTATGATCAGTTCATCTTTTCCATTTCCTATTGATGAATATATTTCCATGTGATCAAATTCTCTTCAAACGTGCAGATTTGCTTCATGTGTTTTCCAACTTGACTAGAAATTTCAATTTTATTGAGCATTCGCAGATTGCGGGGTGGAAATTGTATGTAGTAGTTAACGCCTTGAAGTTTTTTTTTTTTTTTCTGATCTAGTAATTATAAGCATGCCATGTTATGATAACCAACATCTATATATCATTTCAGGAGTCACCGAGCGAAACCAATCATCATCGATCCAGGTCTTTACTTATCCAAAAAGTCGGAACTTGCTTGGACAACTCAAAGACGCTCACTTCCAACATCCTTCAAGTTGTTTACAGGTTAGTATGCATATCATTTCTTTCATGTACTAATCTGCACGTAGGTGCAATTGTTCTCCGATGTATAGTAACTGAGCAACAAGGTTAATTTTTTCCATATTTAGAAGGTTATTTTTTTGGTTCAGTTGTAGACTAAGTTGAACAAACTAGCCATGTTATACGATCAAACAAAATTTGATACTAAATAGATTATTAATTGACATCCCTAGAATCTTTTGACTGTAAATTTCGAGAAATTCCCATGCGTAACCCCATTAGCATTTGTAAGGAACTTGTTTGCTTAGCTATTGTAAGGAACTTGTTTGTAAGGAACATATTGTAAGGAACTTGTTTGATGGACAAGTTCCTTACAAATGCTAATGGGAAAGAGCTTTTGATGGACAAGTATTTTGGGTTGACTAGCTTTGTTTAGAGTCCTTTCAAATATCTGAACTTTTAGTTCTTAGAACTCAGTTTCCTATGTTATATTTGTAGGTTCGGCATGGGTAATGCTGACACGATCATTCGTTGAGTATTGTATATTGGGATGGGATAATCTCCCACGAACCATCCTCATGTACTACACAAATTTTCTCTCATCGCCCGAGGGCTATTTTCACACTGTAATCTGCAATAACGACGAATTTAGACACACTGCAGTAAGCCATGACCTCCATTACATTGCTTGGGACAATCCTCCAAAGCAACATCCACTCTCTTTGACAATGAAGGACTTTGATAAAATGGTGAATAGCAATGCCCCATTTGCTCGAAAGTTTGCCAAGGATGATTCCGTCTTGGACAAGATAGATAAAGAACTGCTTGGCAGAACGAGCAGATTTTCTCCAGGGGGATGGTGTATCGGGAGCTCGGAAGGCGGTGCTGACCCGTGCTCGGTACGTGGAAACGATTCTGTGTTCACGCCAGGCCTCGGGGCTGGCCGGTTGCAACAGCTTCTTCATTCACTGTTGTCCGAAGAAATTTTGAAAAAACAGTGTACATGACAAAATAGGTATAAGAAAAGCTCACAGTTTTACATCTCAATTGTATATCATTGCATCCATAGAATTATGAGGCTATTAAAAATGACCCAATTTTGCTTTTTCCAAATTTTAATTTTACCGTTATCAATATATCAGTTAATATTTTTGTAAGTAAAATAAATTATACAATTATTTAGAATAATAATCAATTTGCTTTTCACTCACATACAAGTCATGAGTTATTATTAGGTTAAGGAATCACTCTTATTAACAATTTAGTTATTACATACACTTAACTTTGAAGAGATTTTTATGTTGTTACTTTCATGCAAGCTTGGGCGATAAAAAAAAGTATTCTTTTAAAAAACTATGTTATTCAGTATTAAGGAATCATCAATTACCAACAATGAAACAGATCTAAGTTGAATGATTTTAGTCTTTTAAAAAAACTGTGGATTGTACCAAATGGATTGTGATGTTGTTTAGAAGATCTCCTCAATCTCATAGGCCCAGAGCAAATGAATGCTATAATAATGAAGGTTGACCCACCGAAACCTCTCGTAGTACAAAATTAAAGCCAATTCCATGTAATTCTAAAACATAAAAGGATAAAAAAAAACGCCGTTGCCGGGGATCGAACCCGGGTCACCCGCGTGACAGGCGGGAATACTTACCACTATACTACAACGACTCAGTTGATGATAGAATCTAAACATTACATAATTACAATTAATAACTAGTTAGATTTTTAATGTCATACTTATTATGACGGGAACTTAATACGAAATTATATCAATCTTTATTCTTTTCATGTCTACAAAAGTCGTTTGTCATCTTGAAATAAGTTAAAAAAATAAATAAAATGATAACTAAACGTTATTTTTTGTACGAATTTTAAAATCGGTCTATCAAATTAAATATTCAATATTTAAGTAACAAAGGAAGGGAGTCTAAATATATTTCACATCTGGACACCTTATTTGTAATCAAACAGGTTTAAGATAAATATTTTTGTAATTATGAAGTAATCAAAATGCTCAAACCACTTATAAAGCAACTTAGTAAAATTTCCTACAATAAAGCAGAGGTAAATCCAAAAAGAAAAAAACAAAATCATGTTGGTTATAGTTTGGAATATTTTTGTTGAATTACGAATAAGAATAAGACAACCATGTTAATTACAACCTTACTTTACACCTGGAATTCAATTCTTTATTCTGTATGTTTCTTCACACATATGATAAGACATTTGATTAGCACATATTTTATACTAATAAAATTAAACTCACTTCCACACTACTTTATCATACATTTTATCCTAATTACTTTGTTCAAATATGATAGGGTTTGTGTCCATTAACATATTGATCTATAATATTAATTCCATCATCTCAAAGTAGGTCTCATCCAATATAAAACGTATCTAATTATTTTGACCATTTTTAAAAAAATTAAAAATTTAAGAATAAAGAAGAAAAAGTTTATGGTTGATTGAAGTATAATAAGACTTGACATCAATTGCCATCTTATTTCTCTTCTTTGATCTGAAAATTTCAACTTTCTTGATACTATATTCCATGATTTTTTTTCCAGATCTGTAGAGAAACATTATTTCATGTTCTTATACATGTGGTTCATAACATATTAAAAAAAATCAAAATTTAAATTAAACTTAAACAATGTGTTTTTTGATAGATGGTATATATTTATATTCACTAGTTGTGATAAATGATGAGATATAAACTAGGGTTAGTTGCATAAATGATAAAAAAAAAAAGGTCTAAAATAATTGTGTGTAATAGTGCATGGATAAAACAATTGTTATTTTTATAAATATTATTTCCTTAGGCTATAAATCACATTTATTTTTTAATTTGTGCTATTGGATGAAAATTTCATATAAACTATTAGTTATTAATTTAATAAATTGTTATTTATTTTACACAATATTATGTCCTAATATCATGTTATTAATTGAGTTTTTGGAATACTATATACTTTTAATATAATTATACATTTTAATATTTTATCTCGCACAACAACTGAATTCATAAGGTTTAAGAAATATTTCATTTCACTTCACTAATCTTCAATTGAACATCCATTCTATATTTTGATGGTTAGTCGGATCTCAGCCGTAGTTTTTCATCTCTTGTCAAATTACCTTGACCTTATTTGTGATTGGAGATTGAGCTGCTAGTTCTGATATGTTGACCAAACGATGATGGCTCCAAACGCTTGACCTGGTAGGTGAAGGAAAACAAAAAGTCTTTATACATACCAAGAGGTGGATTCAAAATATGCCTACTTTCAGGCTCAATAAAATTTGAGTCAAGATGACAAACACAAAAAATATTACCAAAAAGTTTTTGGATATAGCGAAAATATAAAATTGTTAGTTTTTAGAATTTGTTTTGTTTCAATAAAAAAATTATATACAATTTTTAAAATATAAAGAAATAAACCAAAATATTTATAAATATAGTAAATTATTATAGTTTGTTCATGATAAACCACTATCTATATTTATCACAACAGTCTATTATAATTTATCGAAGTAATATTGTACCTAATTTTAAAATATTTTAAGCAGTTAGAATAAATTTCTTTCTAGAACGTGAATTACAATAATCTCTACCAACAAAATCTAAATAATATTGTAAATTCAAGTTAAGAAAGTACCTTTAAAAGAAAAAAGATAAATAATAAGAATTATACACGTGTCAAATTTTGGTAAGTGTAGATCCATAAGTTTTGGTGCTCAAAGCCAAAGTTCTCATCCAATTAATTAAACAAATATAGAAGCAATGGATATATTACATGTGGACCTCAAAATTGTTTAGTACATAGGTATGAATTTTTTTTCATACTTTATTATTGTTGTCGATTTTTAAAAAATTGTGTAGAATATTTTAATAAATTGATACACAGGTATAATGTGTCAAATAGTTATAGGTTTTAATATTACTACTTATTGCACATTCATTTTGGTTTCAGAATATTTATCTCGTGTGCTACAAATTGTTCAAATGAATGTTATTAACTTTGTATCAAAAGGAACAAATGCATATAGGGCATCATTTTCCTCACATGTGATAGGAAAAATTCAACAAACCTCATTTATAACTCATGAAATAAAATATATATCACATTTTCTATTGAATGAGATATGCATAATCAAAAAAAATTTCAATAGAGTACCGTGTTTATAATTGGTCCGTTCACACCTACAATTTGCTACTAATCTCTATAAATATCTTTCTACTGCTTTGGACTCACATTATTTTAAAGGCATTATGGAACAGTTGACTCCAACTTGCCACATACTCATTAAGCCTTCCATTATTTTGGCTTCACCTTCCCAATTATTATGACTTATATTTATTTACAAAGTTATTTGTATATGGTATTTACTATTGTCTCCTAGTTGATAATTTAAACCAAAATGGTTTAAATATAGTACCGTGTAAAAGAATTTGAGTATTTAAGTTAATTTTAATACATGAGATCCAATTGACCCTATGACAACCCACCCAACATTCACCTCTTAGGAGGACAAATGACACGGGAAACGGTTTTATATTATACGTTGCGTGCAAAATATCTTGGCCTGTCTACGCCCATTCTGTTTGATCTTGTCAAATAGCTTCCTTCTTCTGCAGAATCATCAATCATACACGTTCGTTGTTCTCTTCCTAGTACTCTACTCATCGTGTTCTTCCGTTGATATGACAATTTTCTCCTTCTTCTCTAGAGCTTCCAGAGCTTTTCATGGCTCCCCTGCATATTCAAAGCTTCTACTTATCAGCACCCTCAGGTTTCTGCTTCTCCTCGCCTTCAATTTTCCCTTTCTTCTCTCTTAAACAGTATCTCCGATAAATACTCGAGGAGCAATGTCTTTCAACCACATTGTTTGGACATGATTTGAGATTTGTTGCTTTGACTTTCAACAACTCTAAATTTTCTTTGTTTTGAGATTCAAGATTCTGTTGGAATTCGACTATTTGTTTGGGAGTAGATTGTTTAAGTTTGTAAAACGACGGAGTGACGGAGTGACGGAGTGGATGTTCAATGAAACCATGACGTAGATCTTGATACTTTAAGTTCTGATTTCATGTTTTAGCTTTTAGTTTCTTCATCCATGACTGGTTTGTATATTTGTTTCCTTATCTTTTACTTCTCAAAATGTATATAGTAAGTGAATGTGATGACTGATTACAAGTAAAAATGAACGGTCATTTCGTTTGCTTCGGTTCTATTTTCTTTTAGTAGTTTGTTGTGCTAAATGGAAGAATCTTCAGGGGACTAATCAAATCTTTAGTTTTGTATTTGTTCAATTATTTGTCTCTGAAATGGTTTTTGTTTTGGTTTCAGTGGCGGAGGTCTATTGGCATATGCAGATTCACAATCAGACGTTGGCGGTTCTGTTGAGGAATCACCAAAAAAGAGAGTTCTGGTGCTTGGAACAGGATGGGCCGGCACCAGTTTTCTCAAGGATCTGGATGCTTCAAAATATGACGTTCAGGTTGTTTCGCCTCAAAATTATTTCTCATTTACTCCTTTATTGCCTAGTGTTACATGTGGATCAGTTGAAGCACGAAGCATTGTTGAACCGGTTCGGAACATCGTGAAGAAGGTAATTTATTTGATTTGTTTAATTTAATTTAACAAAAAAAAGGAGAACGCAGCTTAAGGGCCTTAGAGCTGAAGAGTCCTTAAAAGTAGCGGTCGACTGTACATTTTCACAAAAAAAAAAAAAAAAAGAAAGAAAAATCGCTTGGAGAAGAGTACAGTTTAATTTTGTTTTTGTTCGCAATTAATTGAACTTATGAAGGTGCCTGATCGACAATATTGCTTCTGCAACAGAGAAAAGGTGAAATTAAGTTCTGGGAAGCTGAATGCCTTAAGATCGATGCTGCTAACAAGAAGGTTTTCTGCCAGTCTAATGTTGACAATAATTTGGTTGGCAATAGGGAGTTTGCCTTAGAATATGACTATTTAGTAATAGCAATGGGAGCGCAAGTTAATACTTTTAATACTCCTGGTGTCAAGGAAAACTGCCATTTTCTCAAGGTAAGCAGTTTTGTTTTCATAGTTTGATATGCACTTTTTAGGGTTAGGCATTTTCTGAAATTTTGTTGGTAGTTTGTCGATCTCGGTCCTTGTTTCTTTTGTAGATCATTGTCAATTTGTTAGATATCATATTTAATTCCCATGTTATGATTCGGTAACCATTGTAGGAAGTGGAAGATGCTCAGAAGATCCGCAGAGGTGTGATAGATTGCTTTGAAATGGCTGTGATTCCTAGTCTAAGTGAAGAAGAGCGAAGGAGAAATCTTCATTTCGTTATTGTTGGAGGGGGTCCCACTGGAGTTGAATTTGCTGCAGAGCTTCATGACTTTTTTGAAGAAGATTTGGTTAACTTATATCCTTCGGTTAAAGATCTAGTGAAAATTTCAGTAATTCAATCTGGAGATCACATTTTGAATGCGTAAGGAATGAGTGTTTATACTAAGCCTGCTTTTATGGAACGTGAAGAAAATTAACTCAAAATTTTACTCGTCTTTTGGATTGTATGATTTTTCTGTAGCTCTTGAATCTCTACAAAATCAAAATATTAAGTACATACTGTAGCCTAAGAGGATTAATTTATAAAGGAAAAATCTGACCATCTTTTTATATTGATCTATTGGTTTGGTAAGTTGATGAAATCTTTCTTGCTTAATGCAGGTTTGATGAAAGAATTAGTTCATTTGCTGAACAAAAATTCCTAAGAGATGGCATCGATGTATACACAGGATGTCGAGTTGTCAGTGTATCTGATAAAGAAATTGAGATGAAGGTAAAATCAACTGGAGAATCCTGTTCGATGCCGCATGGACTAATTATCTGGTCTACGGGTATCATGACTCGTCCTGTTGTGAAGGATTTCATGGAGCAGATTGGCCAGGTTTGTTGATTAAGATGTATGTGCTTTTGAGTATCATTTGAGAGGAAGAATAGATAAAAACAAAGGTCTACATTTCGCTATACTTGACCGATGCATTTATCCTATCTGGTCTTATATGTTTCCCAGGATGCCACAATTCTTTTCCTGGGTGGTTATTCTGTTTCTAACTATTAGTTCTTTCTGATATATAGGGTAGTAGACGCATTCTAGCCACTGATGAATGGCTTCAAGTGAAGGGCGCTCAAAATGTGTATGCCATTGGTGATTGTGCTACAATTGACCAACGCAAAATTATGGTATATGAAGCCATAAATGCTTGATTATATTTTAGTGCAGGGTCTATCTGCCAATTTGATTTTGATGAGAGCAATTTTCGTACAGCAATATAACATTTATCAAATTTTACCAATGGTCTTCACTCTTGAAGCTCTAGATTTTCACCCATTTTATTACTTCCTTGAAGTTCTTAAATTTAAGTGTTGAAGTACTTGAATTTTTCTCGAGTTGTGGAGGGATTTCTCATAATATTGGTTTTCAATCGACTACTATAGCCTTTGACTGCTTATCAATTGCAAATGGTGTTTTCACTAGGAAGATATTGCCACCATATTTAAAGCTGCAGACAAAGATAACTCTGGTACCCTGACAGTTACAGAATTTCAAGATGTTCTAGATGATATTCTCATAAGGTATCCTCAAGTAGAGATATTTTTGAGGAGCAAACATCTCCGCGATGTAAAAGATCTCTTAAGGGATTCTCAGGGACATGAGAATGAAATAGATATTGAAGGATTTAAGTCAGCTCTTTCTATTGCCGACACGCAGATGAAAAGTCTGCCTGCTACCGCACAGGTAAAATGCACATCTTCATTGATACAAACTTCCATGTTCAAGTCAGCTCTTATGTAAACTTATGGTCTACATGGAAAAGACTTTCAAGTTATTTAATAAATAAATATTCCTGTTCAGGTTGCTGCCCAACAAGGTGCGTATCTTTCCAGGTGCTTCAACCGCAGAGATTATTGCACTGAGAATCCTGAAGGTCCTCGACGTTTTAAGAGTTCTGGACGTCATCAATTTCTTCCCTTTCGGTATGTCTGCAAGCTTATTTGTTTCTATTCCATGTTCCAGACCGAAAATAGGCTGCTCTCAGTTTAAGTCAACATCCTTTATAAATATGTTTACGTGTGAAAAACCAGCTACAAATGAACTGGAAGTACAAAAGACGAGGCCATCATAAAAAGGCCCATTTCACAAAAGCCAAAATGAAAAGAAAAAACAGAAACAGAAAGAAACTACATCAAGACCCTGCAATTTTTTAGGGTCTTGGATAAGTGATAACTGTATAAACACCGATTAAAACAATAATTATAATGAAAAACCCAAAAAATAGACATTGAAGTGAGCTGCATCCTAAATCTCTATCCGAGAAATCTCAATACTCATAAAGACTCTTTTGGTTCTCAAGCCAATATTAGCAAAAAAATGTTAAAGTGTCCTTCATTACAAAAGGGCTGGACAAAGACCTCCATACTATCCTGACAATTCCTAGTAGAAGTCAAGAGAACATGCAAACACCAGTATGGCACAAAATCCATCCCACATTTTCAAAACAAAATGACAAATATGGAAGGGCTCTGCACCTTTGTTTCAAATCTCAAGTGGTATGACATAAGTTCTACTTTTTAGCTAGGCAGACATACATATAAACATACAGTAAAAGTTTGTACAAATTCATGTCAAAAGAATTAAATTAATCCGTTTAAGAAACATCCAAAGAATTTCTACCAAATAGATCATCCTTGATGTCACAGCACGAAATGGTCATAGAAGATCCATGCTTCCTTCACATTCATTCTTCTGGTTCAAACTGCTGTTTAATATCTTCTTTGACATGAATAAAGAGATTTCACATTGCTATCTCATCGTGCATTATTCTATCATAATTTCCCTTGATTGTAGAGAGAATAGATCACGATAAAGTTCACAAATAATTCCACCATATCCTTCTCTTTAGATCTGAGGCAAATAATTTTCATTCCATGTCTAATAGGTACAAGCATTTGGGACAGTTCGCTCCTTTAGGAGGAGAACAAGCTGCTGCCGAACTCCCTGGAGATTGGGTTTCCATGGGTCACAGCACTCAATGGCTCTGGTATTCTGTATATGCAAGGTGATTTACCTACTGCTGCTTTTTCATCAGAAGATTCTTCCAACCCTTTTCTATTATGCCACGAATTGACGATTTTAAAATAGTTAAAATCATTTTTATCATTTTTAATCTCACTAAAAGAATATTTTTAATCATTTAAAAATCAATTCCAACCTTATGAAAAAGTGTAAAATAAAAAACTGAATTGAATTTGATTGACTTCAAACATTCTCGAACAAGCACTTAGTTGTGTAGCTCAACGCTTGAATTCTGAATTTGTTTTGGTTTCGTATACTCAGCAAGCAAGTCAGCTGGCGCACAAGATATCTAGTGGTATCAGATTGGACAAGAAAGTTCATATTTGGAAGAGATTCGAGCCGCATCTGAAGCTAACCGCTATCTTTTCTTCGAGTTTAGTGTTTGAGTGGCGACAACAGAGATCTCATATGATATGTATAGATATCAAATTTTAATTCCTGACTCTCTCTCAAACATACTATCATCTTTCATCACCCTTTTGTGTGTAACAAACTATCATTGTATTTATTATTTTCGACCACCTGCAAAAAAAAAAAAGAGTTAATGGTAGCATTTCTTTTTTCTCTTGAGAATAGAAAACATGGGTTGTGTTTTATGTTTTTGGACTCCGATAGTAAATATATATTTGATTAACGGACGTTTTTTAAAATAGTAAAATAAATTAAAATATTTATAAGCTATAACAAATTTTTTTATTCTAGCGGTAATAGTTTTTTTACCACTATAGTATATCAATGACTATCAATGATAAAATTTGTTATAGGTGGTAAATATTTTGTAAAATTTACGATGAATATGTTTTTTAAAATAGTTTTAGATATTTTGATCTAAAACTGTCTTTATATTTTTACCATATTTAAGTGAAAAATTGCACTTTAAAAATAATAATTAGGATATAGTAAAATTTTAAAAAAATTGCAAATATAGCAAAACTATCACCGATATCGCTGATACATTTCGTATAGTCTATCAATGATAGACCAATATTTGCAACATGGTTTATCGTTGATAAACTCATATCATTGATAGAATTTGAAAAATTTTGCTATATTTACAATTTTTTTAAAATGTTGCTATATACTTAATTATTTTGAATTTAATAGCTAAATTTACAACTACCCTTTAAAACATTTAGTAAATAATTGTAATTTGAGAAATTTATATAATATTTGCACTATTTGAATTATTGATTTGAAAAACAGTAATAAAAGATTTATCTTCTCATTCACATAGTCTCTATGGTATGGCTTTATAATCCTTAGGTTTAGTCCTAAATAAGAGTTGTTTTATAATATTCAAGCAATACTAGAATCTCTATGATGATGTGACAATTTGAGCATGTTGGTTTTCTCCAAAAAAAAAAAAAAAACTGCAACTCTGTATTTGTTTTAATTTTCTATAAAAAAGAAATACATTCAAGAAAGAAAAAAAACCATATTTTAAAAAAATATTTGAATAAACTAAGAGGATAGAAATGTAGAGTGTGATAGCAATTAAATTCATAACCTTTTAAGCATTTAAAAACATTCATATTGATTATTTATTATTGATTATTTATTATTTACCTGGATTGTTTTCAAATATAGCAAAATAAATAAAATTATTTATAAATATAACGAGATTAGATTGCGTTACACTAATACGTGTCTACGGTCATTTAAAATAATTTTTTCATTCTAAGTTAGAAACCAAAGCGAACCGTTCAGTTGGCATATCTGTTGGTGTTGGCTGTTGCAAATTGCAGTAATACGGTGCGTTTCCAGAACTTCTCGAAGAGCAAACTGTAGATATGATCAAACGGTGCAAATTCCCTCTACGATCGCCGACGAACGGCTCCTTGGAGTAAAATTTCCCGGCAATTTTCCTAGGTCTCTCTGATTCCACACTTGAACTCTCTCAGTTTTCCGAAATGGAACAAGGTAGGCCGGCTTTCACCGTCGATCTTCTGGAAAGGTATGCGGCCAAAGGCAGGGGAGTAATCAGCTGCATGGCTGCTGGGAACGATGTCATTATGTTAGGCACCAGCAAAGGTTGGGTCACCCGCTATGACTTTGGAGTCGGAGATTCGATCGGTATGATTCTTCATCTAATTACTTCTATGCGATCTAATCTAATTACATTTTTTTTTCACAATCACGAAAATGTTTTCCTCCATCGTTTATGTTCTTGTCTCCAATTATCATTTTGCCTGAAGGAGAATGTTGGCTAGTAGAATGGATGTGGAGAAAGAGCTGCAAACTCAATGAATTCCTATTAAGTTATTCATTTAGCTGACTCAATCGAAAATTTTATTTTTCTATTTCGAGGGTGGTACAGGGGTTTAAAAATTGAAACTAGCTTTTCAGCTCCAATTAATACTTGAGCTTCAGTGAAATTGGTTTCCTGTAATCTCATCTCGATTTTGTCATGGTTCATTTGCTAAGAATGTTGGGTGGGTGGAGCTTACATCTCACTTCTTCATTGTCTTTTTACTTCAAATGTGTAAATATATTTCAAATATTTGATCAGTAACTCTATTGTATCAGAATCATGCTTTGTTTGTTCTTTCTTTCAATTTACTTTTATCTGACCACTACTTTATTGTATGAATATTTCAGTATAACTTGAAATAAGATTGCAAAACACTAATGTTTGGAAATACAGACTTTGATCTTTCTGTGGGTCGGCCTGGAGATCAATCAATCCACAGAGTATTTGTTGATCCAGGAGGTAGTCATTGTATCACGACAATTGTTGGTACTGGTGGCGCCGATACTTTTTATATGCACGCCAAGTGGTCAAAACCTCGACTTTTAGCCAGATTGAAAGGTCTTGTTGTAAATACTGTTGCCTGGAATAGGCAACATATAACTGAAGGTTTGCTTTCAAATTCTTATTTTGTTTACTGGTTGACATTTGCATTATAGTTGACTCTAATTTATTTACTGCTGTGACTGCACGCCACTTTTAAGAGCAGCTTCTACAAAGGAGGTCATTCTTGGTACTGACAATGGACAACTATTTGAACTTGCGGTGGATGAAAAGGAAAAAAAGGAAAAGTATGTAAAGTTTCTTTTTGAGTTAGCAGAACTTCCGGAAGCTTTTATGGACTTGCAGGTACTTCATGCCCATTTGTTTCTATCTTTCCATATTTTAGTTTTCAATCTTCGTTCTTTCTACCTACTTGACTTCCTTATATGATTAGTTAAAATTTAATTGAGTATCAGAACATTATAATATTTCTGCTCGGATGAGCACACTATCATTTTTTGCTGGAAATTTCATAATTTTTCTCCATTAGGCATTACGAGTAATTAGCTGACTCTTCTATGAGCTTGACTTCTAATAACTTTGAAAACTGTCAAAAGTGTTAGATCAAGGTTGAAAAAATTACTGCCCCTATTAATTTATTGTATTTTTAATTCCTTTCCTCTTTCTTAGTCTACAATTGATTTTGTCATCATGGTTGTTAGCACACAGTTGTCAGTTCACAACTTCAATTCTGTCATTGCTCACTTGGCTTGCTTTTCATGCAGATGGAAACAACTAGCATACTAAATGGAATGAGATATTATGTAATGGCCGTTACTCCAACGCGACTGTACTCTTTTACCGGAACAGGATCGTTGGAGGTAATTTAATTTTTAATCCCTGATTTGTTCAAAATTTTTAAATTTTGTGGTGTTAGATTCTCATCCTGGCCTTTGGAAGCATTTATTGTA
The DNA here is from genome assembly GCF_000004075.3 of Cucumis sativus. Lineage (NCBI taxonomy): Eukaryota > Viridiplantae > Streptophyta > Magnoliopsida > Cucurbitales > Cucurbitaceae > Cucumis > Cucumis sativus. The sequence continues at coordinate 3,024,012 of NC_026661.2, read as the reverse complement.
CAAATGAGTCAACTTGAGCCATTCCTATGATATAAGAAGGCTAAGGGTTAATTGGGTAACTAGGTAATATTCTAGGTTAATTCCCTTTTTACCCCCACTTGTAATAGACCTCTATAAATAGGAGTCTTCTCCTCTTGTATGAAGCACATTATTCATTCTAATAAAAAAATCCAGAATCTTGGTTCTTGGAGGATTTCTCCTTGAGGTTACTTAGGCTAAATCATCCTACCATGCTATTTATGTTGTCTTCATTTGCAGTGACACCCATTTTATGTTTTTATTAAGTAAGATCAAGATGAACTTAGCTCCAAACTGCTTTTTTCTAGGCACAAATGTTTGTAAAATGTAATATGGGTCCTAAAACAAATTTGCAGAGTAACAAGTATTTTCTGTAACGGTAGCATATCAGTGCTAATTAATGGATACCAAATAAAAATAAAATCAATGCATAATCATTTGTTAGCCAAGACCTTTTGTCATAACTTGAGTGCCTACTCAACTTAATGCTAGGTTTAGAAGTTTGTGCGTCTTTCTTTTTTCCATTCTTCTGTAAAATTAAAATACATGTTTGGGCTTCTTATGTTATCATTTTAAGTCTTGTAGTTCTCATAGTTGCTCAAGTGACGAACTTATCTTCTATTTATATCGATCATGTAATTTTGATTGAAATTGTATGTATGGTGCATTATTTTCTTATTTTACTGTTATCCCTCCTTGGAGCACCCTGTTCTCAAATTTTCTTGATTCACAATTCATTTACATATTATATAAGAGAAAAATTTAGGGCTAGATAAGCTAGGAAAGAAATGTTTTTAAGTGATATCTAACTATGAGTTCAAGTATTGTGTGTTCAATGTGAATAAACATAAATTTAGTCAATCTAATGTTTTGAAGGCCAGAAATTTAGATTATGCTGTGTAATCACAAAGATGGCTTCTTTTTCTCTTTGTTTTACCCCCCATGGTATTAGTAGGGTTAGATATAGGGTCAACCTACAGGAGCATGGAAATATGCAGTCTGTTTTAGGGTTTCTTATTTGTCAATTACTTCCTACGGGTCTCCTATATCTTTGACATTCCTGCCTCTTCCAGCAATTGTCAGTTCCCAGATAGTTATACTTTGAGTTTCTACAGAAGTTATTTGAATGTCCATTTTCCTTTCCTGGGCAATCTAGCTCTACCAAGTAAATTAGTTTCATTCTACTATAAGTGATCTATATTGCATTCTGGTTAACAATGTTGTTTCTTTATATTTATGTATCCAGACTGTCTTCTCTACTTATTTGGAGCGTGCAGTGCATTTCATGGAACTTCCTGGTGAAATACCCAATAGGCAAGTGGCATTTGGAATCTTTTGTTCTTGGCTTGTTTTACCTCTAATAATTGGTAATCCATGCTGTTAAAATTGATTAACAATACTGTTATAAATTTAATCATTACAGTGAACTGCATTTCTACATAAAGCAAAGAAGAGCAATACATTTTGCATGGCTTTCTGGAGCTGGCATTTATCATGGAGAGTTAAATTTTGGGTCACAACGTAGGTAAGAGTTGGTATATTCTTATTTTATATTTGAGGGTTTTAAAACTACACATTACTGGTCAGTTCCATAGATATTGATATTTTATGAGTTTCCTAATTAAAATGCAATATTTCTTAATTCCAAATGACATTTTTCAAGAGGAAGAAAAAAATTCAACTGGTGTAGCAAGTTTAAGTTATATGAAAATTAGATGAGCTGCATGGGACATACACTAGTTGATATTGTAAAATGGTTTTTTCTCTTATTAATGAGTATTTCTCAGTTTATTCTTTAAAAACTAGACCCCCCCCCCCCCCCCCCCCCCCCCCCCCAATGGCCTTAATGTATCAGCTTGGCTCTGAACGATATAATTTATGACATTCTTTCGTTAATAAGCCTTTCATGATGACTTTCATGCAGTTTATCTAACGGAGACGAAAATTTTGTTGAAAATAAGGCTCTTTTGGATTATTCAAAGTTGACTGAAAATTCTGGAACTGTTAAACCAAGTTCCATGGCAGTGTCGGAATTTCATTTCTTGCTTCTAATCGGTAACAAGGTTAAGGTGCGTTGATTGAGAAACTCAAGTTAACTCCTTTGCTTATTTTCTTTTACTTATTTATTCATTGTATGAATCTCCGGTTTTAACTTGTACCACATGCAATCTTTCAAAATATTTTTAGAACTCTGTTAGAAAACCTTGGTTTTCATATTTGTTGTTTAATAAGTTGGTATGTATGGGAATTCATGTCCTTGAAATTTAGTTGGTGTTTTCTTGACTTTCTCACAAGGTTTCCTACCTGATACATTTTTCAGTATCTCTTTTATTTATAAATTATCTTGTTCTAGCTTTGAAATTCATCTTAAATTATTAATTATTTCTAGGTTGTAAATAGAATTAGTGAGCAAATCATTGAGGAACTCCAGTTTGATCAGACATCAGAGGCAATCACAAGGGGCATCCTTGGATTATGTAGTGATGCGACTGCAGGTTTATTTTATGCTTATGACCAAAACTCCATTTTTCAGGCATGTCTTCCACTTCTTTCTTTTCTCTGGGTTTCATTCCACCTTGCAATGATAATAGAATTTGTTCCTTTAAAATAGGTATCTGTTAACGATGAAGGCAGAGATATGTGGAAGGTTTATCTGGACATGAAAGAGTACACTGCAGCACTAGCCAACTGCCGTGATTCTCTTCAGAGAGATCAGGTCTATCTGGCTCAGGTACTGACTGGCTAGTTTGTGTGCATTCTGAAAGCTGTTTTTTTATTCTTTCATTTTTCATTTCTAGTTTCTTATCATAGAATTGTAAAATTTGAGAATGCTTCCAGTTTGGAGGTTGATTTGTTTCTATGATGCAGGCTGAAGATGCATTAGCATCGAGGGATTATCTCAGAGCAGCATCTTTCTATGCTAAAGTGAAAGCTCTCTCTTACACTATTTAGCTTGCCTTTTTTCTTATTGCTACGCCAAGTGATTTGCTTAATACCAAACTGATCATTAGAAATGTTTGTCATATTAATTGAGTTTCTGCAACATACTATTGGGGATTTTTTTTCTTGATTAATAGCTTATTTGGCTTTCACGTAGCTTTATGTTGCTTTTATGTTGCTGCTAAGACATAATTTGTGTGCAGATCAACTACATATTATCCTTTGAGGAGATCACTCTGAAATTTATAAGTGCAAGTGAACAAGTAAGAAAAACTATTTTCACTTAATCTTTGCAGCTTAATAACTGTGCATGGTAACTTAATGAGTTGTACGCATCATCTTAGTTTGTCAGTTGGACAAACATACACGTGTTCTATTGTGCAGTCTGTGTGACCACCCATTGGCCATCACATATTAGTATAAGAGGAAGGACAAGAGTGTAACTGTGGGAGAGGGTTAGTTGTGCATGGGACTTGGGAGTGAGGAACATAAAATACACGTGTTTGGCAAGAATGTTGTAAGGAGAGGGGACCATGAGTATGGTTAGGAGTAGTTTGGGTAAGGAAGGAGTAGTATAAGTAGTGGAGGTCAGTATTTTCATTTCTCTTCAGCTTGGAATTAAGTCTCTCATAGTGAGAGTTGTAGCCTTGTTTTTTTTTCTTAGCTGTAAATTTAATATTTGTTTCTGTCTGCATATTGTTTCTAACTGGTAACATCTTTGATGAATTTGCCATATTGTCGAAGACTTAAAGTTAATCTGGTTACTTTGTGGGGAGGCACAATGCTTATAGATTGTTTTTCTTAGCTGTCACCGTACAAATATAAATGTAGTTAATGTAGTTATAACCACATTTAAGTAAATCCTAGGTATACTCTCATGGTTGTTCTAAAACATTCATCCCAAACCTACACTCAGATTGGATTTCCTTGCATGAGCTTTGTATATTGACTTAGTTTTGATTCTTTTGCATCGTACATCATATCTATTTTCTGATGTCTCATTTGCAGGATGCTTTGAGAACTTTTCTATTGCGAAAGCTTGATAATCTTACCAAGGATGATAAGTGCCAAATAACAATGATTTCCACGTGGGCAACTGAGTTGTATTTGGACAAGGTTCTTGCTCGTGTCCTAGACACAAGACTCCTGATAGAAAATAGTGACACTAATTCAATTAGGAAATTTTTTCCATTAAATTTTGGGACTCTCAAAATTGCAACAAAGGAAAATTCGTATGTTTACTACACAATATAAACGACAATCTTGTCACTTTTATCTGATACAAACTTTTTTACTTCAATTTTCATCTGATGGAATAATGTTGGTGGACAAACAGTTAAAAGGAAATTGTTGTAGTATTTATTCCATGCTAAGATGAATTCTCTTTTTCCAGGTTTCAATTGTTTCTCTTTGTTCTTTGATCTTAGATAAACCGTCTACTCTTGGATGATGACACTGCATTTGATGGGCATAGTACGGAGTACCAATCAATCATCCAAGAATTTCGTGCTTTTCTTAGTGATTCCAAAGATGTATTGGATGAAGTTACTACAATGAAACTCTTAGAAAGGTACTCAGTCATGTTATCTGCTGAAAATTATTGTTATATGGATGTATTCATCTTCTGGTTAGAAAGTAAAATGGACAAATGGTGGTTTCAGACGTAATTGTTATCAAAACTCTCTTTCTATAGTTTTTCGTTGAATAATTTTTAATTGTCTACAAGATGATATCTTGCAGTTATGGTCGGGTTGAGGAATTAGTGTTTTTTGCCGGTCTAAAGGAGCAGTATGAAATTGTCGTCCACCATTACATCCAGGTGCCTTATTTACCACAAATATGAAATTTCTAATGAAATGTTATGATTCTTCTCATCCTTCATTGTATATATTGTCCATCCTCTTGGTATTTTCTTTTATGAAGAAGATAAAACAACATAAAATCCAAGGCGATGTTGGTCCATTGCTTGAAAAAGCAGAATCATACAAAACAAACCTAATCTAGGTTTTATTGAACAATACTTGCGATTCAGAAATTCTTCTTGAAGAGCCTTCTAAATAATTAGAGGCACTAAATTGTACTATTCGAAAAAATTCTTCGAAAAGCCTGTACCTGTTTCTGAGAATTATGTTGTTGTTCCTTCATTTTACTTCATTTTTTGGTAAAAGAAACATTTCATTGATAAACGAAATCAAGGGAAAACTTCAAACATCAAAGAAGATTATAATTATAGAAATGAGCACCATTACTGACGAGAAAAGATAAAGTAAAGTGAGTGCAAAGGGTGCTTTGTTTTATGCAAAGAGAAGGTATTAGGCAAAACCAATTCCATGAATTGAGTAAAGAGGGAAAAAAATCACTAAAAAGTCTCCCTTATTTTACAATGCCACCACAATAGAGCTCATGAAGCATTAGCCACAAATTCTTGCTTTCCCATTCAACTTCTGGCTAGGGAACTTTATGAAGCCAAGTTCTAGTATCTTTAGCAATATACCAAAGGAAACAAAAACTTCACGGAGTTAATTGAATCCCTTTGTAGCCCATTGGCTGTGAATAAATGGTGGTCAGTGGATTCTTCTTTGGATACGATAAACAACCAAGAAACAGCAGGAAATAAAGACAGGAAGGGATTGAACCCTATTTCAGGTATTGAAACTTTTGTCAGCCAATAACAAATGAAGACCAATCAAGTTATTGAAAAAGGAAGAACTTGGTCTTCTCAGGGTTCTTACCTCCCCAAATCTGTTCAGCATGGGAGCAATCTGACCTGCTTTCTCTATTGTTGAACTTGAAAGTGGCAGATAAGTAAAGAGGCAGATATTTAGAAACTTGAAAAGTTTTTTTTTTCTCATAAAGATATAGGTGAACATTTTCCATCTTTTATATGAAGAACAACCATTCTTCTTAGTCATTTAAACTGCTTCATTTCAACACTCCCTAAAAACTATCTTCAGCATTGGAAATAGAAAAAATGCTTTGAAGAAGCTGGCTTAGAGGAGAAGGATCCTGTCAGGCAAGCATTGGTCCAAAATTTAAGCCTCTCCCCCAATTACCAGTCTTAAGAAGATGACTTGTTCAAAGAAATCTGTAGTTTCTTCATGAAATATCAACCCACAACACTATAATTTTTACTGGTGAAGTTTTTTTTACCTTGCAGGGTTATTGACTCATATTTACATTTTCATTTCTCTAAATAATCTTTTACAGTTACCGTAATTCTTAGATCTTTTAATATCGCATTATATTCACATTAGTCCATGCTTACGTTTTCCTTGGCTTTTTGATGTAGCAAGGAGAAGCAAAAAAAGCATTGGAAGTGCTTCAGAAACCTGGAGTACCTGCTGAACTTCAGGTATTAGTTAAGTTTAAATCAGCGTGCTGCATTATTTATTTATTATTTCATCTCTATATTAATTGAAACCAAAGTATGGAACTTTATATTCTGCAGTACAAGTTTGCTCCAGAGCTCATCATGCTTGATGCATATGAAACAGTCGAGTCATGGATGATCACAAACAACCTCAACCCAAGGAAGTTGATTCCTGCGATGATGCGTTACTCAGGGGAACCTCATGCAAAGTAATTTGAATTTATCATCAACTTTCAGTTAATTAACATTTAACATGCTACCCTGCTTTCAAAGTTAAAATTATGATAGGGCAATTACAACATTTCTATGTGCTCGCACTTAATGTGTTTTATGTTTTAGTATTTGTTGTAGGAATAACCAGATCATTAGTTTTTAAGATTATTACTTCTGGTTTTTTAAAGATCTTGTAACCATAGTCTTTGAAGTTCTTTAGCTACCGTTGGGTAACTTCAAGTTGTTAAGGTCTTGCATTTAAACTAAACCTTTCAAATATTTCAATGCAATTTTGACGCTTTATTCAAGACTGTTGTCTCCTAAACTTTTTTCTTTGCAAAGATATTGGATTAATGCATGGGGTGGGAGTTTTCCCTCCTTATTTCTACTCCTTTGTTTTTTTTTTTTTTTTTGAAGAAAATAAGCGACACTTTAGGAGCTTAGAGTAACTTTTAATATTTAGCTTGGTAGAATCAATGGAAAATTTATAATTGACCAAGCCAACTGCCAATCACATGTTTGTTTTATACTACTTTCAGGAATGAAACTCATGAAGTCATCAAATATTTGGAATACTGTGTTCATCGATTACATAATGAGGATCCGGGAGTTCACAACTTGCTGCTGTCTTTGTATGCCAAGCAGGTTGATTTTGCATATCAGAGTAGAAATTGAACTAGGGATTTTCTTTTTCATGCTAGTAGCTTGTTTAGAAAGAGTTATACTCCATGGGGTTTCTTTATTTAAATTATGAACTCCGTACAAACATGCAATTAAATTGATGTTTTGCACTTTCAGTTTAAAGGAATAGCTGACAGCAAAGTTCGGAGTGACCAAAATTACAAGACCTGTGTAGGTCTATAGGAGAACTATTTATAAACAATGTGACTTTTATTCAAGAAACTTGCAACTGGCTAATTTTTATTTAGAGGCTTGAAATTCTGTGATTAATTTAAAGTACTAGTTATTCAATAAGAAACAACAAGTTTCATTGATAATATGAAATGTAACAAAGGAGACAACAAGAGATAGCAGAAACAGCTAATTATTTTACTTCTGATTTTTACTTTTGCATGTATTTGTAATTTTTATTTTACTATTTCTATAGAACATGTAGGAAATTTATACACAAATTCACTTGTTGGCATTCTATTTATTATAATAGGAAGACGACAGTGCACTTTTACGATTCCTGCAATGCAAGTTTGGAAAAGGGCAGGAAAATGGCCCGGAGTTCTTCTATGATCCAAAATATGCTTTGCGTCTTTGTCTCAAGGAAAAGCGAATGCGAGCCTGTGTTCATATATACAGCATGATGGCCATGCATGAAGAAGCAGTTGCTCTTGCCCTACAGGTCATATTCACTGTGAAGTTCTATTAATCCGTTCTGCTTGTTTTCTTATCTGTATCCTGGCACATAAGCTATTATTAATTTATTTGTGAATATAATTTATGTTTAAAAAATTGGTTAAACTGCAATTTTAGTCCCTATTGTTTGGAGAAAATTAGAGTTTAGCCTATAGTTTCATAAAATCTCATGTATAGTTCTTATGATTTGATAACCTTCACAGTAGTCCCTACGAACAAGACTAACTTTTATGATTTTATCAAACCAGAAGAACTAAATTCTAGATATAAATCATAAAAACTAAATTCTATCCGTTTAAAATCGTAGGGACCAAATTTATAATTTAACCTAAAAATTTGTATAATTATTATTTTATATTATTATACAATTTATAATACATTACATGTACATACTATATTAAAAAATTGAGTTGAGTTTATAACATGACATATTGTATTTCTTAATGTTTTTATATGTATTTAACATAATTCTGCCTTTTAGAATGTAAACTCAAATTTTGGATACAATAAAAATGTTAAGAAGCTGTTTCAGAATTTGCACTACTTGGATCACATAATCTAAAGTGCAAATTCTGAAAATAGATTCTAAAACAGAATCTGGATTTTCTGCCAAATGCATATCTGCTGAACTCAGTGAATGTGAAAACATAAAATAGAATTCGAAAAATAGAATTCGAAAAATAGAATTTGAATTCTCTACCAAACAGACCCTTAGTTTCCCTTTTAGAAGGTTTACATGTTATTGATCAACTTCTTATGAAGTCGTACCTCTACATGCATATTAAAGCACATTTCATTTGATACTTTGGTGCATTAGGTTGATACCGAGCTTGCTATGGCTGAAGCTGACAAGGTCGAGGATGATGAGGACTTAAGAAAGAAGCTTTGGCTCATGATCGCCAAGCATGTTATTGAACTGGAAAAAGGAACTAAAAGGGAGAACATAAGAAAGGCTATAGCTTTTCTAAAGGAAACTGACGGTCTACTAAAGATTGAGGATATTTTACCCTTTTTTCCAGACTTTGCTCTAATTGATGACTTTAAGGTGATTTTTTATGTTTAACAAACTCCTCGCTCAAGCTTTAGGGATCATGTTGATTTCTTTTTTCTCTTTCTCGACCTTTGCTACTATCTTAAAAATAAATTTTCATTTGATATAGAAGGCTAGGAATGCCAATTAGTTAGTTTTTGTTTGGAGTACTATAAATTTAGGGAGTGGGAGTGGGGACGAGGAACTTGACCTTGGCTCGTATAGAGGCTTCTAGTTTTCTGTAAGAACAAATGTACTCCATGATCCATCTTCTAGTCAATTCTCACTTTGATCCTTAAATCTTTTGAAGTTGTCAGTTTTACCCTTGATGTATCAAACATTCTCCAGTTGGTCTTTTAAAACATTGTTCAAATTTGTTAACATGTAGCTAATGTGTCAATAAATTATTCTGTCGTTAACATTTTTGGACTTGCAGGTGTACCACATGCCATGCCCTTTGGCAAACAGAAAATTTTTAATTGGTGGGACAACTTTTGCTGCTAGGCTGAGTTGAGTTTCATATTTTTAGTGGTATTACATCATTAGAAGGGAAAGTTCATTAGTTTTAATCTTTTAGCCTGGAGTACTATAAATTGTAAGAGGGATGGAAGAGTAGGGAGTTAACATTGAGGAGTTTCTCGATTTTATACAATTTAGAATCCCGCTGCTGGAGCTGTTTCCAATTTCAGAATAGTTTTTTCTGTTTGATTGCGTCTTTTTGTTATTAGTGCAAAGGTGGTTATGGGGTTTGGTTATAAATGGAGGGATGGTAAGTGAGTTAGGCTTTGGAGAGATTTAAGAGGGGTTGCAAGCACCTTGTATTACTTGTTTGTTTTTTCTATTGTATTTCTTCTTGATATGCAATATTTTAGTTTCCTGTACTTTTTTATTGTATTGGAGGGTATATCAAATTGAACAAACCCTATATTTCTTTTTAACTTGGTGACCATGCATAATATTTAGTTACTGTTGGCCTAAAATCTCTACTTGTATCTTCGGGGTTTCAATATTACCTCTATTAGCCACTTAACAATTCTTGAAATATCTTTGTAGGAAGCAATTTGCACATCATTAGAAGATTACAACAAGCAAATTGATCAGCTGAAACAGGAGATGAATGATGCAACTCATGGTGCTGACAATATTAGGAAAGATATCAATGCTCTTGCTCAAAGATACGCTGTAATTGATAGAGATGAAGATTGTGGGGTATTGATCGTTCTGGTGCTAACCCGCCATTCTTTTAGTTATCAATATGCAGTTGCCAGGCATACAACATAGCTACAACTTCCTAGTTTTAAAACTCGCCACTTCTTTAGCTTAAAACGGGCATAAAATTTTATTCAGGATTATGAGTTCGGAGTGTACAAGAATTACCTACTTTCTGGTTGGGCTTATCTTGGACGTATTCTATACATTTGTATAGCCAAAGTTTTAAAATTCAGTATTTGATATTTTTAAAACCTTAATGAAGTGTATGGTGATGGTGTCTTTGTGGGTTCATGTGAAGTAATTAATTTCATAGTCATAATGAAGTCCACCATTTTCCATCTCTATTTGATGTTGGTAGTTTAGAACGCTTCATTTCTTCATTTAATTCATAATGCCTACATTTGTATTTCACCAGGTATGTAAGCGTAAAATATTAACTGTGGGAAGAGACCTCTGGATGACTTCAAGTTACACATCAGTAGCACATATGGCCCCATTCTATGTCTTTCCATGCGGGCATGGATTTCATGCTCAATGTTTGATCGCTCATGTTACACGTTGTACGGATGAAGCTCAAGTAAGTCTGCAATGTAAATTTATCAGGGATTCTAACTACTTGAACGATCTAAGTTGTGGTGGATTTTTTATTTTGTATAATATTGGTTATTCTCTTATTTCTCTCAGAAAAAAAATGATCACTCTTTTGCCTAGAATAGTGATGGCATCATTTCATGAAGCTGTCTGTTATTGGGTGCATATAGGAAGTTTGGTTTCCTTATCATTGTGATAATTGCTTGGTTCATGGTCGTGAGTGGGGTTTGGGATCTAAATTCCATAGGGAAACATGATAATTGCAGCTAACGTTTAGAATTGACTTTGCAGGCAGAGTATATACTGGATCTGCAAAAACAAATTACTCTATTGGGTGGTGAGACAAGGAAGGACTCAAATGGAAGCTTTGCTGAAGATTCCATCTCTAGCATGACTATGACTCCTGCAGATAAGGTTATCTTTTGGCATTTCCAATAAACATTTTTGAATGTATGAGTGGGAATATATAGTTTGTGTCATTTACATATGGGTGCTACTTGATGATGCATATTGTTCTTCACCTTAGTGCCCTAGCTTAGAGTGGTTCTATTAGAATACTGAAAGAAAAAGAAAATAAATGGTCGATGACTCTTTGAAAAAAACCCACATTTCCCAAAAGTTTTTTCAGCCTCTCAGACCCACCTATGACTCCTTACCCCACGAAGAAACTCTCTACTTGCGTACTAAGTTGCTAACGAACCCAAATGCCAATGGGAAATTTTCCCTTCCCTTTAAACCCCCTCTCTGAGTTATGGAGATCACTATTCCCCTTTAATTTCCTCTTAATTTCCTCTTTTTGTAATTTATTGTTTAGTTTCCAGCACTATATTTCATATTAAAGGGTAAAGCATGCTGTTTTACTAGTTGGACACAAGCTTTAACCCAGCTTTTGCATGGCCTTTTGACTTGCATTTTATTATTTGTATCTAACTAACTTGTTAACGTCTAATTGTCGATAGCTCCGAACACAGTTGGATGATGCAATAGCCGGTGAATGCCCATTTTGTGGCGAGTTAATGATCCGTGAGATCTCTTTGCCTTTTATTTCATCAGAGGAAGCACAACAGGTTAGTTCATGGGAAATTAGACCACATAACCTTGGAGGACAGCGGAGCTTTTCTTTACCTGCATGATTTTTCTTTCTTTTCCTTTTTTCTTTTTAATCTTTCAGAGTGGACTTGGATTTCATATCCTTTGTGGTGTGTACATAAGCCTTACCAGGCGTTAAGTTATTAAACTTAACATTTTTCTATGTATTGATTGTATTGTAGCCTACTATTCATCTGTGAGTCTTCTAAGTGAAACAATTGAATCGGCTATTGTTAATGGGTTTAGTTTGAGATTGGAAAATTGAGTTTGTACTACCTCCGTGGGAATTTGTGAAAAAATGTGGTATATGGATTGTGCGAATCCAAATTTGTATTACCTTTTTCTCTTTTTGTGTTGTGTAAAACCTTCATTTAGTAGTTTATAATATAGAACGTGTGTTTCATTATTATAAATTATGTAATCTATAGAGTGAATTTGTTTATTAAACATAGCCTTGGCCCTTGGGTTGGATGTTACATAATTCCAGATCAATCTTCCGTCACAGATTTTTAGCAATTGAAGGCCAACTTTTGGCCACCTATTTCGAAGTGTCCACAAATTTATTCAAGACTTCTTCCTTCAATAATTATAATATCATATCATTGTGATACATGTGGAAGTTATTACATCGTATCAAAGAAGTATTAGGGTGTGTTTGGTCCACAAGGGAGTTAAAAATTAGGGGTTTCTCAAAGAGTTCGAAAAGTATTCAGAAGTGCTTGGTCCAATCAGGAGTTTGAAAACTCCATTACTTTGAACTCTTAGTCTGTGGATCATACTACTACCTTGTCAATTTCTTACTGTTTTAGAGTTTTAGAATTTTACAACCACAGATTACATATGATCCAGTGAGAAGTTGGTGTCATCATCATCGTTGGTTTCAATTAGATTTGGTTTTGGTTTAAACTTGAATTGTCCAAAAGATGAGTAAAGTTACAAGGCATGAACAATATTCATTTTGTTAAGAGATATTTAGGAGTTCATGATTGAAAGATGGATGAAGCTGTAGCTGTTTTAGCAGTAGCAAAGAGTTCACAAGTGAAAAGAATAATTTTGCATAGGAAATTCTTGGAAGCAAAGTATGAAGCTAATTCACATAACAAAATTATAAATTATCTGAAGTTTCAAATGAAATTTCCATCCCCCAGACAACTTGACTTCAAGAAAATAAAAGAAATTGAATCTCAAAAAGTTTGCTTGTTGCCATCTTGGTTACCATCTTCTCCAGCAGATCTCGGTGAAAAATCTTTTAAATATGAAGAGCTTCTAAACCCTAAAATTAGTTCAGATCCAAACAAATTTTCGATTTGATTCATCAAAAGGTAGTCAGTTAAACAGATCTGGGTTCTGGATTCAGTTCAGTTGAATTTAACCTCACTTAGTTGCACATAAACTTCAAATTAAGCAAAGAAAAACAGAATCGAGATTTATTATATTTCAAAGAAACCGATTCATTTCCCTTTTTCTTCTGTACAATTATCCCAAAGCTACATAGCGATTTTTCCAAATAATTTTCAAGGTTATTGATCAATCATCACTCAATCTTCATCGCGTCAATCCCATATCAAATACCTCGAATTCCATCTCGCTCGAGTAGCTCCAAATCTGATCGTCGATCAACGATCGCCGACCAGATCTCTCTACATGTCACCAAAAGTGACCTAGAAGCCAATCACCCTTGGCCCCAACAGTTCAAGTACATAACTCTCCGGAGAGAATCCTCCGATTGTGCTATCCTCTCGTCAACGTCACAGCTCCGCACACTTCCAGAGCCTTCCGATCCAACCAAACTGGACAGTGGACGGAGATCCGCCGAATTTTCGCCGGAAGACAAAAGTCTCCGACCTTGTCGAAGAGATTTAAGTCCAGACTTCCACTTGTGTCCGATCTCGGTATGGCCTTGAGCCACAGCCACACTGGCCGCCATTCCAACTCTGTTCAGGTAACTCATCTTCAACCTCAAACACTTAACACAAAGTTCTTTTTAAGATAAACTGAGTTAACTCACTCACACAACTCGTTCACCGTTATTGCGTTGATTGAAAAAACATAGAAACCCCCCATCTTATTTATAGACAGAGCCGGTTGGGTTCAATCTCTAAACCGGAAACATACTTGATTAACATAGCCGCCGGTTCCACGTCTGTTTAATTTAACGACGTTAACTAAGTAATAAGGATTAAATATTTAAATCCAAGAAAAGATAGGGACTACGTGTCAGTTATCCATACGATGTCAGATGACTAATCTATGAAGAACCAATGAGAAGGAGACATATTGGAAGGTGGGTCCTCCTAGTTTTAACTTAAATTATTTAACTCAATCCCCGAGGTGATTTTTAATTTGTAGTGAAGGGGACAGAGAGAGGAGGGTACGTGTCATATGTTATAATTCAAATGGTGGCCTTTTAGCTGACTCTACTTGGTATGTAAAAATTTCAAATTCCTAAAGGTTGTATGGACAATCTATACTACTTAGTATAGTATATTAATAAAGTAAAATTTTGAGAGAATTAGTAGAGAAATGATGAGTAGATAAAAGAATGGTTGTATGGAGTGGGTTTGGTGTTACCGTAGGATAGGATGAGAATTGATTTTGTTTTGTAAGTAAGGGTGTCACGTGACAAGGGATGGGCATCCCGTGCATATATGACACTTTTTTACTTTTCTTTTCTTTTCTTTTTGGTTATTGGATATTTCCACGTTTGTTCTAATTTGATGAATAGAGTGCACTTTATGGCACCTTGATCAAAACATGGGTTTTACATGGATTATTGTGAGCAACTAACTTATTCATCCAAAAACTAGTAACATACTTTCACAATTTAAAAATTGCAATAAAATCAATCTTATTATCATAGTTAGTGTATTTAAAAGATATAAAAAATTTCATACTCTTTTTTAAATCATACATACTAAATTTTAATTATATTTATCTAAATTATCGCTAATTTCAATCAAAAACAAAATTTGCACAATAAATTTACACAATAATAATAAATAATAAATTTTAATAAGGAACATTTTTAGAAGTAGCCAAACATTGAATCTATTTATAAAATATAGAAAAATTTTATGATACACAAAATTTCCCTTATTTGAATTTAAATTTTCTTTTTAATTAGCTTCATTTTTTTTTGTTATCTATAACAATTCTCCTCTAAAAAAACAATGCACAAAATTCACAAATTAGAAAAAAAGAATGAAAGACATGAGTAAAAATTTTGCTCTAATATAATATTTCTCTACTTTTTTTTCATTTTATGTCGTACCTATCTTTTAATTGTTTGTTCAATGAGATCTTTTTTAATAACAATGTTTGAGGTGAAAATTTTACTAGAGTATCTAAATTGTAATACCTTTTAAAATTTAAGGTTAGAATTATAATTTTCATATAAGTTTGAGGTGCATTCAATTAATTGAAATTCGAAAACTAAATTGATCCAAACTTTTATAAATTTTAGGTCAAAATTCATAGTTTTACAGATGCTTAAATAATGGAGATTTGGAGAGGGCTAATGTTTGTGGTATGTGGGGTATTAGATTATTTGTGTTCATTGTTTTACATTGACACTATGGTCCATATAAGGTTTGATAAATTCATGTTTGGTGTAGAGTTTTCAAAGATTACAACAAAACAAAATGTCAATGTTTTGTGGTGCACCTCTATTCTAATAAATGCTATGCTCTTATGACATTAAATAATAAAAAGAAAATTAATCAATAATCATCTTTCATTTATTTTAATAAATAACTTACATTATATGTTCAAAATCTCACTTAAAGTATAAAAAAAAACTGAATATCAATATAAATGTCGTTAAACTATTTATAACATATATCTTTAATCGTGAGATCATATATTAAACCTCCCCTTCTAAATTTTATAGTTTCATTACCTCAAACACACTTTTAGTGGTACATACAAATCATAATCTCTCACATTTGTTAGATTGGAAGAAAGAAAATAACAACTTCACCTTTTTTTAATTACTAAAAGAAACCATCCATTAAGCCAAATTATAAACAACAACAAATTTGGATTAAAGAAAAAAGCAGCATATGTTATAATTAAACTCCATGAAAGTGCACCAAAAGAAAAAGCAAAAGATAAAAGATGGAGACAATTTATTCAATAATAAACAATATTTTAAAAAAACTAAAATGTTATTGAATAATTATAAAATCAAAGAAAAAAGAAACCCTAATTGGCTTTCTTTTTCAATCCTTTAATTAATTACTTGTGGTGGGCTCAATCACATTTTTCTTCTCTTTTTCCAACATTACCAAAATGTGTCTCTTTCAAGTCCATTTCAATTGTGGCCCTCTCCCATAACACTTTAATCAAAGATAAGATCGATTTATCTTCTCAACTTAATTAATCTATAATATAATTAATTAACCTTTCAAATCAAATCAATTAAATTTCCTATTAAAATATACACATGTAGTAGTTAGCCAGCTAGGTTAAACAATAGACTAATTATTCAAGTACATATATAGAGTTCATGAGGTGTCTTCTATTGAGATTGATGATCCCATTATTATTTAATTAAAATTAGGACACACATTGATGAATAATTATTAACTTTTAAGTCTTTAACTAAACATATTGAATTTTATCATTATTGTTAGTATTTTATGTTAGAGAATCTACGATCTCAAATCTTCATATACTCTCTACTTTTTACCTTTTTAAATAAACTTTTCTTCTTGATCTTATTATTATTTTTTAAGATTAGAACTTTGAAGATGGCAGACAAAAGATTATTACAAATATTTATTTCAATGTATTAGTGATATGTAATAAGAACCACAAAACTCCCCACTAATGGAAGATCGTTTTCAACATTATAAAATAGGATCCCAAAATCACTTTTATTTTATAGGTTCATAAACTATTCTTCATTAAGAAACTTTTGTGTCTTTGATATGTTACAATATCACAATAGTATGATATAATTATACATTTCTTTTTAGATATAAGACTTTACAGATGTTTCTTTATTTCACCAATTAATGACTTGTATATATGTATTTTATGATTGGTTTGTTTTCTGGTCAATGTAAGATTTTCATCTCAAATTAATCCTTCAACGTGGAGTAGTTAGCCTTCATTTTAATAATTGTTTATTTTCCATCTTTGAAAGTTAGGATTTTTTTTCGAATTTCCTTTTCACTACTTAAGAAAACTATACTATAGAATTCTTTTTAATTTTGCATTTCTTGGAAGCATTTTTAAAAGTGTTCATACAAGGTTAATTTTCAAAAAACATAACAATAAAAAAAAAAAAGTTATTATGAATCACTGGCATTAACTAAATTTTTTAATAAATAAAGAAAAGTCTTACTTTTCAAAGATTTGAATTTAGGTTTATGAAAAATATCACATCAAAGGAATTAAAGATTGTATTTGATAAAAGCAGGGCATAAATTATAATCATTTTTAAACAGTTGTAAAGTAATTAAATAATCAACTTTTGCAAAGTAGACTTTGCAATTAATTAGTACTATAAGCAACAATTTTTTTGAACAGTTCAAATGAAAAGGGCTAACCTAACTAATAGCCAATAAATAACTCTTTTGTTTTTTGAGTGATTAGTTGTGAAAAATAAATCAAAACCAAAAAACAAAATTATAAATTATAACAACAATCCTTTCAAGTATATTCACTTTTTCGTAAGTTTTGATAGTAAAAGAAAAAAAAGACACTAACTCAATGGCATAGTCTATCAGATATCGTCCCATTATATACATGTAATATATATTTAACAAATTTGTTTGAATTATAACAAAATTCATACAACCGTTGTCGTATAATTCATGGAGATATAATTTCCATTTAGTTCGTGAATGTGAAAATTCAAATATTTGAACTTTTTGAGATGATGTCTTAAACACTTAAATCTTTCTCAAAATTGACATGTAGATAGCTTGATACGTTTTTAGAGGAAGGTTATAACTTTCTCTTAAGGATACGAGAATGTTCGCGGTGTCGTCAACTTTTACAAAAGAAAAAAAAAAGACTTTTTTTAAGTAAATACTATCCGATATATTAATTGATTGGCCAATGGAATTTAGGAAAACCCGAAATTTGATTGCCTGTGGTTTTGCTTGATGTGTTTAAATGACTTAAAAGCCCTCGTATTGTCTCCTTCCTACGGTGGATAATGGTGGAGGAGAAGGACATTTTGGCTGTTGGTGACTTATATAAGATGGGAATTAAGATTCTAAATTGGACTACATTTACTTTTTGCTATTTGTTGAAAAGAAATACAAACAAGTATAATTGTCCATAATGCTAATTATAAACTTTAGTTTAATTTGTAGAAAGAAAAAAGAAGAAAAGGAAAAGGGGCTAAAATAAAAGCAACTTTAGTGGTTGTCAATCAATGTAATGGGGGCCAGTTTATAGTAAACCACAATAATGTAGTCTTTTCTTGTCTTTTATGGAAGTGGGGATACTAATAGGACATTATTAATGTCTTCTTTTATTATCATATATAAAAGGACATTAAAGATAAGGGAGATGAACTTGGAATTGAATTGATCTCATCTGCAAATTTCCATCCCAATTCCCAACCCATGCTCTTAATTTGTTTTCTTTTCTTACAAAAGAAACAAAAATGCTTTCTTTTGTACTATCGTATAGTTTAATAATATGAGATGTTAAAACATTAAATTTAAATCAAAAGACTTAGGTTTAAACTGATTTATATGATGGTTTCTTTGAGTTTAGCTTAATATAAAGTCGTTATCCATATACATATTTGGAGGGCTTCTCAGTTTACAAACTCTCCAAAACAATTAACTTCTACCAATGAATTACAATGTTAGTCTTCTATAATTTACTTGTTTTATTTGCCTTTAATCCTCATTTTTTGATGAGAGTGGATATATACAGTAAATAGTTAACTTTTCTAATAAAAAAGTTACTAATCAATTTAGTCATGATCAACACAATGAGGATGGAAAATAGAGTGGGATGGAGATAGAAAATTTCTGGTCTCGTCCTTGGTTAATTTATGGAACTTTTTCACTAGAAAATTCTCACTTTCTTCTTATAGAAAAAGATGAACAATTCTAACAACATCAATTAAGTTACTTAGTATCAATTTTTTCTAAAATATGGTTTTGGATATATAGTTCTCAATCTCAAGGTAGCTGAGTAACATTTAATGTAAAGAGAACAACATTTAATGTGATCACATCTTCCAATCTATGTCATTTCAAAGTTGTTTGAATAATTTGGCTAATTATAAATATTGTAGTATGATTAGTATTTAAACTTTCTCGTGTACTTCAATTAATTACTTAACTTCTGGTCATGACTCATGCATATTCAAGTATATAAGCTTTGACCGACTTTTGTTCTAACATGCACACAACCTTATCAACCTATTGATTAGTTTGAAATAATGCAATTTTACTTCTTAAATAATGCAACTTATTATTATTTTGACTATAAAATGAAATTTGAATAAATAAAAAACAATTATCCATTATTTATCATAATAGTTATTTAATTAATAGTCTCAATAAATGAAATAAAATTTACAAAAATCATATTTATTCACTTTTCGTAACTTAGACATACATTCTCAAGATTAGAGATTTGTATAATCTCTCAGCCTAAGGTTGTTGTGTACTAATTAATAAAAAGCTAGGTGATCTCAATGAGAATTATTGATTAGATTAATAATATAAATCAGTAAGGACCCCAACAACTCAAGTACATAACAGTTCTAAGAGATTCTTCAGACTGTTTGGGCTTACTATGATCTAATTCCCTTTTAACTTCACTAGAATCCGCGATTACAGAAGCTGAAGACTTCGAAGAAGAAGAAGAAGAAGAAGAAAGCTTGTTGTGATGAGACGAAATTGCTCTCACACCATACTTATTATTCAACCTCCATAAATGCCCTTGATCTTTCAACGCCTCCACCGCCCCTATACTCGCCGCCGCCGCTGTAGTCCAACTTTTTCCAGCACACATTTTTCTTGTTCTGTTTTTTTACTTTCTGATGAGATTAAGGTTAAAGGGAAAAGGTGAGGGTGGTTTGTTATTTATAGTGATGGGGGTTATGTTTATGGCCTATAGAATATAACCAAAACCTCAGGCTAATCATTGACAAACCAATGTCTACAAATATTGGTGGGTTGTGCACTTTTTCTTTTACCATAGGGGAGATGATACTGAAATTGACTGAATTGCCCTTGTTTTGATTGTGTGTAGTTTCGTGAATTGTGAGGGTAAAAATGGGAAATGTAGAGCCCTTCCTCCAAATATAGTTCACTTGGGTTATTTGTGAAATTTAAAAACCTATGAGCCCCAAGTATTGGGAAGGAAACCACTCGGTTTTCACCCATGGGTTCTTCTGTTTACGAAATCTTATCGTGTGTTTATGTGTTCCTCTTAACTCTACTGCCGCAATGCAAACAGAAATATTACGTACAGTTGTTGGATTCTTCTTCCAAGATATGATTCTCAATTTATCCTATCTAAATCCTAACATATCTTCATTGTTAAGTTTTCTATTTTGTCTAGTTTTGTTTCATCCCACCTAACCAAATTAACCATTAAATTATATTAATCTAAATACTAGGAAGAAAATAAAACTTTTGTTAATTGGATTTTTTAGTTTTGAAAAGTTAGTTTGAGTTTTGAAAAGTTAGTTTGAGTTTTGAAAAATACTCTTAAAGATACTAAAATGTTAAATTATATATTTAGATTATTGAGTAGTGACTTAATTAGGAATAGGAAGAGTGGCTTGGTGTGCTATTGAATCTATTTTCTCGAGTAGTGTCTACACAAGCAATTATTATTATTATTATTATCCTTTATATATCTAACTGTGTTTTTTATTATGTTACTTAACTAATTACGATTGTGGATTCTATTAATATATACTTTAAAAGTGATAATTTAGTTTATGTGAGAATATATATGTCTACTTAACTACATTTGATATGCTAATTATAAAATTTATATAATTCAACCATGCAAACTTTTTGAGTTTCTGTAGATCTTGATAAAAGATTCTAAACAATTTAAATATTTGATTTAACCATTTAAAAGAGTAAATAAGTGAAGAAAATCTACCACTATATAAATACATTTGAATAATCGAAATGAATACAATGGGAAAGATGATCAGTAGGGATTAAGTAAACAAATGATAAATTCAATAGAAAAAACTTAGTGCTCATCAAACTGATATGCCTAAAAGATCCACTTTAGTCCTTGTCATAATTAATTTTCTATGGTGGTGGGATTGTCACTTTTTCAATCAACTAATTAATTATATTTTATTTAAGTACTACTAATACACATGAAAATTTTCAACTTTCAATCTTAATCATAAAATTATAATAATTGTATGTGCTACTTGCCAAAGAAAAAAAACACTATTATAACATCACTCATTAGTAATTATTATGATCCTTGTACTACTAAAGAAAAAAATTAAAATATGACTGTCAAGTTTAATATATTTAGTGAAAATGACTAACTTTCAGTTATTAATTTAAACCTTTTTCTATTTTTTTTTTTTTTTTGCTAACTATTACTTAAATAATGATGCAAACCTAAATATTATGTTTACATCACAATTAACAATTTATCATTTGAAATGGATCCAGAGAAACTTAGGGTAGGCAAACGATTGTTTTAGTCAAGAATGTATGTATGAATGTGTGTCTTAGACGACCAATTAATAGAACTATGGAGTTCACAAATCTGCCCTTAGACTTGATAAATTTCACAACTCACAAAAGATATTAATTAGTAAACAAATGAAAGATGATGTGATGTATAATCTCCAAAAATTGATTAAGACTATCATGACAACTCAATTCATTAAATTACAAAATAAATATAAAGAAATAGCTAGAGAAACAAAAAACAAAATATGATTAAGAAAAACTCTTCCATTGATTTTGAATTGAAGTGGATATATATACATATACACAACAGTAATCTAATAGAGTAAAGAAAAAAGGTATATGTGATGTGGAACGATCAGTTATTGGGGCCCCAACAGCTCAAGTACATGACAGTTCTCAAAGATTCCTCGGATTGGTTCCATTTGTGATCGGAAACCGCGGCTGCGGAGGGAGAAGAAAGCTTCTTAGCCTGAGAAATGGATCGAACATGATTTTTAGCGTATTGTTGAAGCGATCTAATGGTATGATTCCATCGGCAAATCCCTTGATCTTTCAAAGCCTCCACCACTCCAACACTTGCAGCTACAACCCAACCTTTTCTGCAACAACTCATTTTTTTGGTATCTGTGTGTGTTGATTTGTGTCTTTTTGAATTTTGGATGCTTGAAAATGAATTGGGATTTGCTCATTATATATAGAACTGTAATAGATTAGATTATTATAGATGGGAAAATCGCGCCCCCTGGTTTTGTTTTGTTTTTCAGAAACACGTGGAGAGTGGAGGGGTAGAGTTTGGGGTTTGAAAAACCACTGCAAGTGACAAATTTCCTCCTTGGAATTGGATTCATAACTTTATACTGTTTTTGTTTTTTTTATCATACATCCACTGTATCTGGATGGATGGACTCTACTTTACTTTACTATCACGTTATACCATACTGTTTGTTTATTTGTTTTTAGTTTTTTTTACTCATAGAGATCAGATTGCTACTTCACTTTGTAGTGCGTGTCAATGTTGAGATAGCATCGGATATGACTCATGGTGTTTCCATTACACTGTTCATATAGTTTGTGTACTCATAGTTTCCAATTTTTTCTTAAGATAGACATTTTTAACTTCCAATTTTATATTTAATAGAAATTTCAAAAGATTCTTTCACCATGTGGTATTGAATAATCTTCCCCATTTCAATGCCTAAGTTAATATATGTATAATTTAGCTAAATACTAAAATTCTTTTTATTAGAGATTACTTACTTCCTTTGATTATGAGTCATTCCTCTAACACTTGCCTTTAGTTACACGTAACACTGAAGTTATCATCATGGTTCCTAGTGCTTGGAGTTGTAGAGTGTCAAATTGAGAGTTACTCAGTTGTCATATTTATTAACTCGATTGATATGCCTAAAAACTTCAAGATAATGACTTTGCTCTTTTTTATGATAAAATTATTCAAAGTGTAATGAATTAAGTAAGGTAAAAATATTTTTTTTTATAATATTTTTGTGGAGTAGAAAAGTAGGAAGCACAAGTGATAAATTAGTCTAGACTGCATCTTATGAGTTATTACACTCAGTCTTGGTTACTCTGCATCAATGTCACAGGTGTATTATTGCTTGACTAGTCTCTAATAGTTTCAATATGTGGAATTAGTTAATTACTTTATTGTTGACTTATCCAAACAAAATAATTAGATGCTTTTACAATTGTTCCTTTTTTCTTCTATAAATTTAAATTGTGAAAATATTGACTCATGGTTGTTTTGCTAGTAAATTTAGTTGAAGGTGGAGTTCGTGTTTAATCTAAACATTTAATACTAATGTCTTAAGTTAAGATCAATTATGTAATTAACTTTGAAATTATATGAAATCTGACTATTTTGGCCAATGAAGTGTATATACAAATACGTGATTAGAAATTATTTGGATTTAAAACCATTATCTTTCTTGTTATAAGAAAGAACAAAATTCATTTGAAATTTGGTTGATTGAAAGTCCTCGCTATCCTGATGTTCCAGAGCATAAAAGATACAATCACCCATTCGTTTTGGAACATGAAAAATTAAATAAAATATCGACCCTTATCAAAATTTAGTCTCTAAATTGTTCACACTAAATTTTTGATATTTTATATAATTCTCTCATCAACCTCTTTGGCCAAGAAATCAGAATTTTTTCTCCAACTCCCAAATCTCGTTAAGAACAACAAAATAACAATTAAAATTGATTGTCCACATGTGCCATTGATTGGTCTCTCTCTCACTCAGTCGTTTCGTGGAAAATCAAAACTATTGTGCAAGAAAATAAAAAGGAGCGATAACAAGTCCAGTAATTGTAATTTGTATGATTTCCATTGACACCAAATACCCAATTCATATACAATCGCTACAGTACCAAACTCCCTACCGGCGATTTTTTTCGCCCAACCCCACTGTGGTTCAAGAGGGAATTATAAAGCCTCGCCGAGATCCTCTCTGGCGGCGGCTGATTTTAGCATCAGACTCTAAATCTTGAACAAAAGGGGACTTTAGTTGGGACCCCAACAGCTCAAATACATGACAGTTCTCAAAGATTCTTCCGATTGCTTCTGCTGTTGCTTGCTGGAAACCACGGCGGCGGAGGAGCCAGTCAATCTAGTGGCCTGAGGCACCGATCTGACATGGTTTTTAGCATATTGATGCGCCGATCTAATGGTGTGATTCCATCGGCAAATCCCTTGATCCTTTAATGCTTCCACCACGCCTACACTGGCGGCTACAATCCAAGCTCTTCTTGATGAACTCATTCTTTTCTTTTCTTTTTTTTTTTCCCCTTCAATTATCAAAGTTTTGCGATCTTCGAACTTGATTGTGCAATGGGGTTGAGCTGTTTATATATTTGGAAACTGCCCCCTGGTTTTTTTATTTCGGTGGACGGGCTGGATTTATTGTTTCTCTTTACTTGACGATATTGCCCCTCGAAACCGGTGGTTTTTTAGTGGAGTGAGAGGGTAGAGTTGGGCTTTTAATTTTATGGAAGGCGGGTTTTAGGGGAGGGGAATTAGGAGATTCAAACCGCCTTTTTCTAAACCGGAGGCGTTGGACTCGAGAGTGACTAAATTCTGCCGCTCTTTGTGAAAAATGGGTGAACATTGTACAAAAGGAGTAACGTTGTTAATTCACAACTTCCTTCTTCAATTAATTTATTTATATTATGTCATTTATAGCTTTTTTTATGTATAAAAATATTTATATTTATAAATATATATATATACACTTTTTGATAAAAACAACCATAGTAAATATTTGAGAATAGAAACACTCATTAAATCAGAATAATAGAAATGGACGACATCGTTAACCTATTTCGATAACCTATTTCGATGATGCAATAACTATGGTGAAAGTTTATTGACATGAAATTACAAATTTTATTTCTTTGACATTTATAAATTATAATCAAACTATTACGATTATTTTTAGTACAAAAATTTACATTTACTTTTTTACTAGTACTGACAGTGATAGAGTATTACAGTCAATAACTCTATTACAACTATTTCAAAGATAGATTTTGTTAATCAAAACCTCTCCTTTAATAATCATGTTTCTCATCAACCAATAGATTAAGGAAATAAATTAGAGGACCTTCCCCTAAATCATGTCCTTTATCAAGATGTACATGATAGTTCTTTAATTCATCATACTAAAGAAGCTTGAACTGCTCTAGATATCAAAGACTCAACACTAGACGATGTTAGATACGAGAGAAACAACACGCTTTTGGTTCTGTGTATATATAATTGTTTTAATCGCGAAGCTATTTTATTCATTCTTGCTCAGTCATATCTTCTTTCTCTCAATATTTTAGAAGCAAATCATGCACCACAAAAATGTCCAAATACGAGAGTAAAAGTCCAATTACAAATTCTTTTTGCCATGCAAACCAAAACAAGTCAAAACTGAACAAAACAAAATTTGCGAGTCAACACAATTGTCAATTTTATATATTTGAAACAATTTCTCTATAAAATTTTAGTTCACAAACTGACCATATACGAATATATTCATATATTGAGTGAATTAACCAAGGTGAAGAATAAATCCAAGTGTAACAATTGTTTGAAAACATGTATCCTTTTTTCTTTTTAATAGGAAAGAAAGCTTAGGAATTTTCCACTTTTTTCTATATATATTCATCTTTTACTGCTAAAGTATTATTGTGTAAACAAATATTAAATTAATATTGGTATGTGTTAGATTGATTAATCAATTAAAATGAAAATTATAGAGTGATTTTCAACATGATCCAGATGAAATTTCATCTTTTATAGATTTGTATGTGTTAAATGTTAACTAATAAGTAAATAACATAACATTTTCTCTTAGCTAGCTTATTGGCAGACTTAAATTTTTACACTCAAAACATTTACTAAAATCTAAAATCAAATATTTACCAAAATATTGTGCAGGGTGTGATCATCGTAGATGGATGATGAAAGGGATGCTCTCTAATTACTAATTACTTTAGTCCAATTGAAAAATTAATAGATTCAAGCATCAACGATTTAGTATTGGTCAGAGGTTGAACCTCAACTTGATGCTCTATTATCAGTTACTAATTCAGTAGTTAAATAGTCACCCAACCTAAGTTGAAGTCCATTTTTTCCTTCAATAATCGATCAATAATCCGCTATTATTAAGAAGGGAAATATTGGGTTTACAATTGTTGAAAGAATCAGACTCTCCCAAATCCTCCATTAAACATTTAATTACAATTACAAACTGATGAAGAAGGGAGGAAGATAAAGTGAGCTCAAGTGCTTCAAAACCGGACAGCAATATCTTTTTTGACCCGAACCGCCGCCAGTCCAACCGGAGTATGATCTGGTGGGATGATTTCAGTTATTAGGACCCCAACAGCTAAGATACATAACTGTTCTGAGAGATTCCTCCGACTGTTGGAGGCGGTTGGCGGAAGACACGGCGGAGGAGAACTTCTTAGCCTGAGAAAGAGACCCAACATGGTTTCTGGCGTAGTGATGTGCCGATCTTAAGATATGATTCCACCGGCAAATTCCTTGATCCTTAAGTGCCTCCACAACGCCGACGGTGGCCGCTACAAACAACGCTCTTGTTGATGAACTCATTTGATTTTTTCTTCACTCTACAATAATCGCTTTTGAATTTCAATTTTAATTTGTTGGTGAAATTTGATTGTGAAGTGTGGGATAGTGGAGGTGGTTTTTATACATAGGCCTGGTCGCAGCCTTTGGAATAGAAAGCCTCCGGTTTTGGTATGTTTGTTTATTTCCCGGTGGGATCCAACCCATGATATATTGTTTTCTTGTAAATGGACATAAATATCCCTTGAAACCGACTTTTGGAGACGGATGTGAAGAGGATAGGATTGGGATTTCAAGTAAGATTCTGAAATTTGATAGCACACGGTTTAACATTTTCATTTCCACGTGTCTCATACAACCTTGGAATTTCTAGCGCAAACTAGTGGCTAGTGGATTGCACTCACCAGATCCCACCTTTCTTCTTCTTATGATTATTATTAACCTTTGATTCACATTAAACCAAATAGAAACATAACTTTGACATTAATCTGCTTTAATTTTTCTTGTTAATCCCAAGTTTTGTGGGATATTTATTTGTATGCATTGCTTCTTTTCTTTAAGAAGATTTATATGAACTATTATATATGCATTCAGATAAATGGAACACAATCCTAGAGCTATTCCTTCTTAATGATATTAAGTGCCTTAGATTCTTTTTCCAATGGTTAATTGGTAAAGTGATCCAACTTACTTTAAGCATAGCTTTATTTAATTGAAATTAATAATAAGTCTGAATGAACAAATTAGGCAAAATTGAACATGGATTAAAATGGCAAATAACAAATTAGAGTATAATCTGATAAAATTAGGAGTTTACTTTATGTTATGTTCATGTTTTCTTTTACAATACATAGAGGTTGATATAGAGTTTAATTATAACAAAAAATGATCCCACTTAATCAAAAATAATAATTAACGTGCAACGGAAATTGAAGTGCTGAAGAAGCCTTTCTTTATGTCAATTCTATTAAATAATCAAGAAGTGAATTGCTTTTACAATCCTTCCAAAAAAAAAAGAATAAAAAAAAAAGGCCGCTAAACTGTCTACAATTGATTACAATCATGATCCAAAAACTGAACCAGCGCCGGTCCATACCGGAGTAATTTACGGACGGGTTTTCAGTTCAGCTCAGTTATTAGGACCCCAACAACTAAGATACATGACCGTCCTCAGGGATTCCTCCGACTGTTGGAAGCGGTTGGCGGAAGGCACGGCGGATGAAAGCTTCTTAGCCTGAGAAATAGACCGGACATGGTTTCTAGCGTAGTGGTGCGCCGATCTTAAGAGATGATTCCACCGGCAAATTCCTTGATCCTTCAGTGCTTCCACGACGCCGACGGTGGCTGCTACAACCAAAGCTCTTGTTGATGAACTCATTATCCCTTTTCTTTTCACTATAAAAATTTCTCAATACTTTGCTTCTTGGATTTCAATTTTTGTTGGTTGAACTGAATTTTAGGGGTGTTGGGGTTTTTTTTATATACACACAACAAAACAAACAAACTGCCCCTGGTTTTGCTTTTGTTGGGTTGCTTTTTATAGTAAATAGACATAATTGCCACTTGATACCGCGTTTGGGGATTGTAAGTGTGGGGGGTATAATTGGGTTTCGAGTAGCTAAAAACAATTGGGCATATATATCCGATAAAGTTGGACATTGGAAATGAAATACCACCTTGATTTCTCTCCCCCTGGATTGTGGGAAACGGAAAACAACGGATTCTTAAAAACAGCTCGCCACGTTCCGCGTTTTTTTTAATCTTATCTCTAAAATATTTTTTTGGGTTCAATCATATTTTTAATTCATAACTTCAGTTATTTTAATTTTGGATTTTTTTTAAAAATAATGTAAAATTTGAAACATATTTCAAAAATAGGGTAGATGCAAAACTATTTTCAAAAATAGGTGTTTTGAGGTGAAGTCGTGGACGGGGTACACGACTTCCATGTAGTGGCCCCCACATACTCTATTTTTTCCTTATTTTTATATTTATACTACACTGGGCCCCACATTTTTTAATTTTCTCATTATTTATATACGTGGGTCCCACACACTTCATTTTTTCTCATTATTTATATATACATACTCACATATAATAATATATATATATTATACATTCAAATTCTAAAAATATCTTTCTTTATTAAATTAATTTATTTTTTTATTTTTTTCTTTATATATATTTAAATATCACAATCTTCGATCTTCAATTTTTCTTATTAAATTCATTTTTCTAATTTAATTTAATTCTTTCTTAATCAAAATTATACATATATTTTTTTTCCAATTTTCAATTTTTTTAAAAAAAATCTCATATATTAACAAAACATGTTATTAAAAATATATTAAACAAATTAAAAGAGTAATAATAATAATAATTTATTATATATATTATTATATATATATTTATTTAATATCTCAATCTTCAAATTTTCTTATTAATTCATCTTTTCTAATTTAATTTAATTATTTCTTAACCAAAATTATATATATCTTTTTCTAATTTTCTGTTTAAAAAAACACATATATTAACCAAATATGTTATTAAAAAATACATTAAACAAATAAAAATAATAATAGTAATTGAAAGAAGTTGAAACGTACTCTAAAAATAATAATAACAATAAATTTGCAATTCAAAATTATCCATTAAGTTTTTAAATTTAATTTGTAATCGAACCAATTCTTGTTTTTTTCCTTTTACCATAAACATGAATTTCTTTTTATTCAATTATCAATGTGTGTGGCTTCAAGTGTTATTATTATTATTTTTTTTAGTAATTTTAACTTATCTCAATTATTATTATTACTCTTTTAATTTGTTTAATATATTTTTAATAACATGTTTTGTTAATATATGAGATTTTTTTAAAAAAATTGAAAATTGGAAAAAAAATATATGTATAATTTTGATTAAGAAAGAATTAAATTAAATTAGAAAAATGAATTTAATAAGAAAAATTGAAGATTGAAGATTGTGATATTTAAATATATATAAAGAAAAAAATAAAAAAAATAAATTAATTTAATAAAGAAAGATATTTTTAGAATTTAAATGTATAATATATATATTATATTATATGTGAGTATGTATATATAAATAATGAGAAAAAGTGAAGTGTGTGGGACCCACGTATATAAATAATGAGAAAATTAAAAAATGTGGGGCCCAGTGTAGTATAAATATAAAAATAAGGAAAAAATAGAGTATGTGGGGTCCACTGCATGGAAGTCGTGTACCCCGTCCACGACTTCACCTCAAAACACCTATTTTTGAAAATAGTTTTGCATCTACCCTATTTTTGAAATATGTTTCAAATTTTACATTATTTTTAAAAAAAATCCTTTAATTTTTCTCAATCCCCTATCCTTGTTATATTAAAAAAAATACAAAACCTTTTATTAACAAAATTTATTAATCTTTAAATAACCTAATTAGGAATTATTAATATCTATTACAGGAAAAAAAAATTGAGAATGGCCTTGCCAAAAATATTAAAAATGATTTTTTTATATTTACCCAAAAAAAATGTGATTTATCTTTTTTCAAAAAGTGATTAGTTATAGGCTTCCTTTTCAATGTATGGACAAAAACTAAGAATAATATTCATTTCGGTTATTTCGATTTTAGGTCTAGTGGAGTATCAAATTAAACCAATTGGTGTTAATTTTAGTGTTCAATAAGACACAAAAACTAATCATGTCGATTTAATTATCTTCTCAATTTGGTTTTTGAACACAATAGTTGGACTCTCTTGTGTTGATGGTTGATGGGGTTGAGAGGCCATAAGATTCTTTGAAAAAAAATCAAGTAAAAAAGAGAATAGAGGAGGACAATTTCTGTTACTGTCAAGGAAGCGATACGACGACACGGCTACTGCAAGGAGATGATGGTCGATAATAATGTAAAGGCAATGAGGGCAACACTTGATAGTGACAATTGTGACAGGAAGGCTTGATGGTGCTGCTATGAAGACAATCCTTTAAATGACATTGCAACAAAGACGATTCTTAGATTGTGCTGTTGCTATAAGAGATAGGTGACCTATGAAAGTGAAGAAAGAGAGGGTGAACATACTCGACAAAAATATACATATTTGGCTTCATTTTCTTAAACTTTTAACCAATACATACGATTTATGCAATAAAAACAAAAACCAAATTACTAAGCCAGTCGATTAGTTTTAGTTATGTTTTGACTTTGTGTTTCCACCCTAACAAGATATAGCAAAACTGTTTGAACCTTTTTACCTCATCTTGTGTGCTACAAGTATTTTATGATGGGATTTTTGGACAGTTATGAGACATCTTCTTTTTAATGTTTTGATTATTGATCTTTGTGTTATTTATCACTTGGTTTATGCTCATCTTCAAATTTCGATTTGATGAAATATTAATACCAATTTTAATCGATTATCTCTCTGTATAAACATATATATAACAATGTTAAGTAATTCAATTAGTTTAAGGTCTAATTTTCTTGAAATAAAAAGTTGTTAAATGTTAAAACTGACTGGCTGGATTAATAATACACAGAAAAATGCTAATCTCCTAACAAATTAAAATATAATTTTCTAATGCCAAAACAATGAAAACATAAACTTTTTAGTTACTAAAATGTAAATTAATTACAGAATGCGAGTTAATCCAATAAAAAACGAGGCACAAAATAATTAAATCAATAACTACAAAAAGATTGCCTCGTAGAGTATCAAAGTTAGACGCTCAAAATTAAATCATCATCATTTTCGGTTCACGATAGCTTCTAATGTACCATCTCCTTTTCGATCCACCACTAAGTAGTTATACTAACAAAGTCTTAAAAAAAATCAGAAGTGAAAGATGAATAACACCTGTCACAATATGGATGTTTCGCCGACGTCGATAACAGTTGATTACACATATGATTCGTTTCATAACCATGTGCGCTCTGATGTAGGGTGTGAAATACCGTCTTAAATTTTTTCTTGCATCAATGATGTTTCAAGTCTTTGATTAATTTTCTTGAATGAAAATTTCACATCATGAATTAGGGCCCCAACAACTCAAATACATGACGGTTCGAAGAGACTCTTCAGCCTTTTTTATCTTGTCTTTCTCACCCTGAGAGACGGAGCCATTGTGAGAAAATTTGGTGGGATACTTGGAAGAAGAAGAAGAAGACTTACTAGAAGTATGATTAGGATAAATAGAGAAGTTAGTTTTGATGGAGGAATTAGAATTGAAGTTAGTCGTATACTGTTGTTGCTCACCAGCCATGAAGAAAAATTGTCACCAATTTGTTTAGAGAGAGAGAGGATTTTGGAAGTGGCAAATTTGGGCTCTCCAAAAAATGGTTGGATTATGATGAAGTAAAGAACATGACTTCTTTATTTATAGAACCAAAAAACTTGAGGGTTTAAAGGTCACTTCTCTACACTCATCTTCACCTACAAAATGCATTTTTTTTAAAGTAAAAAACATCTTCCACTCGAACAGATCATATTGATTTTTTTTAAAGAAAATAATAAAATATATCATAAGATGTTAAAGATGAATATTCAAATAGATGATTTTTTAGGAGAAATGTTGTCTTAATCTTAACCATTAGATTTTATTTATGTTGATAAGAGACGATAATATAATGTTAAGGTATTACGTAATCTTTCATTTAAATATGAAGAAGTGTATAGTTTTTGGATATCGATCGATTCCAGATTAAGGGGATACATTTTTATTCATGCAAGTTGAAAAGAGTTATGATTATTTTTTTTAAATTTAAGTATCTTATTTTCTAATTAGTAAAGTTTAGCCTATCAACCACTACATGAGTTTGACCAAATGGTCAGGAGGGAAAGTGAAAAGTATAAATTAAAGGGTTTATTTAAGATTTAACAACTTTAATATCTAGTTGATGTGTTAACTTGACAATAGAATATCATAGAATCAAATGGTTGTTGAATAAAATTATTATATATCTCAATTCTTTAAAAAGATTTAAAAAGAAAATATAAGAGAGAGAGCTAAACTTTACTAATAATATTGCAGCATTTTTTTTTTTTGTATTGCAAGTTCTACTTGTGTGTATATATATATACGAACAGGATTAACTCGTAATGTTTTTAACTAATATTAAGATTAAATTACATTTTAAGAAACCTAAAATTGACTTTTAAAAAATAACAAAAAGAACCTAAAGACAAAAATACACTAACTCAATTCATTTTTTAAAAAAAGTTTAAAAAATAATCTATCACTTAATTAATAAATTTGAATATTTTCATTAATTAAATAGTATAATCAAGTGAATTAAGATAAAAAAATTATTCACGATTAAATCACTCTTCTAGAATAGGAGAAAAAAGAATAGATCTTGATTAAGCATCTACTTGGATAAAGGCAAAGACAGTGAGAATAATTTTGAAAGTATAATTAACTACATAGGTGGAAGCTAGACATCTTTCCCATATCCCAATGAAGAAATTAAAAGAGTTTAGCACAATGCCAAAGGGCAGAGAGACCAATTGGATTCTTTGATTACTATTGTTGGTGTAATTTCTCTTGATGTTGGTGAAAACTTAGCCAATTACATTTAATTGGGTCTTACGTTGAAGAACATAATCCATAATAATAATGGACTAAAATAATATACGATAATTAACATTAAATAATAATAAAGAGCACAAATTTTACCTAAGGGATTACGTAGGTTCTAGCATTAAAATTTTAAACACTGGAGCTCACTTATTTCATCTCCCTCTATTGCATGTGGACTCTACACATAGGTCTTTTTGTAGCCAATTACTCACCTAAAGCTATAATGTCAAATTAATTAAGTTTTTGTTTCCAAATTTTCAAATTTGTTTAATTATCTCTCATTTTTTAACTTATTGAAACTAATTTCTAGACTTACTGTTAAATAATAATCTTCTTACAATTAGAAAGAATGACAAGACGTAAATAACAGAGAATTAGAAGTTGATAGTGTTAAAAAAAATTCAGATTATACAACTTCACTGTGTGATGAAGGTCAAGATGATTCAAATATTCTCCACCTTTGATTGTGAGATAATGTGTAAGAAAGTAAGGTTAGTAAGAATTATTTAGTATTGTAATATTAAAGAATCTTATGTATTTTTTTTATAAGAAGTTTTAGAGATTCGAGTTTACCAACTCTCTCCTATTCATTATTAATATTTGTTGAACGTTTTTGATACGTGTCATGCATACATATAACAGAGAGTTCGGGTATCGACACAAAAACTTAGGAGGAAAGCAAGGTTGTAGGAATGATATGTGATTGGTGTGAATTTGGAAAAGAAAAGAATTTGTTTGAGGGGGTTTAGACTTTAGAGGATGGATGAAATAATATTTGGGGGGAAGAGAGAGCATATTGGCATGTGGAATGAAGGATAGTAAGGACACGTTTGGAGTCATTGGATAAGATCAAACCCATTTTTATTACCAAATTTAGCCCTTTGCAGATCTTGTCTCCCCCCACAACTTTTCCTTTCTTTTCTTTTCTTTTTCTACATTTAAAAGTTAATGTTAAAAAGCCTACTTGGAACTTTTTTTTGGACTTTTATAATACCAAATGCTTGGAATCATGATTTCGCATGAGATATATTATTACCAAAATGCTTGATATCATGATTTCAAACTCTCATAAAACTTTAATACTACCTTCCACTATCTAATATTCATTTAGTCTTCATTTGAAATGTAAAATACTTTAATACTACCTTCGACTATCTAATATTCATTTAGTCTTCATTTGAAATGTAAAATACATATTCACATTAAACTCTTTCGAAGCTAATTATCCAGTTACTTTTACCATAAGACCAATTTTTCATACCCGTTAATATTGAGAGTCTCATATTGGAAAAAACCAAGAAATTCACACTCTTTATAAGATAGATGAACTACTTTTTTTTTTTACTGTGAGATAAAACTCCATACTATCCCCGAGAAAGGTAAAAATGAAGACCTCACGATCTCCCTACTAATCTAATGGCCACAAACAAAATAATGAGTATTGAGCATAGATAGTGTCCACTTGGAGGAATGAGGATAACATACAAAACTAAAGTTAGGGCTCTACACATAAGTAGTCCAGCCCTAATATAACACTAGATGTTAGGGCTCAATTTTAAAGCGGCCCACAACAAAAAGAAGCCCAATTAAAATCAGCTGTGGTCCATTACAATATACGGACGCTACCACGTGTCGGTTTACTATTGGCTTCCTTTTACATAGGTGTAGAAATTAACACTTGGATAAGCCTCTCTATCATGGCCTCTCAGTCTCACCCTTCTCTTCTTTCTTCCTTCTTTCTCTTTCTCTTTCTTTCTTTCTAAAAAATTTCTTCGAATTTCATTTTCTATTCCTTTTTTCTCCCTCTCTTCTTCGATATGAAATCCATTTTCTCCATAAATTCCTAAGCTTCGCAGATTTTTCCTCATTCTTCTTCAATGGCGGCTGTTAATTCCATTTCATTCTCTACACTAAACCAATGTTCCGATAGGAGATTGCTGCTTCCCTCCTCTCGTTCGCACTCCTCCAATTTCCACGGCTTTCCTTTTCGTACTAGCGTTTTCACTCATTATTCCCGAGTACGAGCATCCACCTTCAGTTCTCGCATGGTCATTCATTGCATGTCCGCCGGAACAGGTAGCTTCTACCTCTGGTTATTTATTTTCCTTACTTGCTTAATTTGACTATTCCGATTAAGTTAGTGAATCTCTGTTTTTTTTTTTTTTTTTTTTTTTTTTTTTTTTGAGATTGAATGTTATAATGAGTATTAGAAGTTTTAAGTAACTATTAAGCTTCCAATAGTTCAGTTGGATCAGTTCTGTACTTGTGTAGTTTGTTGAGAGATTTCTCTAGTTCGTTTTCTTACTACTATAGGTTAGAAACTGATGCGCTATTTTGACGGCTCAGATGTGACCACTGTGGCCGAGACAAAATTGAACTTCCTTAAGGCCTATAAACGGCCTATCCCTAGTATTTACAACACGGTTCTGCAAGAATTGATTGTTCAGCAGCATTTGATGAGGTATAAGAGGACATACCGTTATGATCCTGTTTTCGCTCTTGGATTTGTTACTGTATATGATCAGCTTATGGAAGGGTACCCTAGCGATGAGGATCGTGAAGCCATCTTCCAAGCGTATATTAAGGCTTTGAATGAGGATCCAGAGCAATATAGGTTTGGCCATGTATTCCCCTTTGCTTTTACCATCTCTAATCTCTATCAATTGTTGTCACTTGTCAGCTAGAAACTTCAGTTGCCTTATTGTTAAGTTTAAAAATCACCAACACGATTCCCTTTGGCTGTCTAAATGACTAAATTGGATTTGTATTGAATGTTAGTGCATGCTCGAAAAGTAGTATTAGAGACTTTTATTTGTACCTAGTAAACAAATTTACGAATGTTCATTTTTTATATTTCAAAAAGGGTTTTCTTTATTTTAAGTAATAACTTTTGTTATATCATCCAGAATTGATGCTAAAAAATTTGAAGAGTGGGCTCGATCTCAGACTGCAGCTTCATTGGTTGAGTTTGCATCAAGAGAAGGAGAAGTTGAGAGTATTTTGAAGGACATTGCAGAAAGAGCAGGGAGCAAGGGGAATTTCAGTTACAGCCGATTTTTTGCTATTGGACTATTTCGTCTCCTTGAATTGGCAAATGCTACTGAGCCCAGTATCTTGGAAAAGGTTTCTTTAATATTCCTTTCTGTGATATAGCTTTTAAGTAGTTGAGATTTTGATGACATTCTTATCGAGTTGATTATAGCTAAATTAAATGACAGCCAGCCTCTCTTGTAGGACTTTTATCAATAGATGTTATCTCTGAGTGCTGCCATTAATAAAGTATAATAGTGTTTCTGGTTCATTAGTTTTCTTTTTACTCGTTAGAGAAATTGGATCTTGATGGAATATTGCCTAACATACTGTTCGAGACGAGAGAATTAGGTTCAAAGGCTTCTTTTGTGCATAAGGCTGCATTTTATTTTCTGGCTAACTAGTCTTTTGGAACATTTGTCTTTCCCCTTTCCTCCCTTGCCGCTGACCCATCACACACACACATACTATTGTCGGATTTCCTTTCACCCTTGTGAAGGCCGATTCTATTTACTGTGTCTATCACTGAAGATAAGATACTTTTGATCTCTTAAAACAGCTCAAGCTATGTAGTCGAACAGTTTATAAAACAGCAGAAGTCATATGATAGAGAATTAACCGGGTATTGAGATCTAATTTCTTGGTACTTCTGAACAGCTCTGTGCCGCTTTAAATATCGACAAAAAAGGTGTAGACCGAGACCTTGATGTATACCGTAACCTGCTTTCAAAGTTGGTTCAGGCGAAAGAGCTCCTAAAGGAATATGTCGACAGGTAAGAGACTGTTAAGTTCATGGTTCTAGGCATGGTAGATTAATATGCTCTTTAAAGCCCTCATATTTTCAGACTTTATGAAAATCTACAATCGAATTGAAAACTGTCTCAATCTTGTATTTGTGAAATCTCCTGCAAGTCACTATCATAGCATTTATATTCATTGGATCTTATCTGAGGTCTATATGAGGTAGACAATTGGGTGGATGATGGTGGTTGTAGGAGTAAGATTTAAAGGATAGAAGTTATATGATTAACCAGCGGGTTTTGAATTGTGTAGAGAGAAGAAGAAAAGAGATGAGAGGGCTGGATCACAGACAGCTAATGAGGCCATAACTAAATGCTTGGGAGAATACAGCATGCAGACTGGTTTATAAAAGGTAATTGGAGTCGCTACATAATTTGAGATAGACTTGAGAGAGTTTATAGCAACATTATTCTAAATACTTGTTAGATATGCATCTATAATGTATTATGTTGGGTCTCATGCATTTGGTAAATTTTGTATTCAGCCACGGCTCTACCTTTATTTCTCATTTGATATAACCACCACTCAAGCTATTTTTTAATCATTTGTATTACATACTTTGAGTGCAACTGTCAATACAAAATGCTTTCGCACTCTGTGCAGTAATCACTCCTCCAGGGATATTTGACCATCTGCCTTTTGTATTGTTATCCTTTCTGTATTATTCTGATATTTGGCTATTTGCTTTTGTATGATCTAAATTGTTTCAATTATAAACGTTTTACGATTTTAATTGATATAGTTAATAGTTTGGAGTTTTAACCCTAATTTAGAACCATCCTTTTGAAAATATGACCTTACTGGAACAGATCTGTTTTACAGGTGTGCTATTTCAATTGTGTAGACTTGTGAAGCTCAATACTAAAATTTATACTCTCCCGAAAAATTTTATGTTCTAATTCAGTTACCTAGTATACGTTAAAAAAAAAAAAGGATTAATATTCTCTCAAGAGTGCTCTAGGACTCCATATTTGAGAGGAATGCCCACTATGATAAGGCTGTGACTGAGGCCCAATAGAATGAGGCTATTGGTGAAGATCCAATGAGCCTATTGTGATAGACTTATGGATAGCGGTTATTGGGCCTGTTCTGGCAAGACCGGGGTCTATCCTATGGCTGTGACAATTTTCCCCAAAGTTAAATAGGTAAATTGCATTAATATATTACTTATTACTTTTAGGTATAATTATTATCTAACAACGTTTTGAAAACTTTTGTGAATGCAACAAAATCTATCTACTTTACCACTAATTGATTCGTTTGAGTGATAATCTATTGCATATTCTACCAACGACATAATGTATCACTTGTGTACTTCAATATTTGAATCAAAAAGCTTAATCTAAAATTTATTATATTAGCAAAATTTTTGTATTGAACAGATTATTGTAATGATATGAGTTTAAGAAGGGAATATGAATGACTGAGGTTGTATTGAATTGGAATCTTAAACTTGGGGTGTTATAGTTACTATATTTGTAACAACCCCAAATCTAATCAAATTTTGTATAAAAAAAATTTATACTTGGTTTTGCTTTTAGAATTGCACGTAAATTAAAAGTATAATCATTACCACTACCAAAAATTACAATTTTTTACAATAGTAACGATGAAATAAACAGCGTCTAAGTCTACAAGTATATGTTGTAGACGAATTATAAGTATATGTTGTATCTTTCATTTGAACATGAGAGTTTTTTCAAAATTAGACTTGAATTGATGGTTTAATAAAAAAAAATGGATGAAAATCATACCAACAACTCTCTTGATTAGAACACATGAAATCTAAATTAAAAACCATAAGGGTATTAATATGCCACATTTGGAAAGTTGAATTTAAAAAAAAAAAAAAAAAAGCTACATAGTTAGCCACAATATTTGAATAGAAGACACGTAATGATGTTGTATTGATACGTGTGAGTTCCCTAATGCATGAAAATATGAAAAGCCTCTCTTAGAAGACCACCAACCTCAACCCTAATTCCACTCCCACTTACGCAACCCATTCTCTACTCTGCTCTTCCTTTTTCACTCCCCTATTTTATTATAATTATTAACGATCTAATATATATTACAAGCCATTCAGAGATGTATTTTCCTTAATTATAAATACGTATGTTCAATACGAAAATTGTTTATATGACCAAGTAACCAATATTAGACATTCCAACTATATACATCATATAACTAATTAATCATATATGTTATAAACACAAATAAACATACACGAGGCTTCTAATTTAAACTGTATAATTCAAGTTATAACCTTTATGCTTAATACCATTTAGTTGTTGTTGATCTATGGATCACAGAACCATCTCGAAGTAATTATAAGATGATGATTACATTATAAAATGCAAAAAATCATATGAAGTTTCTAGATTTTGATAGAAAAAAAATGTTAGATAGTTTGTTGGGGGATTATGTTTATACATAATAACTAATATATAATTGAGAGTTTGTTAAAGGGGTTTGTATATACGTATCATTTTGTTTGAATAGACGTATATATTATTGTATTGTATTTGGTAGAAATGATAGCCATGTGGACAAACCCGAGACCAAACTGCATGGCTTTTATTTTAATATATTGAATAAAATGAATCTTTCCTTCACCAAAATTTTATTAAATAACAACCACTGTATCTATTTCTTTATATAAAATTACCTACCAAACTTGGAGACGTCATATGTTAGAAAGATGACATATGCCCTACTTTGCATGTTAATATACATTCACTATTTAGTTCTTTAACTTTTATATGTTTTCCAACTGATCATTATTTAGTTCTTTAACTTTTATATGTTTTCCAACTCATTATTTTCAGGTAAGACACATTTTAGGTGGAAGGAGATGATATAATATCAAACTTATTTTTTATCCTCAAATTTGGGTGATTTAACATCTTATTATAGTAGAGGAGTCTAGGAGGTTCTATGTTTAAATTTACGTAATGTTATTTTTTTGTATAATTGATACATCAACTTAAACTTTTGGGTTACTTAGTGATTTAATATAGTTTTAAATTGCAATAATTTAGGAGGTCGTATATTAAAGGTCGTCATAAATGCTCTCTGATTTTGTTGGTTATGACTTCTCATTTTGACATTTTAGCTAAGCACATTCAAGAGGGGCATGTGCTTATTATATGTACTAAACGAATTCCTACAAACCTAAACGGATTTTTGAAGTTTAACTTCTCCCCAAATATATTATAACTAACACATCAACAAACCCTTTTAGGACCAAAGCATTACCTAGCCTTTGATGGTTAAGTGGGCAGTTGAAGTTGACTCAATTTGTATCACTCGTCACCATGCCATTCATTTGGTACAGAGAAAGAAAGAAAAA
This sequence comes from Cucumis sativus, assembly GCF_000004075.3. NCBI lineage: Eukaryota > Viridiplantae > Streptophyta > Magnoliopsida > Cucurbitales > Cucurbitaceae > Cucumis > Cucumis sativus. The sequence continues at coordinate 2,983,652 of NC_026661.2, read as the reverse complement.
AAGTAAATCAGAAAATGGGAAGTTTTAGAAATGATGAAATCTTGTGGTCGTAAAAGTGAAGGGAATAAAAAAGGATATATTGAGTGAGATTTATGGGTTAGATTAGATAGAGAGTGGATGAAATAAGGGACATAATTTTCAATGAGTTTGAATTTAATCGATTCCAAAAGGCAAAGACACAACTTATTGGCCACAGGATTTAAACTGAACCTGATGATTTGGTTTGGTACTGTGCCACAGTAGACAAATGTCAACACAAGAAAAAGAGTTTTGATCTCTTTTTTTAATTGATTGGTTGACCTTCTGATTAGTACTGCTACGTGTAGGAATTGCAATGGTTTGTTTCATATACCAAAGCTAGCTAAAAGGCTCCAGCTTGGAAATTTGTAGGTGAGCATGTGAATATCATATCTTACACGCTATAATATAGTTTTGTGTGTTCCTTGATTCTTATTGCATTAAAATGTGAAACAAACAACATGCTTTTATGCACATAAAGGGTATGTCCTCGTTTTGTTACCAACTCATAGTATATTATAATATGTATACTCATTTTTATAATATTTTGTTGCTCAACCATCCAAAATCAACTTAGATTCTCTTTTCTATTATTTTAACTTAATTTCATGGCTCATATTTGAAAGTGTTTCATCACATATAGAGAGACTTGATGACTCATCATTGAATTTTGAAATGTTTGGTTATTAATATATATAATGGATAATAATTTGAACTTATTTGATTCTGTGGAGTTTGTGATCATTTGTTGTTATGTAATATAAATTAAAGATGATATTTTTTACAAGTGTCTTGCCTTTTATGTAACATCATGAGTGTTGATGAGTTAATATGTAATTTTGGGATTAATTATTTAAACTTAAGATTAGTAGGTAGTAAATGAATGTATATGTTTTTAATATAAAGTTTTAAAAGAAGTATTTGACATATAATTATTTTCTTAGTTAGAGTCAAATTTTGAAAAAGAGGAGTTTATGTGTCAATATAACTTTTCTTCTTTTAGTGAAATTTGACTGACATTTGAAAAGTGTTTTACATAATTAAGCATTATTCTCCTTTTTCAAAAGTCATTATGCTTTTTGCTTTTGTTTTAGTTTAATGCCTATAGTCTTAAAATTTTCAACTTCCATAAATTAATTAGTTTTTATGATCTCTTATAATTAAAGCTTCCAAAATATTCTTCTGTCTTAAAGATGTGTAAACACTTTTTTTTTTATATATAACACAATCAATAGAGAAAGAAAGACATCAATATGAGTTGTTGCATAAATGCATCCATAACAAAAATTGTTAGATCAATATTGTTAAAGGCTGCTCTAGACAATGTTTAAAATTTATGAGTGGATCCAATTCAATGAAAACCGAAAAACAATATAGAGAAAAAATGTATGTCTCAATAAAATAAGAAAAAAGAGTCAGAGTCGCGAGTATTGGACAAACCATTCAAGCCAAATAAAAAAAATAGCCACGAAACCTTCTTGAGGATTACAACCACCTCGAAAATGTTGAGTATAAAAGAATTAAAATGAAAATTGTTTTATTATTTAAAGACATAAAAACAAAGATTATAATAAACGAAGGCCTAAAAATAATTAAATAACCGACCAAAGTTTACTAAGTTTGAAAATTTAACCCCAAGTATTTGAAGGATAAGTTTGGTATCATAAAAAATGGATGAATATGACAATAATTTTTTATTTTCTAGAAGTTGACTACTCTTCACATAAAAAGTAAAAATCCCTCGAGGTCGAGGTCGAGGTCGATGGTTATGTTCTTTATCTCTATAATATAGTTGTTGTACTAAAATAACATTTAAGCTTATAGACTAATAATTGTTTGGTTATTTTACAAACTTAATTTGGTTTACGTTTTAAAATCATTTATCAAAATAGATAATAAAATTAAAAAAAAAAAGATGTTTAGAAAGTTTTAAAAATTAACATCTTTAGGTTAATGTGATCATAGTTCAACTAACATATACTATGAAATGAAAAGGCATATAATTAAAAGTCGGATCCAAAGTTTGATGTAAATAAATAAACATATCTTATTGAATGTTTTTAATTAGTGAAAATTAGAAATATGTATGCTACATTACATGCATCTGATGTATTTATTTTTGTAGAGTTTTAATATTGCACATAACTTCTAGATTAAAACTCAAAACACTATACTATTAATTCCCACCTACATCTTTAGAAAAAGAGGAACTTTAGTATTGACATTAAGGATTTAAGGTTAATTAGTTGAAGTTTATAAAACATAATTGTTTTTGTTAAAAGAAAAAAAAGTTATAATTTTAGCTTTGCTCATTTTTCTTGGGTTTAATTTCTACTTTATCCTCTGTTTGAAAAATGAGTAATTCAAGACAACAAGGGAACTGCTTTCTAATTTCAAGGCCTTATATTTCCTTCTCATACAAGGAAAAGAAATTAAGGAGTTTTTATTTCCCACTTTTAACTTTTTATGGTCAAAACTTAATACTTCCTTTAACTAATTATTCTAATATTTAGTTTTATTCCATTAAATATATATATATAATATAATATAATCATTCTATTTCATTTTTCTTCTCTTTTTATTAAATCTAAAATTTAGTCATTTTGATGTGTAAAATTCATTTAAATTGGCAAAATCAAGGTAGTTCAATTCAAATTTTGTTGGTACAACTAACCTAAATAAGGAAAAAAGAAAGAAAGAAAAATATCAATAAAATTATTTATGAATAATATGAAATACGATGGGAAAGAAGCATTTCATTTGAGAATTTAGAGAAATTAAATTTTCATAACAAATAAAGTTAAAAAATTTTGTCAAACTACAACTTTTAAAATAAAGGGTAGAAATGAATGTGAAGTTTAATTTTTTTAAAAAATACTAGTAAACTTTCAAAATGAGTTTGAAACTACGTTAATATACCATCTTATCTTTTATTTTCCATCTTTTTCTCCCCTCCCTTGTTCTCATCTTTGTCATCTATTTAATATTTGCTTATCTAAACATAACACATAAATAAAACTATACACTTTAATTAAGATATATTGAACTATATAATTAGAAGAAAGATAATAAATAAAACAAATTTTAGGTTAGGAGTTGAGGGTGTGTTGATAGTCAATTTTTTTTTTCCTTTTTGTTTTGGTATGTTTTTAGAGAAGATTTTGATCTTGAAATTTTGTTGGATATTACGTTTTAACTAATTTTTTTTGTTTTTATTTTGATCATTGAAAAAATTGATGGTGTAAGCTAATTAGAATTAGAAAATTAAGTGAGAATATCTGTATGAAAAAAAATTAGGATCTTTGTATAATTTCTTTTAAAATTGGTTCTTTAATTCAAACCTAAGAAAACTTCAAACATATTAGCATTTTTTTTTTAATTCTAAGAATATTTTTGTCACGAAGAATTATATTAATGGTTTTTGGGCAAATACTAACATGCAATATGTTTTAATTTTTTTTATTAAATTCACAGTATTTTTTAAACTTTTGAAAGTTTAGTGGTATTTTTGAAACAACGTGTTAACGGTTTCCATTCAAAACTAACAACACGAGTATTTTTTTTTCTCTTTTTAGAAGTTCAAGAGTATTTTTGAAATTTTTTGACACCATAACATTTTTTTAAGAGTTAGTTACAAATTTAGTCATTAGATTCAAAATAATTAAATATGTAGCAACATTCTAAAAAGTTTGCAGATATAACAAAATTTATCAAATTTTATCTATGATAGAAGTTTATGATCGATAGACTATGTTACAAATATTGGTCAATCACTAATAAATCATACGAGTCTATCATCGATAATTTTGCTATATTTGTAAATTTTTAAAAATATTTATAGAAAAAAAATTGAAATAATCTAAAGTGTGGGTAAAATTTAACATAACAGTATAAGAAGTATTAATAGGTATGCATTAGCATTGAATATAGTTTATAATATTATTAGAATAACACAAAAAAATTTATACATTATTGATCCTTCCATATTTTTATAACTAATTTACGTTTAGTTTCAATAAAGAAACGTTAATTCATATATAAAGTTGAAAGAAATATTATATATTTTGAATAGGAAGTGAGATTACGTCCACATTCCTAATGTTTATACAGAATGTAATAAGGTATGAATGAAAGTTGTAGACATTAGTTGGTTGGTTAAAGTGTTAGAGGCTAAACCCAATACTATTCATCACCATAACTAATAACTAATAATGTAATACAAAAATGGGTTAGAATTTAGCACAAGCAATTGGTAAAAACACTTTAATAAGATCATTATGATATTTTGTTGGATGTGGATGAGAGAAGTTACCAACCATGACCGTCCAATCATTCTGCTAACTCCAAATTATTAAAAATGTCAACTCCCTCCAATATTCAAATACATAGCTTCCTATAGCCATTTTACTTAGCTCCCATCAAAATTTTATTTGTGAGGGGGGATTACATAATTTAAAAGAATTACTCGTTTATATGATATACAAAAATATAATAATTATAATTCAAACAATTAAGACCCACTAAAAGTAGAAAAAAGTATTGGACACTTCCGGTGTCAACCCATATGCATCTACATATATATAACCATGCACATGCATTATGGTTATATATACAGATAGTCCATTTCTTACAAAGTCAGCCCATTAATTATAGCCAAAACTCTATAGTTTCTAGAAATAAATTAAACTCAAATAGTCAATTTAATCTCTAAATCCAAATAAGTCACACCTAAACTATATGACTTTCCTGTTTGATTTAATTCAATACACATATATATACCATATATGTATACATATATATACATACATGATTACATACAAAAACAAACACGTGGCATTTAGGACGGCACCAAATACGTTTGACTTAAAATAATATTTGGAAATTTCGGCTTTCCATTCACCTTCAAATCTGTATATAAGAACTTCATCTTCTTCGTACAATTCTCAGCACAAAAAACCAAACACTTTTTCCCTTTTTCTCTCTCTTTCTCTCTCTAAATTCAATTTTTCTTTTTCACTTTATCAAACTTTTAGTCTCTTCATTGAAAACAGTCATAAAAAACAAATGGGGAGAGCTCCATGCTGTGACAAAAATGGGCTTAAAAAAGGTCCATGGACTCCTGAGGAAGATCAGAAGCTTGTTAATTATATTCAAATTCATGGCCCTGGGAATTGGCGTAATCTTCCTAAGAATGCTGGTATGTTTCTGTTTTTCTTTTTTGCTTTTTTTTTTCTTTTTCTTTTTATAATTATAATTATAATTAAATTATTTTTGGTTATTTATTTATAGGGCTTCAAAGATGTGGAAAAAGTTGTAGGCTTCGATGGACCAATTATTTGAGACCTGATATTAAGAGAGGCAGATTTTCTTTTGAAGAAGAAGAGACTATTATTCAATTGCACAGTGTTTTGGGAAACAAGTAAGATTATTTTTCTTTTCTTTTCTGGGTTTTTCTTTTTTGAAAAACAAAATCCAGAAAGTTTGTTGATTAAAGAATTAAATTCTTTTTTGTTTCTAGCTATGATTGGATTAACTGATTGGGAAGAATACTTAATGACTAATCCCAATTAATGATCTCTTGATATTATATCCCTCTGACGTTCATTTCTCATGGTAGACTACAAAATTAGCTTAACACATGAACCAATAATTATCAATATTAATGAACTAGACTTAAATATATCTTATTCATCTTTCTTAAGGTTTTTCTCGCTTAATGGGTAATAATTAAGACTGCAATTAGCCTAAAAGCTAAAGAAGATATATAAAGATTATGTGTTATTTAATTGATTATTAATGTTTTTGCTCGTTTCAGGTGGTCAGCAATAGCTGCTCGCTTACCTGGAAGAACAGATAACGAGATCAAGAATTATTGGAACACCCACATACGAAAAAGGCTCCTTCGAATGGGAATCGATCCGGTGACCCACGCACCTCGGATTGATCTTCTTGACCTATCGTCGATTCTCTCTGCCGCCATTCGAAGCCACTCACTCCTCAGCCTATCAACCTTATTGAACAACCACCAAACTACCGCAACCCTAAATCCTGAATCTCTTAGGCTAATTCCCACCCTTTTAGGCCTTAAACAACAAGATCCAAATGCCCATAATTTACTTCTCCAAGCTCAGGCTCAGGCTCAAATTCAAGCTCAAATGGATTCATTATCACAACTCTTACAACCCAACGATAATGTTAATAATACAAATTCTTCTTCAATAATGCCCATATCTTCTACCTTTGTTGACTGCCCAAATACTTCGCAAGAAAATCTTAATTTCTTACCTACACTTTTGAATTGTGGTGAGGATGTTTTGATGAACCAACCCAATTACATATACGGCGGCAATGGGTCGAATCCAACGGCTTCGGAAATTCTCGACATTTCAAATAACAATGCTCAAAATTTAGGGTTTGATTCTGTAAAATCAAGCCCTACGCCATTGAATTCTTCATCTACTTATTTAAACAACAGCAGCAGCAATGAGGATGAGAAAGATAGTTTTTGTAGTAACTTTTTGCAGTTTGAAATTCCTGAAGGTTTGGACTTTGCTGATTTTGTGTAAATATTTGGATATTAATTTAGGATATTGTCTTCTTTTTCCAATTTTTGGGTGTATTTTATTGTATTTGTATTATTTTATTATTCTCCCAGCTTGTAGTTTTTTGTATACCATAAGAAAAGATTGAGTTTTATACTATATTACATCAATGTCCTTTTTTTTTTACCCGTAGATAATCAATGGTAAAAACTTTTTGGAAAATATATTAAGAAGTATTTAATTAGAAGATCATATTGTTTAATTCAACTATTTTCTTTTGCCTTGTAATTTAAGTGTTTTGAAAATTGAGTTGGAATAGAGAGATACGAAATTTTTAATTTTCAAATGAAAATTATGTCAAAGATAATTAAATATTAGGTAAAGAAAATGTTTATTAGTATCAATCTAAAAGTTGAATATTTTCTATTTATGATAACTTATAAGGTCAGCGACATTGATAATTACTTTATGTTGTTCTCAGCATTTTTAAACATTTTATAAAATTCAAAATTATTGTGAATTTGATTACAATTTTTTTTTTTTTTTTTTTTTGAGAAGTACATTACAAAGACTAATATTAGTGTTTTTTTCAATAGTATTTTGAACATTTGTGTGTAAATAGGAAAAAGATTATACGATTTAACATTCCATAAAATGTGGAAAGTAGGCATAACATAATGATATATTAACTATTAAGAAAAGGATGGTATATTAATATTTTCCTTTTTTTTTCCAAAAATGATGATATTATAAAAATAAAAATAATGGGGCTAAGAATTTGTAAATTTATATTACTTTTTGGTGTAGAACTCCCTCCCCAAGTTGGAACCATTCTGGACTTGTAGTAAACATGATTGATGAAAATAAAAGGAAAAACCATCCATATTGCCAATTTTTTTTATAAAAAATAAATTAATTCAAATTGGTATGATAGGTTCCACGTCAATGTTACAATAGAAAAAAAGAAAAATAAATAAGCTAACTAAACATATAGTAATATATATCGTTCCGACCGGTTGTTTGTGAGAGGGGTGTTCGAGCCTAATTTCGTTTCCTAAACGAAAGGCAAAATTATGAATCTTTTTTGTTGCAAACTTGTAATATACATGTGAAGTAAGCCTCAAACATGTAAGTAAAATGAAAAGAGCAAAATAGAGACGTAAACTAGAGCTAGCCTAAGTTACCGATTTGTTGGTGCAAGATCAAATTCCTTTTGGCAAGCTACTAACAAAGTTCGTCTAATTAAAGTTACCAACCTAATTAAATCATCTTACACATTATCAAATAAAGAAACACAAGGAATTGGTCAGAAAAAACTCATATCCGAGATAAAAACATCAAACAAAATATAAACACTTGTAGAGTTGAGAAATGATCGAATCATCGTCATTATTCATTTAACTAAATTATATAGTTTTGATATTCTTCAATAACTTAAAAATATGGTAATGAACTAAAGCTTAATCTATCATGAGACGAGAGTATATGCATTTTTCAAGAGACTAAACCGTCCAAGTTCCATTGAAAGCATCTTTCGAAAAGTGTTAATTTGTCCATTTTGGTTTACACACAAACTTGAAAACCTCTAGAAAAAGTGTTGTTTTGTCCATAATATATAAATATATAATAGAAATGTTAGATGCTACTTTTTTGACCCATCACTGTTGTTTTTGGTGTGTGCATAAAACACAAAGAGAAGAATATAATTATGTGTGGTATTGGGAAATTGATGATGAGCTGTGTGTAGTATTCTCTTTTTGTGTGTGAAACTAAAAACATGTGTGGGAAACCATCCTCATAATTCCTTTTTAATTACCACTTTTTTCTATCTCTTCTCCTAACTTTATGGACAATAACAACAACAGCTTATAATATTGACCAAACCATACATATAGTAAATTATGATATAATTATCAATACAAATTATTTGGAGGGGGGCTCACCATCTATGTTATTAATGATCATGATTGCAACAGTAATTTTCCCTTTTCATCTTCAATTTTGATATACAAGTTGTCTATTACTTTATTAAATATAACAACCTATGAGTTATAGGCTCAAGTAGTAGTTAACATGTTAGTGCTATTTTAAGTGGATCGGATGATTAGGTTTTAAACATAAAAGTTGCAACGGCTCAAATGATGAACGTAACACAAATGAGGATAGTAAAGAAAGGGCATGCAGGATGTTGTTGAGAGGAGAGTTTTTGAAGATGAATGAAGAGATTTTGGAACTTGGATGTATATTAGTATATATGTATAGAAGTGTAGAGTATATAAGAAGAATAATGCTTGGAATGGAAGGAGGTTTGTAGTTTCATGGATAAGGTGGGTAATGGTCGACACCAAATTAATCAAAACAAAGTGAAATGAAAGGCGGCAGAAAGAAAGAGGAAAATTTAGGGGCCTACCCTAAGTTAAATTTATATAATTTGAATTGCAAGTAATTGCGTGAGACTACCAAACAATTTAATTGCTCATTCAAATTGGATTAAAAGTCAATTATTTCTACTCTTTTTTTCTTTTCAATTACGGATTTAGGAACCCTTTTCTATTGTCGGTGACACGTGTTTCTTCTTTTTTTGTCGTTTGCTTCTTCATGTATACATACTAATAATAGATTATCATTTACCTTTGTATTAAAACAAAAATGAAATCAATCTACCTTTTATTTTGATGGGCCTTCATGGCTTTCCCATGTAGTATTGGGCTAATTACATGGGCCTCCAAGCCGTTGCTATGAAACATTGGATCCTGAACCACTGACCCGGTGACTTGGGTCGCTCACTCGTGACTTATATTGACTTTCATGCTAATCTATCCGTATGATTAAATCTTCGTTATATTTTATTAATGAAGTTATTTATCTTCTAAACTAAGTTAACACTGTTATTAGTAAATCTTGATGTTTATTATTAATACTAAATATTGATGTATGCATTGAAATGCTTTGAATCTATAGTTTGAGTACATTAAATATGATAACGTATAGAATTATAATTTTAGCCATAAAATTTAGATCAGGATTGTGCTTAAGAATTCTTAAACCCTGGAACCTATTACCTGTGTAATTTAGAAAGAAGATATTGAGTAAAAATTGATCATTGTTGCATATAGCACCGATCATGTATATGTGGGGGTGGTGCTGCGGTCGGTCAGGGTGGCGGTGGGTATGGTACTGTTGAAGAAGGCATGGAGGAGGGTCATGATGTACCCCTTCACAGAAATCGCAAAAAATAATATGAATTTGGGGGGTTTTTCATAGTGTGGGCAATGGGGGGGACTATGACCTGACACAAAATCGTACCATCCAAAATCACTTTTCACTCTATGCTCAATTACCAACGCCTTCCCTGTGCACCCAAAATAAGAAAAAGAAAGAAGGAAAACTCATCTCTCTCTCTCTCTCATCATGCTTGTAATGTAATGGTTGATATTGTTTTTGTACTATTGATTGAATAAATCATCTAAAGTTAAAACCCCTCCTTTTCTTAAAAGAAAAAACTTGGGGGCCTGGGGCCTTTATTTTATTTTTCTAAGACATTATTATTGAGTTATTGGATTGAAAGTTGAATAATAAAAGAAAAGCAAAGGGACCCAAAAACAAACAAAAGGGAAAAAAGAAAACGTAGCCGATTGGAAGCTTAAAAAGGTATTCTGTTTTGCAATAATAATTGTATATAAGATAACACAAACTGTATATATATGTAGAGTCATTGGTGGTTGTTTTTTTAATGTAAATAATTAGAATCTTTGGTTGACATTCGTGATGATTATCGGTTTACTTCTCTTAATTTGGTCTCACTTTTTCGAGTTGATTTATATAAGAGTTCTTTGAATCGATATGGTGTCAAATCTATCACACGTGACGTCAATATCTAACTTAATTAGTATAAAAAAATGTATAATTGCATGCATAAGTAGGATCCTTGCAATTTTCTTTATTGGTTATTTTTTTTAATTTTATTTTGGAGGAGTTGAATTTAAGCTACTTATAATATTGATCTTTCTTTGATCACTATATTTCGCGGAGGTTACGTGTAACTCTAGCTAGCAACGTCGCTTGTTTTGTTGTACTTGAAGCTCCATGACATCGAATTAACTAAGGACAAATTAAATATTTTCTAAGTGATATTCTTTTTAAACACACATAGCCTTCAAATTTTTCTTAGACTTTGGGTCGTCATCATGTCTAAGACATCAATATTTATGAATTTAATTATATGTTTGTTACATATGTATGAGTTTGAAAATTAAAATATTGAAAATAGTTAAAGGATATCGATCATGGGTTGTTTTACATATAGTTAATTTTATATAATAGAAACTATGTATGGAATTGTGTGAGTGGAAGGGAAAGTAGTATAGTAGGTTGTAGTAGTAGTAGTGACCTACCTTTTTACGAACATAAAAGTTAGTATTTGATTAGTGTTTTTTTGGGCATTCATTATTGCCAACTTTATATCTCATCTTTTGATCCATAGGGAAAATGCACACCACCACCTCTTTCATTATTTCTCCTCAATCAAAAAACACCAAAATTAAGTCTCCAAGTTGAAGATTTTGGATTGGATTTAAGATTAAAGAGACAACCAAATCACCAATTTTAATTTATACATATATATTTTTGAAAATTTCCTTCTTTGATGCCATATTAGAATAGCTATTTGAAGGCCTTGACAGTGTGTTTGTAGTGCCAAAGTGGGACTTTGGTGGCCACTTCCACGTGAAACTTTCCCTTTTTCTTTCTTTCCATCTCTCTCTCTCTCTCTCTCTCTGGAGATGTGAGAGAAAAAGTGGGCTTCATTCTGCCATGGCTGTAACCCACACAAACACACAAATAAAAGAAAAAGTTGTGTGTAGAAAGAGGCTAAGAGGAAAGTGTTCAAGAGAGAAAATGTCAATGCCCTAGAAGATGCCTTCTTTTATTTATTTGTTTGTTTGTTTCTCTCTTCCCTAAACCTTAATTATTTTACTTTTCCATGTTTTTCAACAGTTCATATGCTTTTTCCAAGTCGTTTTCCCAACATAAAAAGTTCTACTTTTTTAATATAAATATATTTCTTAAGTTACATACTTTCTTCCCTACGGCTGCAAGATTCACATAATGTTTTTAAAATTTGTATTGTTTTGATCTTACACGATTCTGAATAATGCATATTCAAATTTGAAAACACATATCTAATATAATATATCTGAGTTGTCTATACCAAATAGATCCTTAATTTGGTGTCATTCATGTATTTTAGGTAAATTTAGATCCTATTTTTTAGTCTTTTCTTGTGTGGGTACATATTTTCTATATTTATTTGCATAGGTGAATGATACAAGAATATATACAGAAAATATGTAGCAACAGATGGAAAAACTAAAAATTAGGATATAGAGTTTTATCAAATTTAAAACATCATTCTAATCCACAAACTTTGAGCTTGGTTCCATTTTAATTTATAGAGTTTTTAAATTTAGTTAATATAGCTACTATAATATAAAATCTTAAATCAATATAAATATTATTCACATGGTTTTTTTTTAATTACATTAACTTTTTAAGTTCATTAAAATATCATAGTAAAGAAAATCAAAATAATATTTTAATCAAATTAATTAAATGGGTTTGATCATGGAAAAGATGGAACTTCTAAAAGAAATTCTAATTTTAAGTTGTAACGTTTTAATTCTGTATTTAATGACATTAATATCTAAAATGAGTTATCAAAAGAGTAATTAATTAATTACCATAACTTTTCATTTCAATTTGAATAGTAACTTGAGTAGTATTTCTTCAAAATTTTTGAACCACAAACTTATTAATCATTAACACTGTATACAACATATTTGCATAACATAAATAATAAAATACAAACCTCACAGTCTATAGATCAATCATATTTGAATCTTTCTTATTCTATTTGTACTCATTTGTAAAATATGAGACTTATAGAAAAGACATCACTACATTTGATGATTTCAAGGAAAACAAAGAAAAAGAAGGAGAAGATCATATAGTTCAAATTGATGGACCAATAACATAATCCCAAAGTTGGACCAAAATTGAAGAAAAAATCCTTAATTTTTCTTCGCCTTCAATTGTTTTTGTTCTTAAATTGTTTATGGTAAGATAGGACCATAAACATAAATCAAATGCTGGACCAAGAAAACAAAGAAAAACAACCTACTCATTCTCTCCCAATTGGCTATGTGTTTTAAATTGAATAAACAACCTATTTGCAAAGGTTTTATGAGATGTTTTCATTATAAGAAAAACATTCAAATTTTGTTGTGAGTATTCTTTTCAAAGTAGAGTTTGAAGAGTCCAAAACCATATTTGATTATACTCCCATTCACACTAACACAGGGTATAGCGTGGAATATAATTCAATAGTGTCGTCAACATATTTTTAGTTTTCGTACAATAATACGTTAGAATCAATGAGTTATGGGACACAAAAACAAGATAATGTAGATGGAGAGGGAGGAAATATAGATTTACAAATTTATAGTAAGTTAATAATACTGAAAAAGCTAAGGATTAAAGAAAAGATAGGGAATAATGAAGTAGGGTGTTTGGTGAGTGAGATGAAGATAGACAGATACATCCAACCATTAAACCCATTTCAACTTTATAGAGCAATTTTAAAAGTGGATTTATTTATTTGCTTTATTTCATATCACTCTCTTCATCTCCTCACTACCCATCCAAATAGAAAAAGAATGAAAAAGAAAACGACACCACAACCTGACAAATTTTTTGTACCATCTCCTCTATCTTCTTCTTTTTTTTTTCCCTTCAAATTTCCCTTATTTTTTCCTCTCTATCTCTCTCACCAAACGAATCTTTTGCCCCATTCTCAAACACCCACTACCCAAATTCTCCCTTCTTTTAGAAATGCAACCCATAAAAAAAAAAAAAAAATCCTTTCTTTTCAAATAGTGCAAAATAATTGAGAGAGATTCATATAGAGCATAATACTATAATACAATATAATATGAGAAGTATAGTTAGAATGAGAGTTCGATTTTTTCACTCCACTCTCTTCAACAACCCAAATATATTTCCTATCCTCTCTATTTTTTCTTTGGTCTTTTGAGAGTTTTTTGTTCAAGTTTTTGAGAATATTTCAGAATCTTCTCCCTATTCACTTTCTTCTAAAAAGCACTTTCTCTATCGCTCTACTGATCCCAATCTAATCATATTTTCCTCCATTACCAAATACCAAAAAGGATTTTTAAAACTAAATTCATGTCTTCATTTCCCTTAAAAGTGCCTTTAATTTGTTTCATTTTCTTATGCATCGCTACAAATCTTCATTCCTCTTCAGCCGGTTTTCTTATCGAGCCAGTTTCCGGTCAAAGCCAACCGTTAAATCCCGGCCAGTACTCATCTCCCAACACGGTTCCGGCATTTCCAGTTCAAACCCAGATGCAAATTTGCCATTTGGATCTCTCCGACGAGCTTTTCGGTGGCGTTAGGGAAGCTTGCGGTCGAGATTTGGACCGGAGTCGCTGCTGTCCGGTTCTCGCGGCGTGGCTTTTCGCTGCTCACGCTCGGGCCGCACTGAAGATTGCTGCTCCGGCGCCGGCATCTGCGGCGGACCTTCCGATGATGCCGGACGACTCGCAGAAATGCGTGAACTCGCTTCAGACGTCGTTGTTGAGTCGGAACATTAGGATTCCGCAGCCGAATGCGAGCTGCGACGCTGTTTTGTGCTTTTGTGGGATTCGGCTTCATCAAATTAGCTCCTTATCTTGCCCTGCTGCCTTCAATGTCTCTGGTGGCGGTAACGGCGCTTATCGCAACGCCACCCCGACGGCCGCCGTTCGTAATCTTGAAAAGAATTGCCGGAACTCGTCGTATTCTGGTTGTACCAAATGCCTTGGTGCCCTTCAAAAGGTAAATTATTTAATCAAAGATTTTACCTGGAAATTATGTTTAGAGTTCTAATTAGTTGTAGACTATTTTTTTATATATATAAAAAAAAAAAGTCCTTTTTATAATTGTATTGGGATTAGCTTATTCTAGCAACTTTTTTCTTTTTTCGAAATAAAATTCTATTTCACACATGCTTTTTTTTTAGTAATTTTTACGTAACATTTCATTTTTTAAAAGAAATCTTTATATTTATTTTTTATAAAAAGAATTTTATTTCTATTTATGATCAAAATAAAGCTAGAAAAGAAAACACGATTTTAGATTTTATTCTTGTTAAAAAAAAAGGGCAATTTTATAAAATTGTTTTATTAAGAAAGAGTAACTTAGGGGGGGGGGGGGGGGGGGGGGATGTTTGTTGACATTTTTCCATTCTTTTAGACACATAAATTAATTAGTAATTATTCAATTTTTTTTTTCATTTATCCTTTAAAGAAACTGGTTTAGAATTATGTAAGGAAAAAAGAAATATTAATGAAAAATTGGAGCTATAATTAGGAGAATATTTATTTGTGTTTTGAATAATAATAAAAGAAGTAGAGTGTTGTTGTATGTAAACAACGAGTTTAAGGGGAAGAAATTATTGTTTAGGGGGTGGGGGTTGGAATGAGAATAAAAGAGTAGAGTAAGGGTAAGCCTACCCATGTGACTATAGTCCCTGAATATTACAATATATATTTGCTATTTGGAAATCAGTAGATGACATGATACAGTATGATTTGAAAAGTGTGTTTGGACACAAAGATATAATTGTTCTTTGTCTGGATTGATAATTCCAGGTTACGGGCACAAAGAAGAACAGTAGCAACGATAGGGCCAGCAAGATGTTCAACAGAGACTGCCAGCTCATGGGGTTGACGTGGTTACTCGCTCGCAACAAAACCACGTACATTCCCACCGTTTCCGCCGTACTCCGAGCCATCATGTACACCGCTCACCCTCCTCACCAGTCTACCTGTAGTCCCGACCAAGAGAACATGCCGCTAGCCGTCGACTCTTTACAGATGGAAAAAGCGCAGTCCTCATCTCCACCCTCCATTTCTTTGTTTCCTATTATACCCCTACTCATTTCAGTTTATTGGCTTGCTTGGTGGTAGTAGTAGTCGTCGTCTAGTAGAGTCTAATGGCATGGCAATGGGCAGCAGTAGGGAATTATGGGGGTTTTGGAATCCGTTTGTTTTTTTTTTTGTTTGACAAGGAGAGAGGGTACCCTTGTCGGGGTCACGAGAAGCTATTAGACAGAAACGAATAGGAATGGGTTGATTGGAGGAGGGGCTTTTTTTTTTTTTTGTCTTTTCACTACACTGTAAATGTTAAATCTGGGTAGTTTTTCTCTCTTTTTCTTTCTTTTTCTTTCTTTTTCTCTCTTTTTCTCTCTTTTCCTCTTTCATCCCTTTCACTTTCACTTTGTGACAAAATTTTCCTTGGGGCTTTCAATTTAATCAGAAACTAAAACTTCCTGCACTTCTTTAAACATCATTACTCTCTCGGAAAAACCAGCAACTTTTACCTTAAACTTTAACTTTTAACTTTTTGTTTAATTACCAAAAGTGTCCTTAATTTCAATTCCACCATTTAACCTTCAGAAGATTTTCAAGATTTGATTTACTTTTTCAACGGGAAGTTTTCTGTTGTTATATGTATAGATTAGAAGGCAGATGAAATCAATTAATATTATTTTGAAGTTCAAGGATGAAGATTTCATTAGATCTACAATTCAAATTTATAGTTGAAATGTAATAAATATTACTAAATTTGAATTGGCAAACATGTGTGGAACACAAATTTAAATAAAAACATTAGTGCAGAATGATTAAAACTTTTCAAGGCGCGTGATTTGATTAAGATTTTGGTAATTTAGAAGGTATTGAATAAAAAAATATAATATGTAATCTTGAAGGAAGTGAGATATCGAACACAAAATAAATAAACATAAATAATTGGATTGGAGGTGTCGAGAAATTGGTTAGAAAACCAAAAGAAGTGTGTTGGAATTTCAATAGTGCAGAAAATAAAAATCATCAAATTCCAACACATTACATAATGTTTTTAGGCATAGGAGAGATTTACGGTTGAATGTTTGTCTTCTCATTTGGTGATTTGTGCTTATCTCTCTTAAACAATTTCACATTTCCAAAAAGAATATATATTTTCTTCTTTTATTATTATTATTTCTTAATACCCCATTTGCATTAGATTAATACCAAATGAACTTAATTAATTTTAAAAACAAGGATGTATTATGCCTCTAGTGCTTGTGGAGGAGAGCCAGAAAGAGGCAAAGGAAGTCGCCAACTCGATTTAAGTGTTTTATAACTTAAGCAAAGTGTTGGTTTTCATTATTTTTTCCCTTTCTTTTGAATAGAGCTCACATTTGCATGGTTAATGAGATGAAAACAATTCTGACAAATTATAATTAATTAGATTTCTTAACTGGGGTTATTAATGTTAATATGAATTGAAGTTGAATCTCTTGACGAACCAAAATTCGAATCAAATGCTTGACGACTTATTCTACAATCATAAACAAGAAGGTACATCGATGTAAATAATTTAGGCTCCTCTTGAGTCTTGAGTGGAAGTTTTATAAAAAGATTCAATGCTGATATTATTTGCACATGAACTGAACACTAGCTAATCCACAGTGATTCCATGTACTGAATACAAGATGAAGAGAAAGTAGAACAACGAAGAGAGGTATTTAATATCAAAGCTTATCAATGCAAAGCCTAGGATTCAATTGTCTTGTATTTTACATATTTCATCCAACAAAATCAAAATATACAAACAGGAGAAAACTGAGAGGAGATGGAAGAAAAAAAATTGCTTCAAATTGAAGAGATGTTACATGAGAAGGACGCTTAAGCCCACCATGGATTCTCGCCAGTTCTGAAATCAGTTTCAACCCACGGTACGAACACTACCTTTCCCTCGTCTACATCAGCATGAACCAATGCAAGAGACTGTTCCAACAAAGAAAATTTTAACTCTATTTAATTAATACGAATCATCACATAATCTTACAAGTCAGTAGATGCAGCTTGTCCCAACAGCATGAAAAATGTTTTGAAAAGTATTACCAGAGGTGCAGGTCCTCTAACAACCCTGCCTTGATCGTTGTATTGGGATCCATGGCAAGGGCAGATGAATTTGTTCTCAGCTGCATTCCATGGCACGACACATCCGAGGTGAGTGCAAACTGCATTGATTCCAAATGTTGCAAGCGTTTTATCCTTCTCGACTACAAGGTAGGTAGGATCTCCCTGAAATCCATCACCATCAGTTTGCCTTTAGATGCACACTACTATTCGAATTAAGACTAAGGAACTCAATATACAAGCACCACATTTCCATTATATGATATCAGATGTTTATTTTCCAATCTAGTTTCGTAATTTGAATACTCGGATTACATTCTTTTAAATATGCATGCTCGATTTTTCTCTTTTATGAATATGCTAATCTCATTGGGAGATGATTAATAATCATATTACCACTTTGATGTTAAATAAACATGTGAAACAGAGAAACATAAGGTCTTTGAGAAGCAACAAGGGTTGTGGTTGCTAGAATTTATAACATTAATTAAGAAAAGTGAAAGAGTTAGAGTACCTTCAAGCCTTGTGTGAGGGTTCGGTCTCCAGGTCCATGTGCCTTCAGCCATTCATCTGCAAAAACATCATTTCCAAAAGCATCCTTGGCAACAATCCCACCACCAGCACCTCCAGTACTGTAATTGTATACAGAAAAAGTTCAAAAGGTTACCAGATGAACAATCAGAATGCAGCTAATACAGAATCTCAGTTCTTGAAATGAAAATCCACTTAAGTAAATTAAACACTAAGGCGCAAATCATAAGAAATACCCCAGAATTTTGCCCTTGTTTTAAAAGTGCTCTATATCCATTCCATAAAATTAAAAACACACACACACATATATAAAAAAAACCCTCTTTCAAAAGTTGCAATACCATACTTGGGTCTTGACCTTGCATAAACAATTCAAAATTACCCATGAAGCAGATATCATTCAGAATTTGGGAAGAAGATTGAGACCCAGAAAGGTGTGGTAATCCAAATTTCTGTTCTAGGTCGCTGCCACACCACACCGTTTCAGGTTCCAATTTCCACATGATATTCTAAATATTTTATTCCAATGGTATAAGGTTTATGAAAGGTCAAAGGTAACCTTGGAACTCTTGAAGTTGAAAGGTATGTGGTTTTTAAATATATATAAATAAATACAATTCTTCCGAAAGTTGTAATACCACCGTTAACCTTTCGTATACATTTTTAAATTACTCTAGAGTAGGAAACATGACAGAAATTGGGACCAAAAATTG
This sequence comes from Cucumis sativus, assembly GCF_000004075.3. NCBI lineage: Eukaryota > Viridiplantae > Streptophyta > Magnoliopsida > Cucurbitales > Cucurbitaceae > Cucumis > Cucumis sativus. The sequence goes on along the minus strand of NC_026661.2, from coordinate 2,964,821 downwards.
TATGGCAATCAACATTTCTGTTTTAGTCCACCACAACATTCAAAGTCCCAACTTTTGTCCGATTTCCACTCCTCCAATGGTATAAGATTTAGGAAAAATCAATGGCAATCTTGCAACTTTTGAAAGGTATCAAGTTATTTAAAAAAAAAAAACAAAACAAAAGGCAAAGTTAGGACTCGGGAGTATTTCTTTAATATTTAACCAAAACTTATAGCTTTAAAAATGGTGACCAACATTGTTTTACAACAAGCGACAATCCACCTGATGAAAGAGAACATTACCCAACTTGAAAGATGCTTTAAGCTTGTCAAAGTTGAGGAATGAGTGTCAATACAACAATAATCAATGAAAGAATGAAGAAAATCAATTGACATGGAAAAAAAGGTGCACTTCTTCATTCATTCATCATAGAAATTTGACTATTATAAATACTAATCCAAGGCAACTCATCAACTAGATAGTCAAATATTCACTCTTAGATCACCAAACTCCATCAGAATTCCCATTATCGAAACAATTTTATCCTAATCAGAGATCTCAAAGTCATCCATAAAGGCTAATTGCTTTTAAAGAACTTCATGCTATGTTAATCCTTGATAATACAACAGGCTAATACGGAATCAGAGAGGAAAAAGAACACTTACCCAGGAGGGACGAAAAAATAGGTGTAAGGATACAACATAGTAGCAGTGGGAAGTCCAATGGCACCCAAAAGAAGCAAATTCATAGTCTTCCTTTTATCCATATCCGGGACTCGATCAGCTGGAATACTAGTAGCTTGACAAGAAATTTTAACCACCTTTCCCTTTGCCCCCATTTGAGTGTTTTTGGGTTTCCTCAAAAGGGCTTGAGATGGACAGAACAAAGCACTTCTGCTGGCACATAACTGAAAAACAATAACAACGGGCAAAAAAAAATTGAAGTTGGTTACAAGATGAGTGAAGTAAAGTGAAGAAATTAAAGATACCTGTGATGGGGTTGCAGAAGATAGAGTGGAAGACGCCATGGATGGATCAGAGCAAGGAGTGGAGGGGAAAATCTAAAATGTGGGTAATGGTTATATCAGTGGTTGGAGAGATTGTATTGAAAAGTTGCTAAATTTTGATGTCCACAAAAGGGAGAAGATAAGGCAATTAGCCACATCGGTTCCAAATGGCCACAAACTTCAGAGTTCACAATTCGCATGATTTTTTTTTTCCCTTTTCATTTCTGAAGAACAATAAAACGAAACTGGGCCACGATGTGTATTCCTCTCGGGACATAAATTTTGGCTAATTGGGCCATCTCCCAATTCATTTTCACAGATCCGCTCGAAAATGTAATACTTGTGAACAACAAAATACTATTATCCAAGATTTTGCAGTGATAGTAAAACTAATGTAAAATAAATGTGCATGCTTTGTTGATATATATATGGACCCTGTGGAAGTCAAATTGTGAAATTGATGGAACAAATTTCGTCGTCTAAATCCACCAGACTAGTGCTAGTCTTGTGACAAGATCGGGTTGAACACTGAGAGGAGCTGATTGCAATGATTTATTGCAAATAATAAAAAATAAATCAAAATTTAATTAAGCAAACAATCAATACGAGAAGGTCTACTTGGGTTGTCACATAATTTTCCTATTCCCATAATATTTCTTCATCCAATTCTCATCATCAAACTTAATGACCTATGAGAAACATGTTTGTTCCAGTTATATCCATTGCATTAAGATCTAGGACATATTAGGTGGAACAATTAACTTTTAAGCGCCTAGCTAATGGTTCGATTTATTTAATTTTAAATTGGCTAGATCAATAAAAATCTAATTTAATTACCAAACCAATCTAACTTATTCAGATAAACATAAATTTATGGACTAAAATTGGACCATTAAAAGTATAAAAATATAACAACAAATTCTCATTAGGTAACTAATTGATTTCTTTTTAAGTTGAGTCTACTAACACTCTCATCCATCTAACATTCTCAAAAATAGCAAAATATTAAAATTATTTATAAAATATAGCAAAATTCATCCTAACTCTCCAAAATTTATTTAATTTATTTTTACTATATTTTGTAAATTGTTTCATCTTTTTCTTATCCATAACAATTCCTCATTTATTTATTTGTCTACTTTTTACTATTTTAGAAAATTAAGCCAAAAATTGAAAACGCATCCTTTGGTAACTATTTAATTAATCTTAATTAACATTATAAAAAAATAATTGTAAATAAAAAAAACGGTTGAAAATACTTAAACAAAATATAACAAAATTTCAGATTTTATTGGACAACAAAAGTTCATTGTTTATGTTTGAAAATTGCCCCAATTTAGAAACTATTTTCACCTTTAAATTTCTTCTTTTGTCATCTACCCAAAATTTGTAAAACTAAAATGTAGATTTTAAAAAGACTTTTCTGTTTTTAAAATCGAGCAAAGAATTCAACGGTTGAATTTAATAAATCTCCAAATGATGATAAAAAAAATGAAGAGAAAATGTCTTTAAATTTGAAAATAAAAAAGAAAAACTAAATAGTTATTCAATATAGGGTAAAAAATCAGTTTCTGAAAACATGGTTTTGAAAAATTGTAACTTAACCAAGAAATTGAACTCTTTAGACTAAGTAATAGGCAGATTATGGTAAAACAAAAGGAGTGAAAAAGAGAATTTTATAAAACAAAAAATAAATGAAGGTTAAACCTTACCTAAAATTAATTATTTTTATAATACTAATCTCGTAAAACAATCCTTTAGAATTCAGAACAAAATGGAAGAAACCATGTTTGCAATTACTAATTAAAATAGACTAAAAGAGAGATGGAAAGTTAAAATATTTATATATAATTAATCTAATTCACTTATAGAAAAGTGAGTGATAAGCTTATGTGTGTTTAAAAGTTACAAAAGAAAAAAAAAAACTATATTAAAAAAGTAATGAAATTCACACAAAGATTCTAGAAATATCCAACTAAATTACATGGGATCATATAAACATAAACAGACTTAGAGAAGACTTGGAAATTAAATTAAAATGGAAAGTAGCAAAAAATTAAGAAATAAAGAAGAAAAATTTTCCTATTGTGTGTTTGGGTCAAACGTTCATACAATTAAAGTTATTATTTCGGAATTTAACCCTTTGAAAATGTTGATCAGTTAAAGAAAGCAAACTTTGGGAAAGTAAACTTTAAGCTCAATTAACTCCATATATAATAATGTAAAGTTTTTCTTTATAGACTTGAGAGTCCACACATATATAGTTGAATCAACTCATGGATGGTTCCATTAATAATTGATATATATATATATATGCTTTGTGACTAGGAGTAGGTTCATTTGATAAGGTACATTTGATATATATATATAGTCACATTAATTCTTCTTGGACAGAAAAACAAATTTGTCCATGGTATGTTGCAATTTTGACTTCCTCTCAACATTATTATTTTTTCATCTTACAACAGATTTTCCTAGATAATACTTTTCATTTTGTTTTTTCGTGAAAAGTGGTGAGAGTAGTAGTTGTGGTGATTGTTTGCTTGTTATCTTCTCAAATTATTGTAACCCAAGACTATACTAATTAACCAATTAAGAAATATCTTAACCTTTAATTATTAATTATTATGATGTATATATCTTTGTTATTTAGAGAAAAAAATATAATTATTATGTTGCATAAAAAATAGGCATTTTCAAATATAGCAAAATAAGTTAATTGTTATTGACAAATATGAATGATAGTAAATTAAGATAGATATGATGTGGATATGTACTAGTTTGGATAGGTATGTACGTAGGTGTATCAGGAACCACAAATAAAAAACATTGGAAAATATAGAATGATTAATGAAAAGGAAATATAATGTTAATAATAAGGAGAGATTTTAAAGTTTCAAAGATGCGATTACGATACAATGGAATGGGAAGGAAAGGGTTTAGGGTTGCAATCAGCAAAAACCACTTTACAACCTTATAATCTCTAATTTTAATTCATTTATTTTCTCTTATTTCATTATCTTCTCTCATAAATAATGGATTTCTGATTCAGCAACATAAATTATTTATAACTTTTATCCTCCCTTTTCCTTTTTTTTTTTTTTTTATTAAAAAAAATCCCATCATATCATCATAATAATCTAAATTATTCAAACAAAAAAACTATATTATTTAAATGTGATTCCATAAGAATCAATGCATCCCTTCTCTTCTCTCATTAATGATAATATTTAATTTTTGTTAAAAGAGATTTAGTGGCTCTAACCAAATAAATTAAACATCATTTCCAGCTTATACTTTGAAACATCATAATTGATGCTCTTAATTTTTTATGCTTTCTTTTTATAACACATGATACATGAGGACCAGAATAATTCTTCTCTCTCCATTCAATAACTTTTAGACATATATATATTCTCTTTAAAGAATCTTGCTTTGCCTTTTCTACATTTAATATTTATATATATGTTCTAATCATCTTCCTTTCCTTTCCTTACTCCATTAGGTTATGGAGCTACACTGCTATAGTTCTAATTTTTAATGAACAAAATATCATCTTCCTCCTTACATTTTGGGGAAGGTATTCTTTTTCAATTAAGCCCTATTTTTTCATACTTTATCATTACATTTTTGTTCTTACCTCAATTGGACATATGACTACTAGTAATCTCAATTATATTCTAACTCTCCAAAACACTTCATAACACAGTTATTTGATGTAACAGAGTTCTACCATTAATCACTTATATATATATATATTATATATATATATACACACACACACATACAATATTTTTTTGTTTTTCAAAAGAGATACAATTGGGATTGATAATTTTCAGGCAATTCTTTCATTGCTTGATCTAACAAGTAGTTTTCATCAAGTAACTCAAAATCATAAGTGTGATTGAAGCCTCCAGTAAAACCAAAGTTGATTGAGTTTTGATCACTTTCAGCTTCAAAATAATTTTCAGCTTCAAACAATGGATTAGCCCAAAAATCTCCATTGTTATGATGATCATATGGTTCTTCTTGAAACTTGAATAATGGTGTTGGAGGGCTATCTTGTGTGGATTCTTGATTCGAAGTCACTGTGGAAATTTCAGAGGACAAAGTCGAAAATGAAGAGCTTTCAAATATCTGATGAGATAATGGCAGTATTTCTTTGGTCAGAATGGTTTTGTCTTCTGATGTTATTGTAGTTTCTCTCTTTTGGATGGGTTTTTTATTACTGCAAATTTCCTCCTCCTCATGCTTCTTTGCATTCTTGTTGCTTTTCACCTTCTTTAAATGGGTATGCCAATAATTCTTTATTTCGTTATCGGTTCGTCCGGGTAATTTTGTAGCTATCATTGACCATCTGAAGAAAAAATTAATCATACATTATAAATATAACTAATATTACGATAAGAGATTTTTTCGCACATATTTTAACTATTTTAACTACACCAAACTATTGTATAGCATAACTATGACAAATCGGTTTAACCTAAAAAAAATATTTGAATAGATTAATTATTTGAACAAAATTAGCTAATACTCAAATGGAAGGATACTGATTAAACATACTAACCTTAATTCTAATCTAATCGCTCTTCTGAAAATGAAATGTATTTTCTTTTATTTATTGAAAAAGGATGATTCATTGATAGCATACAAGAAATGTATAAAGGAGTGATTAAATTAAAGGAAAGCTCTCTAGTTATCAGAAGTAACATTGGTAATGATATATCATAAGAGAGATGCATATATATATTGAAAACATGTGATATTAATGTTTGATGAAATTAATACTTAGAAAAAAAAATCATACTTGTTTCCATATTGTTGATGCAATTGTAGGATTAATTGTTCTTCTTCTTTGGAGTAATTGCCTCTTTTCACATCTGGACGAAGGTAATTGATCCAACGCAGTCGACAACTTTTACCACACCTCAACAAACCTAATCATGAAAAAAATCACAACCAAATCTCAGTATCTCAATAAAATACTTGTTTAATTAAATTAATTATACCATGTTCATCAAGAATATGTAATTAAGTTATATGCATAACTTGGTTTATTTTAAAGTAATTAGAAAAAGAAGACATCTTTTGGAAATGAGATTCTACAAAACAAACTTCATAGGAAAGAAGAAGATATGGATTGAACACTAAGGTGATATTCTCAATTATTAATTTCTCTATTAAAACCTAAACTATACTAAAACTAAAGGAGCCCTCTTTGATTCCAGCTGGGTTATTGTTTTTGTTTTTACTAACTTCAAAAAAAGAAGAATAAACCCTAAAATGAAACTATCTGATTCATCTATCTATAAAGGTTTTTATTGAAGCAGTCGAAAAAAACAAAGTTAAGTAAAAAGGGCTATTTTTTTTAAGTGGGTTATTTGGGGTTTTACTAAATAATTAATTTCAAAGAAAGAAGAAAATCAAAATTAAACTTAATTAATGGGGGATATCCAGTTCATCTCACAATAAGGTGTATATAATTAAAGAAATTAAAACTGAAATTAAGTAAAAGAGGGCCATTTTCTTTTTAAATGGATGTTTTGAATTTTACAAAAGAACTTGAGAGAAAAGAAGATCAAGATCAAATATGAACTCAAAAGGATCATAATACTTTGTAAGTTATGGTATAGTCCATCTCTCTACAAGGTTTTAGTAAAGCAATTGAAAACAAAACCAAGTATAAGGAGCCATATATTTTTTTCAAATGGGTCATTAGTTCTTTAATTTGTCAATTACATATTATACCCAAAAGGGATTTTGGAGGTTTATATGAATCAATCATCAATCAATTAATCAATGAATTAACTTAGTAACTTTAGCGAACGAATTACCAGCATATCTAGGAAGCTCTCGCCAATTGCAATGACCATATTCTTGAACATAAGCTCTGAGCTTTTCATCTTCTTCAGCACTCCATGCACCTTTTTTAATTCCATTTTCATCATAAAATGGAGCTCTAACCATATCTAGTAATTATGAACAGAAATTGGAACAGAAGTTTTTGAAGAAGAAGAAGAAGAAGAAGAGGAAGAAGAAGAAGAAGATGGTGAGAGTTGAAAACTTGAAGTCTGTGTCTGATGAAGAAAGACTTATAGTCCACTAAAGAATTTATATATATAAGTGAATAAAAAATTGTACATATTACTGCTGTTTCGAGAAGAAAGAAAGAAGGGACCCAAAGAGGGAGAAGATGCCATGAAAAATCCATCGTGTTTCATCAAAACATAATAAAAGGACAAAGTACGATCAAATTAAAGTTCACTGCCCAGAAACAACAACAACAAAAAAAGAAGCATCATTTGAATAGACAATCCAACCGAGAGGGGCATTTTCGACATTTTCTACTCTCTTTTTCTTTTTCTTTTTTTTTTCTTTTTTCTTTTGGGGATATATGTATAAAATAATTAGTCCATTTTACTTTTAATCATCCTTTCTTTACAAATCTATATTCTTTTCAATTTAACCTTGAATTATTCCAAGACTTCTCTAACTATGCCATTTTGTAAAAAGTTTTCCTGACATAGATGAATACATACTTTAATTAATTAACCACTAATTCACTAAATACAACGTCTACATGCCAATAGAACAACAAATACATCAAAAAAAAGTTTGAATCAAACATTCATTAAATTTAAATATGGCTTTTTCAACAACAAAATTATTTTTTAAAAAGTACATAAATTAACAACAAAGTAAAATTGATTTTTTCAGTACAATAGATTTGTGGCTTTTCTTTACTAATACACATGGGATGTGAATAGAGTTAGGTTCGTGCAATTTTGACATAAAATTAAATTACTTTTTATGAAAAATCTTGCTATCCTCGTTAAAATCATCACAAACATATTACTAAATTGAAAGGGGAAAACTCTATTTAATTTGAAAAAGTCATTGTGTTTCTTATAACATTGATTTTTATAAAATAGAAAGAAGGGAAAAACGACTCTAAAACAACTCAAAGTCTCTAAAAATTGTTTGCTAATAAGAATATAAAAAAGATGCGGCTAATAATACGTTGAAACACGTTTAATTTAGTGCGTTTGTACAGAATTAATCCACGTTTTCTTTTCTTAGCTAAGATTTTAATTAGTTGAAATGACATATATCCATATTCGTTCATTTTAATTATTTCGATTTTTTTTTCTTTTTTCTTTTATATGCTTTACATAGAAAATAAAGTATGAAAATTCTTGTGAAAGGATAACAATTAGTTTGAAAAATATTGTACTTAGGGAGGAAATAAATGCGCATTCAACATTGCTTAGACTTTTGATGAAGACAGAAGACAGAAAAGCAGACTTACACAGCTCACCCAAAGGGCCATGAGAAACTTAGGAAATTTCCCAAATCAAGAAAGAGATTCACCACCTGAGGGTGTCTGGGGCAACAGTGATCATCTAATCCGAATAATTTGGGTTTTTGGTAGATTATTTGAGTTAGAGTTATAATAGTATGTATTTGGTGAGTAGATTATTTTAGTTTGATAAGAAAATAGTAAACATAATAGTAATAAAAAAGTATTTATAGATACTCGATCTCAAACGACTCCGCTATATTTAAAGTAAGGCAAGTTATACTTTTTTACAATAATATATTTTACACTTTAATTCTAAATTCATTCAATTTTATTGATTGATATATTTGTATGTAACTAAAGCGTTGGACTCACTTACTAAACTAAATCTAACAAATTGGATGCATATATCTGACCATTAAACCCTTGATTAACGTAAAACCATTCTCAATTAAAGTTGTTAACTGCACTCATTAGGTACACTGTAGCTACCCTAATTACCTGCCTTCCATGTATTACTCATATATCTATATCACTTTAATTCAATGATCTCACCTAGATGTGAGACCCACACTCGTTCCCACACGCTTTCCATGTGCTTAGGCTTGAGCGTGTTCACTTTGGTTTTCACAATGAGCATGAGATTTGACTCCCTCTTACAATAATATCTTTACAAGCACCTTTTACTGTAATTGATCTTAGGCTCCTCTAAAGATATACAAAGAATCTCTCTTGTAGTTGTGTCTGTCGGCTCACCCTAAGACTAAAAATTCTCTTATCGACATCAATGGTTTAGACTCTTCCTAAACAAAAATAATTTTCAAAATGTTGCAATCAACAAATGAAGAACTTGCACAGCGAAACAATGAGCAACAAGCAAGAACATTAACAACAGATTCCAAATAGAAAAAACATTGGCAAAAAAGTCTTTTAATATTAAAATCAAATGTATAGACTTCACGAGTGAGAACTAAAAACAAATATAAAGTCAACTTTCGAAATCTCCAACACTACTAAGTATAACGAGTGATCCACAAAAAATATTTTTCTCTAGACATTGGACGTGGATGATAATGAAAGGTAAAAGTTTGTCTTGTAAATATCAATTTATTTAGCTTTTATTTCTAATTTTTTTAGGATTTTCAATTTGAAATATGATAGATAATATAGAAACTTTATTCACTCAACCATATATACCAAATACACATGAGATTGTTAATGTCACATAAGTTGGAAGTTCACGATAGTAATGTCAAAATATTAGCTTTATTTGATAAGTGTTTCAACCCCACCTATTTCGAAACTACTTTTTGTTAATTTTACTTTAATTAAGAAAGTACTCTTGATTATTATTGTTATTATAATTATTATTTCAACAAATGGAGTCCAACAACCAAATCTCTCAAGTGTAAGGCCATATGTCATCACTGATAATTGAGTTATATGCTCTTTTTTTTCAAAAATGATTCGGTAATCTCATTACTTTAAACCATTTATGTTCAAATTTCAACAATCTCACCCAATTAAAATTTATTAATTAAAAAAAAAACATAACTTTCAAAACTAGAACGTAGTATTTATCAAACTCCTTGATTACCTAAGTCGATAACGAAAGCTTTAGTGCTTTCTCCAGATTAGAACGTGAAGAAAAAAACTCTGAGACTAAATTGATGTTTCTTTTTCGATTTGAATTGACTTAACAAAAATAAAAAAAAATTGATAAAAAAAAAAGCCAATGATTATAACAAAATGAAGATAAAAAGTAAATTAAAAAGAAATGTTTTGCCTTTTATCTTCAATTTAATTTACCAAATATTTTAATTCGTTTTTTTTTTATTATTTGGTAAATTAAAAATATATTATGATATAACTATAATCATTAAATTGAAGATAAAAAGTATTTCATTTGAGAGAAAGATAAATTAAAATATAAAAAAAAATAGCACGATAAGAAATAAATAATAATATTTAAAAAACAATGGTTGATTTTTTTTTATGCAGTCCAGGATTTGGTGACGCAAATTGTCTTCGGTGGCAAACATGACGTTTACAGACTGACGTTATTAATCATCAGTAATATTTTTAAAAAATATTTTATTCTTTGTTAAAAAACTAAGTCTCCTCTTTAAAGTATATTTCCTTTTTTTTCTTTTCCTTCTTATATTCCAAAATAATAATTATAATAATACAGTAAGAATAGAGAGAACCCAAAGAAATAGGGAAAAGTTGTTTCTGTGTAAATGGATTGATTGATAGATCTTACTAAATAAAAAGAAATTGCGTTCATGAATGAATGGAATGTTGATATGTTTTTGAATTCTTGTGCTTAAAGAGTCAATGAAAGAAAAGTGGACTTAGTTTCCACTCAATTTCTTTCCAACTTCTCTCTTCCACTAATTGAGTATCATTCACATCTCTTCTTTCCTTTTTATCCAAATCACACCTTTGTGTTCATATCTATATATGTTAAGAAAGTTAACAATCTCTTCTCATTTATTACTGCTTTTTCTACATATATATATATATATTGTTTTCTATTTTAAACCAATCTTGTTGTAGTAATAGTTAAAGATATATATAAGTTAATATTTTTATTTTTATTTTTTTTAAAAAAAAGTTATTTTCAAGGTAAAAAGATGTGTAACGAAAATATGGTGTAAGTGTGGAATTACTGATGGCTAAAGGGGAATTTGATATTAAAATGCTAAAATAGAATCAATAAAGGTGGCCGTGAAAGGATACTTTTGAATCAAATGCTAAAATGATTATATTAAAAGAACCTTTGGTTTACTTTGGTCAAAAAGATTATTTTGGTGTGGGACACAGCAGGCCCTACCCATCTACTTGTAAAATTCACGCGGCTTTTCTTCATATTTTTCCTCTTTCTTTTCTTCTAATTTAAATTATATATTCCCATTTTGGTTCAATAATTATGTAATACTCTCATTTATATGTAAGGCTCGAGATTAGAAGAAAGACATGAATGAACCGATATCACATTTGAATGAGGGAGATCTTAAGAACATGAAAGTAATATTAAGAAAGACTTAAAAAAACTTAATCATAAGAACTTCAAATTCTATGTTGGGTGACTCTTGAAAAATTTACTAAGATGCATGTAAGTGAGACAAAGCATTGGTAGAAGCATATCAATGTCTGTCAATGTTTATTATTAATAAAATACAAAAGTTTTGTTATATGATGTACATAATTTGTCAAATTTGCTATTTTTTACAATTCCTCCTTCTATTATTTACACACACATTTGAAATAACTTTTTTTAATAATTTTAATGTTGTTTTCCTTTTTTTTAAAAAAAAATGGTTTTTAAATTAATATGTTTTTTTAATGGTAGAAAATAGTAATTTTGATAAAATATTTATAAGATATAGGAAAAGTTTAAAATTTTATCGAATATCTTAATTTCTATTACGGATATAATTTAAAAATATATTTAAAATTATTTAAAACAATGTCCATTTTTTAAAACAAATATATGTATACATATATATGTGTATGGCTCTTATCATCTAAAATCACAATCTCATTTTGATGTTAAAATGAGTAAATATATTGATTTCATTACTAATTGTTAGAAAGTGCTTAGGAAAGCAAACTAAAAGCAGAATCAAAACATATATTTGCAATCTTTTGGATTCTAATTGAATTTTGTCTAATCCTTGTGTTTTTCACATTTGTTGAGCGTTTGACATTTCTAGAAGAGTAAGTTGCTTTCAAATAATTAGCCATACACACCCAACAAATGTTTTTGAGATAAACCTAAAAACTATACCCTTCCACCAAACTCCAATTCTATATATTTTTCTTTTTTACTTTTACTTAATTAAATTATATTTAAACTAAAAAATAGGTGAAAATGTTAGAGAAAATAACAAAATACGAGAAACAAGAATAGTATTGTTTTTGTTCTAAGAAAGAACCGATAAAAAATGAGAAACACAAAGAAAAAAACGAGAAGGCTATCAAACGAACATAGTTAATCACACCTCCATTTTTTAATCTTCTTATCGTTTAATGAACTGATTAAGATTTCAATTGATTTTCGTTCGATGCATGTGATCCATACACTCGATCTCGATTTTAAATCTTGCACCTAGCTAACATAATTAATTAAATAACTATTTCTTAGATAGAAAAATTATGAAAAAATTATCATAAAATAACTGACCAAATGTTCAAGTTTCTTTATTTAAATGCATAAGAAACGGAAATCATAATAAATAGGAAAAAAAACTTACGTATTGATTAACATTCATGAACGAAATTACCAAATTATCATGATTATCTATAAATGGTTCATTGGCCAAAGGATACAAAATGAAGAACACAAAACAAAATAATCTAAAGCCAAAATATGAAAGCTATGAATACTATTTGTTTGATTTTGCTCTTTATTTTTGCATCAACATGTCGTGTGAAAACTTGTTTAGCAGCATATTCCAAGAAACATCAAGATCCAGGATCGTCTTGGAAAGTGACGATTATTAACTATCAAAAAAATGCAACTCTAGAGGTTCATTGCAAATCGAAAGACGACGATTTAGGTATTCGGTGTCTACCTCCCCATTTTTTTTTCCTTTTTTCTTTTAGTTCATTTGATTTTAACAAATATTACAACTTCGAGGTTAATTAACAGGAATAAACTGATTTGTCTTTAAAATTCTTAAACAGGTGTGCATCTCCTTGACTTCAAAGGCACATACGACTGGGGATTCAAGGAGAATTTATTTCGAACAACATTGTTTTGGTGCAACTTTCAAAGTAGCAAATACGGGCATGCTTCATTCGAGGTTTTTTGGCCTGAGAAGGGAAGTTGGCTTTCTGATCGATGCGACTATAGAAATTGTATTTGGGTTGCTGATGAAGAGGGTTTTTCCTTGTTTAATATTCTTCAACAAAATTACGAGTTCCAGCATCCATGGATATCTGGTAACTAAGTCATTACAGAAGATTACTACAGTAGGTGCATCTCAGCTCCAATCAAATAGTAAAAGGTAAATAAATTATTAAAACAACAAGAAAAATTGTTTGTTGGATCATAATTATTGAATGCACTACGTATATTCTCACACACATATATATATAGAAAGTCAGTACCTTTAAATTTAATTTTCTTTACTCCACACACACATGTAACATTTTTCTTTTCCGTTAGCTTTTTATCCCTAATTTAAGTACTAATACTAATACTCAATTAGTTAGAAAGATGGTGTGAAGCTTACTGACATTGTTCTCCTCTAACGATACCTACCGACTCTGCAAAACCGTTGAACTTGATAAAACATGCTAATCTAATATATAAAATACTTTACATGCAACACAACACATCAGAACCTAAATAACTTACAGACATACATGAAATGCAACCTTGTCTTAAACACTTTACTATTTCATTTTCAAATTAAAACAATTTACATTTCAAACACGTACTATAATAACCAAAACTAAAACAAACTATACTCTAAACACAAGTTATTATAATCCAACTATATAACGTAAGATGACGATAAACTCATTGTCTTAAACACCTCTTAAGTTTTTTCTTAGCCACTTAGCTAAATAATTTCAAATGAAAAATTAATGTGCATCTCATTAAACTTAATACTTCATACTTATTTGAGTGCATACTCGACTTAATTATCACAACAATATAAATACTTTCACGCATGTTAACTAAAATAATGGCAATTAAATCATATCTACTTTTAAGTTATATACTCCAAGACTTATTAGTTATTGTACCTAAAATGAAAGGCTTTAAAAATGAAATTGTTGGATTACCATAAAATAATTAAGATTCTTGTAATTCACTTATAATTAAACAAAATATTAATTTTTGGACTTAGTAAATTTGTGTGATATTAAAATAGTAGATCCAACTCATTTAGAAGCTGATGTGATCAATCCCCCATGAGAAAAAGTCACAAATGGAGTACTTAGATATGACATATATGTCCAATTCGTTTAGATCATACTCTTTGATTTAAGAGTTGGATTAAGATTATATTCAAAGTTAAATTTAATTAGCATGTGATATTCTCATCTCATCTTATTTTTCCCTTGCATCTTTTGGACATTGGGCCGCAACTTTCTAACCCAATACTAAACTATAATGTTATATCTATTAATGGATTAAACTCTAAGAATACTCATCTTGTTTTAGTAAGGAATTTCAGTTTAAATGTGTCAATTTTGTACATATCTCAAATCTCAGCATGGACTAATAATGATTTATAATAATGTAAAGTAAAATCAAATTTGCCCACAAGTACAAGTAAGTACATACAACAATAGATGTAATTATAATAATGTTCTAAATGAAAAAATTGTACCTCAAAACAACATATCTCAATAGTTTATATGTATATATATATATATATATATATATATATATATATATATATATATATATATATATATATATATATATATATATATATATATATTTGTTTATTATTAAAAAAAACGTGGTTAAAATTTGCCCAAATTTTGTCAAATTGTATTATTTTTGGATTTTGTTACATTATATGAAAAAAATTGATTATTTTTAGAAAAAAGTTAGGGTTATTTTCTAATATAATTATTTAGTGAGTGAGTACAATTTAGGCTCCAGAAATATTAAAAGTCCATTAATTATTAATTATAAAGTCATCAAGAGAACATAGTGATGACATCATAAACCTGATGTCACTCAAAACAAATTATGCTTAGTTGTTTGATCGGATGGTGGGAATACATTCTCACCTCATTCATGTTTCATCAACGGTTCACTTACATCCCCATTCATCACAATTTATAAATATAAATACTTTTACAATATCAAATAAATCAATATTAATTCCAATCTATATAAACAAATTCATTACTAACTAAAGAGTAAACATTTTCTCAAATATTTTATTTTTAACAAAAAAATTTTTTTTCAAAAAGATCATTTACGTGTTGTTATTTTGGAAACCATATTTGTTTTTCTTAATTTAGAAAGAATAGTTTTGGAGTCTAATTTAAATGTGTATCTATATATATATATATAAAAGGAAATTAAAGAAAAGAACAAAAGTGTGTACCCTTTTAATGAATGGGCTGTCTGATTGATACTTTTACAAAAAAAAATGCTTTTAAATTTTAATAAAAGTATCAAAAACTGTTTAAAATTAAAAAATATATATATTTGATCCTTTCTATTTTTTTTAAAGATTTTTTCGTTCACAACTAAACATTTATTTAGATTTAGTAAACGACAGTTTGGATTTATCGTTTGTAGATGTTTAATTTAGTAATCCAATATTGAAAATGATTTTTTTTCATGATCTTACAAAACTAAATAAAAGTTTGAAAAAATATAAAAGAAAATTGTAGATAGAGAAAAAAGACAATGAAAAGAAAAGAAAAACAAATTATAAAAAAAAGCGATAAAAAGAAAGAATAAATATGGAAAGGAATAACCAACGAAAATATTTTTATAAAAATACAAAACAAGAAAAAGGGGAAAGAAAAAAAATTAGAGAAGAAGAGAAAATGACAGAAATTAATAGACCTAATTTTTTTTTTAAAATGATCAATTTTATGAATTTTATGGATGGATTAAATTTATGAAAATTTTCCATAAACCCATATATGTTAGGATTAATAAATTAAAAGTATCTAAGCTTGTAAACGCGAAATAATATAAATACAGTTAATGAGATATCAATAAAGAAAGATAAGAGACTATATTTTATATTTCGTTATTTTTTTTTTTCTAATCTGAAAATGCTTTAAACAATAATACGTTGGCCATTAGAAGGGTCAAAATCTCGTGGGCATGATGGTGACGTTACATTATTCATCCAATAAATTACTTAATTAATTAACACAAATAAACTTGTCCATGTGTGAACTTTATGATAAGTCTAATATTGGTACCATAATTCACTTCAAATACAAAGTATAATCCACTAAAGATTTTATGTTTTCCTTTTGAGAAAGATCCAATAAGGAAATTATTAATATATATATATAAAAGGGTGACATTTTTACATTGATTAAAATTTTCAAACATGGTGGCTTTATTTATATAGTTTCTGTCACTTTTATGGCAAAAAAATCTATCATCTTTGAAAAGAATTGTAATGGCAACAAGAAACTTGGATGGTTACTAAACGAATTTAAAAAGAAATAAAGAATACATTGGGGTACACAAAATTTGACACATGGGTTTAATTATTTTGCATTCATATCTAAGCATTTCGTTGTGGTCATCCTTTTTTGTCTCTTTCTATTGTCAACACTAATAATTTTTTTTTTTTATATTTCCTTTCTAATTATTTAGTTTCCATAACTTAGTCAGATCATATCTATATTCATTTCTGTTTCTTTCAAAAATTTTAGATTCATTTATATTAGTATATAGACTTATATTAGATCTAGTTAACATTTAACATTTTTGAAAATGTTATAACCAAGTTGTCAGTCACGACTCATTCATTCTCTTGGTTTTTATGTTTTTGTTTTAACATTATTATTTTGTTTATAGTGTGTTTGAAAGCAAATTTAATATGATAGTTTTTAATTTAAGCAGGTATCAAAAAGGAATCATAATAGTAATAATAATTGAATGGCATTGCTTTGGAATTTGATTAATAATGGATGTAGCTGGGACTGTCGCCACCAATTAAGGGATAAGTCGTGCATTTTCTATTTATTTATTTTGTACCAAAGTCCTACCTATTCTATTTTTCTAATCAACATGTCACATTATGTTAATATTTTTTACTTTACTCATTTCTTTATCTGTTTTACTTTATAACCCTGGGTGAAAATTTAATGCAATTTCTCGTCCTCAGAATTCAATCTTTCTCTAACTAATAATACACTTTGAAAATTATATTGTTTTTCCAAAATTGATCGTCTGAATTTATGGCATATAAATGAAAACAATTATTCAATATTAACTCTCTGTTGTTATTGCAAAGATTGGTAAAAAAATTGTTAATTAATCTTTTCCCTTAATGACTTCATTCATCTGATTGCAATGTCATTTAAAATCACATCAGAATAGGCATTTTTTTTTAGTTTCAAGAACATTGTCTTGATTTTCCTTGAATTGTGAAAAGTTTATCAATAATAAATATTTATGGTATTGGATGTGTTATTGTGTTAATATATAATGTTAAATTTATCGTAATCAACTAGTCAATTTAAGCATTTGAGTTAGATTTTTTTGTTTAATATGTATTAAAGTAGGGTATCTAGTTGTATAGTCCTACACGTATTTCTATGAATCTAAATGCCTTTTATGTAGTATTTTCTCCTACATCTGGTGGCTTTTATCTTTCCCTATTGCATGCTCCCTGTCACTTTTGTTTCTCCTTCCTTCAACTTGTTGATACGTACTTCTCTGTTTCAATATGATGAAGTTCAGGATATGATAATACAATGATATTTTACTTCATTTAACTTTAACGTCGGAATCGTTGTCATAATGCTTATGTTTTCTTAAGTAGTGTGATCACGGGCCAAAATTGATTCGAGAGAGCTCCAAACTAAAATTTATAAGCTAATGTAGTATGATCTCGAACCAAAGTTGGCTTGAGATAGTCCTAGCTAAAGAACATAAAAGCTAATGTAGTATGATACTGGACTAAGGTTGCTTCGAAATGTCAGGTATAGAGAGAGAGATTGATAAATTTTATAGTTTTTGAATTTGGAAAGAATCTCGAGGTCGATCTCAGATTGATCTCTAAAAAAATAAAATTTTCAATGGTTCTGAGATCACCCGACCGAGAGAATGAAACAGTGTATGGTCCGGAGTGGTTTGTTGCAGAGAATAATATAACCCTAATTCATTTTTGCCCTATTCATGCTTCAAAAGTGGAGTAAACTCTAATAACCTATTCCAATCTTCTCAAGTCTACATCCCAAACACGTAACTTCTCAAAGTAATAATCCAATCTTTCATTCTAGTTAATTAACTCGAATCGACCAACTAAAATGTATTTATCAAATTTATTAAAACGTTTTTTTTATAAAAAAGTTAATCAAACTCAGAAGCTTTAAGGTAATACTAATGTGTATCATGGAATTACCAAAAATTTCATCTATTAATTTATCACTTCATCTTTCTCTAAGTTTTGTAGTTTCAAATGATAACACACACCCCAAACAAAGATTAAAAATATGATGAACCCCATTAGAAACTGAATGAGCAAAAAACATCTTTGAAAAACTTCAAAATTCAACTTCAGTTCACTATATTTTTGTCCCCAACAATAATATGGAGGAATGACTCAAAGAAAACCAAAAAAATAACATATGAAACATTCCCCCTTTATTCTCTTAAAATACATCTATCTAAATCTAAACCCACAACCAAAAGACTACAAAATCCCAAGCAAAGAATTGTGTTTTCTTTTTTCCTTTTTCTACAAGTATATGCCCTCTTGCAAAAGATATTGATCCAACCCCAAATTCAAAAGATTAATGGATTCACCAAGGCCTTGATGTTGATAATTATCAAATGCCATCTCAAAAGAATTGTCCATCCATAAAGGGTCTGTCCAAAAATCACCGGTGCAACTCTCCGGCAGCCTCTCATCCACCAGCTCCATGTCCATATAATGTCCGGCGGTTGGTGATTCAACGATACTCTCAATTTGCTCACTGATCTCTACAGCCGTTGGATCCATAATGAGAGTAGAATTATTGTTTGACCTCTCAATTTCCCTGGAAAACACATCATGATCAATTGGGTTGGTTTCGGCCGCTGTGGCCGGCGGCAACGGCTGTTTGTTTGCCAATTTTATTAACATTTTCTTGTTTTCGATCTGCTGTTTCATCACTCTTCTCTTTAAAACTGTATTCCAATGATTCTTTATATCGTTGTCTGTTCTTCCTGGCATTACTCCCGCCATTGTAGACCATCTGCCAATCAAAAACACAGACACATAAATTTACGAAAAAACATCAGTATTATAAATTTTATGTAAGTTAGTAAATTATGTTCATATTAACACTTGCTTGAAGAAGAACAAGAGAGAAAGAAATGGAAAGGAGCCACAGAAAAGAAAGAATGGAAGAGGAAAACACTATTTAGTAGTGTCGAGAAAGAGTGCTTCACACTTGATGCCATGATAAAATAAATTTACCATAATCCATCAACATAAGTTTTTGGATAAATCTAAAAGTTAACGAAACTATATATATATATAGGATAAATTGAATGGTTTTTGGTAGTACCTGCCACCTATTTGTGCATACATTTGGATGATAGTTTCTTCTTCTTCTAAGGAAAATCCTCCTCTCCTAATATTAGGTCTCAAATAATTCATCCATCTTAATCTGCAACTCTTCCCACATCTCAAAAGACCTAAATTTATGAACACAACCATATATAAGAGATCATATAAACTTTAATTAATGAAGATCATCAAAGTTGAGTTAAAGTAAATTAATGAAAAAGATGAGTATAGTAGAGTATACTAACCAGCATATTTGGGAAGTCTTCTCCAATTCCAATGGCCATATTTATTAACATAATCAATAAGCTTTTGATCTTCTTCAGGTGTCCACACACCCTTTTTCACTGTGGTTTCATCACAGCAACAACAACACTTAGCCATATTGATTTCAATTGAGATGTTAGAGATGAGGAAATTAATAATAATGCGTAGTGTGTCATAGAAACGAAAGAGTTTATTGGTATTTATATTGATATAAGTAAGGATATAAGTAAGCAGGAACGCGTATGGATAAAATTTAAAAAAAAAGTACAAAATATTTAATTAATTCTTTACTAAATTATTTGAAGATCTTTTGTTTATGTTATTTCCTAGAAATGTTCTACCCTTTTCATTCACAGTTCTTCTCTGTCCTTTTCTTAATTAATTTAATGTCATTATATATATTCTATTATATATAAATATTATAATATTATATTATCATTATTCCTTTTCATTTAGTTCAACCATATGGATATGGGATATGTGTGGGGGATTCTTCCAACCATTTTCAGAGAGAGTGTATCTATATTCTATATTTTGTTCAAAAGGATTGGATGTGTGGATCATTCTTCTGTTAAATTTTAAGTTAATTTATGATTTAGGCCTTGTTTGAAACAAAATCTTGTTCGTTAAGATGCTTACACTTCCTTTATAATAAATTTTAGAATTTTTTTCAAAAATAGTAAGAAAAAAAAACAAATTATTTACCTATAGATCGGATAATAAATTTTGTTTTTAGTTTTCTTTAAAAAAAACTCCTAATTTTTTAAACTTTTTATATTTTAAAATTAGGGTTTGAATTTTAGACTAATTCCAAATCTAATAAAGTTTAATATAAAATTATTTTAGCAAAATATAGATTCTAACAATTTTTTTTTAGAATCTACTGTTTTGTTTATATATATTTTGTGAATAGAAAAAACATCAATTAGGTTACTAGAAAATATGAAAACATGATTGGAATTGTGTGAAAGCAAAGCAAATTTCCAAGACCAGAAAAATCAAAGGGTTACTGAATATGAGGCTCTAAATTTATAATTGAGAAATTACATGAGAAAAATATTTTTAAAAAATAGCTCATAACACTTGTTTAATTTGAGGTAATCTTTTCCAAATTTACTATTTTTATAATTTAAAAAATATAAATAACATAAATTATATTATCACAAAATTTCTTTTACTATTTTTTGCAAATTTCCCTTTATAATTTGCATAAAAATGAAAAAGTACAAAATCGCAAATTTATGGTAAAATTAGGCGTCAACGACGTACAATTAAGTAAACGTGTAAATGATAATAATAACTGCCACGCGTCAATCAAGTACAATCAACGGTCTACGTGTGGTCAGAGTAAATTCCATTATTTTAGTCATATTTGTAAATTCACAAACTCTTTCTCACTAATCTCTTACTAACATTTATGAATAAATATTACAAACTATTTAATTACCTTATTAATATTACTAATTACAATAAAATTATGTTCTCCATTCTTCAAATTTCTTCAATTCTACGCCATAAAACTATATTGATTTCTAATTAAAAATACCAAGGCTGCCCTTAGGTTTGATAAAAAATAATAATGATTAAAAACATTACCATCTGAAAATAAATCAATTATAATGGTTATTCAATATACAATCATTACCTTTTTTTTATTTCAAATTTGTCACAAGTTAATTGAATAGGTACTAAAGGAAACTTGAATTTTTTTTAGATCCCAATAGAATAGTTTTGTTCTAGCTAGTTGTGAATAAACTAAATAATTTTGAATGTGATTGGTTTCATTCATTATAATATATGTTTTTCACCTAATTTTGAATGTTGTTGGTGAGGATTTGCATTAAACTGTACGTGCTGATCAATGTTTGTACAAATTTTTTTTCTTCTAATAGTTATATGATTAATCACTTGTTCGATCATTCCTTCGAAATTAGAGATTAGATTATGTTGAGATTTGGATCTTGATTGAAAATTAATCATGACTTTCTATTTTTAATATTAGAAATTCGATCATCTTTACTAAAATGAAGTTTGGAGGTTCTTATTCTTATTTATTACCTAACTATGAATTTGATTAATAAATCATCTAGAGTGCAATTAATTAGACTCATTCTATTCTCCTTACGTGGAGTACACAATTGATTGGTATTTTATTTTTTTATGAATCTTACATCACAATTTCTTTAAAGACTATAGCTGGGGGTGAGAACATAAGACAATTTGAGGATGTTTATTATTCTTATTTATTTGTTTATTATTATACATATAAAACCATGTTAAGAAGGGTGGATTGGGGTTAGTTCACAAGTTTAATTGTGTAAATATAACATTTTTTGGTCTAGGACTTAATTTCAAAAAGAATTCACGAGAAAATTCATATCAACTGTCACATACATCTATATTAAGAACTTTAAGAAAATGTTAAGTGAAAGTACAATCTTTTAATTTGTTTTTTTTCATAAATATATTCATGTATTAAATTCCAACGAAATAAAATTGAATTATCTTTTTCAATAGTGCAATTAGAGCTAGGCTTTAATTAATGCAGGCAATTTACATACATATTATATATATACCATTCCAAACAAAATAGACAATAATAATAATAATAACATTATTATTATAATTAAATGGATAGTCAACTGAAACAATCAAACTTTGGGTTCTAAACGTTAGAAAGTTGACTTGAAGAAGAAAATTTCGAGTTTAATCAATAGGATTGAAATATTTGTTAATTCCTCAGTTCACATTTTATGATCTTTGGACTTTTCATACGTTTTTCTTTTCATTTAATTTGTTGTATTCACTGAACAAGATGCTATCTCTAGATGTCATCTTGTGATCACAAAACACGTTATCAATTTGTGTTCACTTGATATAAAACTTGAATATCAAGTTAGAGATTCAATTTTATCATCTATTGTTATAAAAAAGTTAATTTCAATTTATTTATATGTAATTGTTTTTAGTTGCATATACTAAAATGGTAGGAATCAAGGAGTGTATGACATATGTGGACTAAGTTGACACAATATTTGTATATGATCATTAACCGGTTAAAAATCAATCAATCAATTAGATATATAAATTTGAATTTCACTTTATAAATTTTAAAAGATTCAAAAGTTGATGGAGTAAATTTAATATATTTTGAAAGTTCTAAGTATGTAATTGACACAAACTACTTTGAAATTAAACTTACAATTGCTAAATTTATAATTTAAACCATTTTAATTTAAAGAGCACACAGACAAAGTTACACAAGTCATTTGATAGTCATTTGACGATATTTGAAACTAATCTTAGAAAAAAAAAAGGATAAAGAAACAATTTTAGGATGATACCAAAATCAAAGCTATGATGGTGTATATCCAAAGTGGACATTTCTATGGTTTTCTTTTCATAAATTTAACCGTGCAAAATTTGAGTTTTTAGGTACATTCTATTACTATTGAACATGCTAAAGGACCTTTTCACATGGGTGGATATGCACTTTTAACTATGCGAAATAAATAAAAAGTTTCTAAAATTATGATATGCCTTTTAGTTCCTAAAATTGTTTCTTTGTTAAACTGATTTCAAAAGGTGTTATGATATGCTTTACTTATTGTTTTCTTTGATGATTATCAGTTAAAAATTGTGTGTTTTTGTTTGATAATTATTAGGATGACTTTATTCTCTATAGACGAAACTTCAAAACATAGTTGTTCTAGTCCAGTGTTAGAAAAAAGAAAACCGATTAAACCACCATCATCGGTATGGGAACATTTTATAAAAGTAGAAGGATGTGATCCTAAATATCCTAAGGTTGCTTGTAAACATTGTGGGACTTCATATGTTTGTGATTCCAAAAGAAATGATACAACTAATTTAAAAAGACATTTAGAGAAATGTAAGAATTACGTAGATCCATTGGAAGATAATGTTGATAAGGAGCGAAGGAGATTATGAAAGTAGTTTAATGGCTACATCCTTCACTCAAAAAAATTGTAGAACAATGTTTGGTAGTATGGTTATCTTGGAGGAATTGTCATTTAAATTTGTAGAAAGTAAAGAATTTCATCAATTTTGTTGGGCATTAAATCCAAAGTTTGTGATTCCATCAAGAGTAATTGTTGCAAAGGATTGTTTTCATATGTATATGAAGGAGAAAAAAAAGTTTAAAAGTGTATTAACTTGAAGTAGCTAAAGAGTTTGTTTAACAACGGATACATAGACTTCTATGCAAAATATTAATTATATAGTTATTATAATTGCTCATTTCATTGATGATGATTGGAACCTACACAAAAGAATTTTGAACTTTTATCAAATAGCTAATCATAAAGGAGAGCCATTGAAAAGTTCTTAGAAGGTTGGGGTATTGATAGACTCTTTATTATAATAGTTGATAATGCAAGTTCAAATGATGTAGTCATTGCATGCTTGGTTAAAAAGTTTAGAGGCAGAAATGAGTTAGTGTTGGATGGTGGATTTATTCATGTTAGATGTTGTGTCCATATTCTTAATTTGATTGTTAGTGATGCCTTAAAAAATTTGCATGTGTCTATCATTCGAATCAAAAATGGTGTGAAGTATGTTAGGTCATCTCTTGCTAGATTGCAAATATTTAAAGATTTTGCTAAAGAAAATAAATTGTCTTACGATGGATGTTCCAATACGATGGAATTCTACTTTTACTAAGTTGGATTGAGCAATTAAGTGTCAAAAGACGTTTGAAAGATTAGAGGAGCACAACCCTAGTTATTTTCCAAAAGATGATATTCCTACTGTTGAAGATTGTGATAATGCAAAAGTGATTGTAAAGTTTCTAAAAACTTTTTTAGAGGTAACAATGAAGTTTTCTGCATTTATGCATGTGACTTCAAATATATTTTTTTCATGAGCTTTGTTTGATCCAAGAAATAATTCGTGAATACTCGCTATATGAGAATGCATTATTGAGTCAGCTGACATTAAGCATGCTGACAAAATTCAACAAGTATTGGGATGTAATTACAAGTGAGAAACCAATTTATTATTATATGTTTATGTAGTTCTTGACGCTAGGTACAAGTTGGCTTATGAGAATTATTGTTTTAATGAATTTTTGGATGATGATAGTGCAAAAAAATGGACGAATAAGGTTGAAGAAGCATTTAATCGATTGTATGATGATTATTATATGAGAATGTCAATGCTAAAAGAAAAATATTCACAAACACAATCATCTACTCCTATCGAAGGATCTAGCTTTAAAAGTCAAAGCGAAATGTCTTATATCTCATCTAGTGGATCTTATAAGACACGTGCTGCTGTTCATGATAGATTTAAACAAAACAATAAAACATGTCTCGATGATGCTAAACAGAGGTGACTCGTTATCCAGATGAGACCCGTATAGAAGATGAATATTTAGGCTTGCTAAATTGGTGGAAGGTGAATTCCTCTTGATTTAAGATCATTAGCCAAGTAATAAGGGACATCTACAATATTCATATTTCAACTGTGCCTTCTGAGTCAGACTTTAGTACTAGAGAACGAGTGTTAGATTCTTTTTTAAGTTCATTAACTCCTCAAACTGCAAAGGGACTCATTTGTGCTTAGAATTGGATTAAATCTAAATCTTTGGATGACATGGCTGAAGAAATTGACGAAGGTAATATTTTTTTGAAGTAGGCATTTAAAATATAAAATTGTCTCATTAAACTAACAATTTGTCATTTTGATTTAGAATTCATAAACATAGGAGAGGAGATGGAAGCTACATTTGAGAATATGAATCATGAGTCTATGGTCTAAATCCCTACTCTCAAGTTTTTATTTACATCTTTTTGTTTTAAATTGTTAACTTGTTAAATATTGAATCTTGTTTTTCTATAATTTTGGAGCACAGTGATAGAAGGACTTTGGGTTATACGAACAAGACGAAACGTAGACAGTGCATTCAATTGTAAATGTTATGTATTATTTACATAAATTGAGAATATTTTTTTGTGATTTTTTGTTGTAGGAGATATTTTATTCTTTTTTAACGTTTTTCTTACCTTTAACTACTCAACACTATATTCAATTGGACCCTTGCACAAAAAGTGTTTTGGCTTTAAAATGAATAATTTGGGTTTTGTTGGACTGTGTAGTAAAGAAAGAAAAGGAGAGGGAGAGGGAGAGAG
Source organism: Cucumis sativus (assembly GCF_000004075.3). Taxonomy (NCBI): domain Eukaryota; kingdom Viridiplantae; phylum Streptophyta; class Magnoliopsida; order Cucurbitales; family Cucurbitaceae; genus Cucumis; species Cucumis sativus. The sequence continues at coordinate 2,938,877 of NC_026661.2, read as the reverse complement.
AGGAGGGGAAAAAAAAGACCCGACCTGAACCAACTGATGTTGACCCGACCCGATTGGGTTCTACCCGCACCATTTTCATGCATTGTGGGTCGAATCGGGTTTGAAGGAAAACCGACCCGACCCAGTCCAATTACACCCCTAGCAAAGATTAGCAACAAACATGTCAAAATGAATTTACAAAGAAATGGGACAAATTAATTCTATAAACCATTAGTTTAAACTACCTTTCTATGAAGCTTCAAATAAATTTTACCTTTTTTTGGCTGGATATGTATAGTAACTCAATAATGTTACATATGGATATACTATACAATATGGACATAACGGTATGTCATATTTCAAGTACATATTTAATAAAATATTCATTTGTAAGAATATGCATTACTTTATACCAAAAGAAAATTGAAAAGTAAATGTGTTGGTGTATTTGTATGCTTGAAAAATTTAGCTACATCTATTTCAAGCTCAAAAGTTATTTTTATTGTCATATGTGTCATTTTAGTATTTGGTCAATTCAACAATTGTTCTATACATGTCTAATTTATTTGTTGCACTAACAAGTATCCGATACATATCTAATAAGTGATATTTTTTACCTAAGAAAAATCAGGCCCAACACAAACAAAGTAACTATTAGTTTGATACTAATTGACATGTACTTTAAAAGTTGAAGGCTCAAAACTTGCGAACAAGTTGGTTGTACACATAAAATCACACAGTTGAAAATGATAAAACAAAAAACTTTAGAACATATATTACATGGATACTGTAGAGAAAGTGCAAAGGAAGATTAATAAAGTTAGATTTTATTTTAGAGCAAAAGAGAGAATATATATACTGAATTTGGATGAAAAGAGAGCAAAGCCTTGGGAATTCAGCAAATCTTCAAGACTAGGAGGGTGTTGTAGATGTGCTGCTTTTGGTCTGAGATGAGGGAGTCCATGAGTTGGTCTTCGAATTTTGGTTTGAAGATGATGAGGATGAGGATTCAGTGAAGAAGACTAGATGCTCTTGGCTGTCGCTAAACGCAAGTAGAGATCTTGGCATTGGCGGTTTGTTAACTTCCAAAACATCTTCAAGAATTTGGACAATATTACTCATTGATGGTCTTTGAACTTCTTCATCTTGGATGCACCAACACGCTACTCTACAAACCTTTGTTACCTCTTTTACATCAGCATTTTCTTGTAGTTTCGGGTCCAACAAACCAAGGATATCACCTTCTTCGGTCATTACTTTTGCTACCAGACTTGGAAAAAATTTGATTGTTCCATCTTCAGATTGCTCTGAGTTTCGTCTTCCCGATACAAGCTCGAAAAGCATCATCCCGTAGCTAAAAACATCAGCTTTTGCTGTTATTGCCACCCCTGAAATCCATTCTGGCGCTAGATAGCCTCGTGTGCCTCTCATGGTTGTTAGGACTCTGCTGAACTCTCGTCCAAACAGCTTGGCCAAGCCAAAGTCAGCTACTTTAGGACAAAATTGATCATCCAAGAGTATGTTTTCGGGCTTGATGTCGCAGTGTACGATGCATTCACGACACTTCTCGTGCAGATAAGCCAACCCTCTTGCAGTCCCAAGAGCAATTTGGTATCTTGTTTTCCATTCCAAGACATTATTAGGATTCTGGTTGTGGAAAATATGAGAATCTAATGAACCATTTGGCATGTAATCATAGACCAACAGTTTTTTACTACCATCAGAACAAAATCCTCGAAGTCGAATCAAGTTAACATGTTGTATTGTCCCAATTGTGCTGACTTCTGTCCTGAATTGCTTCTCTCCTTGGCTAACACTCTCGAGTTTCTTCACCGCCACGATCGTGGAATCGGACAAAGACCCTTTAAAGACAGAACCAAACCCTCCTCCTCCAAGTTTATGTGAGAAGTTCTTTGTTGCATTTAGCAAATCTCTATACTCAAAAGCCACTAATGAACCCTCCACTGTTTTTCCTTTTCCTACAATTCTTCTCCTTCTCAAAAGAATAAAAGCTAAAACAGCCAACACAATTACTAAACCAACAGCTGCGCCAACAGCAACACCAATAATCATTCCTGTATTCCTCTTCCTACTTGAGAATTCAGAAGCTGCGAGCTTAAGATACAACGGTCTCGCACTCGGATCGGTTTGTGACAGTTGCCGTAAATCCAAGAGATCTCCACTCCAAGTTTCACACTGACCATTCTGATAAGAGTAAGCAACACAAGAACATTTATTTAAACATAATGATTCACAATCTCCACCATTTCCAACTGGCACAAACTCTGAAAGATCAGGCAATTTCATAGAAGACATCAACAAAAATCTATCCCTACCGCCATTCGAAACTGGATTCTCGCATTTCAATTTCGTTTTTCGTCGGCACCCACCGGAGTACTCTTTCAAATCCCATTCAAGATTAGAGTTTGGCTCAAAACCGTCAACACAACTACAAATAGGAGAGGTATTCTCAGTACAACGCCCAAATGCTCCACAAAGAGCATAAACTTCACATTGTTGCCTTGGTTGACCCCAAAACAAATTCCAATTCTTAGAACTCTCCAACCAAGTGAATTGCTTAGCCTGTCCTGACACATCCATCACAAACCTTGATATAACTGAAGAGTTATACATTGAATAAGTGAAATAGCTTTCAGTATCAGTTTTCACAAAGCTGAAATTATATATATAATTAAGCCTCATCTCAGGAACCAAACTAAACATATTAGCCACCCAAGGCCCACTACTCCAATACTGTTTAGTTCTATTCCACATAATGAAATAAGCATTGGTTCCATTAGGATCTAATTCAAGAGAGAAATGACCAGATCCAGGATCATCAGGGTTCTTCCACGAAGTTAAATGTTGGGTTTGTTTAGTAATTTCATTTCTTCCAAGCTTACTTCCAGGAAGCCAAGTATCAGTGGGAAAATCAAAACTTTGCCATAAGGGTTTTGATGAATTAGTAATAGACCCATCTTTCAATACAAAATTCCCATCATCCTGAATGGTAGCTTGTAAAGATCCAAAGGGTGGTTTAGAACTTACATTAGTGGACCAAACAGGGAAATTAGAGCCATTTAAGAGTACTAAGTTGCCATTTTGAAATTTCAAGACAGATTTTGAAGGATCTGAAATGGGTGTATCTCTATTAGCAACCCAAACTACTGTTTTTACAGAAATTTTATTATACCAAATACCTATGTAATACTTGGATGAAGATTTACCTGGAGTGAAGAAACCAAGTTTGAAATTTTCTTTAGAAGAAACAATGGTTTTGTCTCCAGAGATGGAATCATTTAATGAGATGGTATCTATTGCCACGGATGGTTGGAAAAAGATGAGGAAGAAGACATAAAATATGAACCACCACAAAGCATCTCTGCTTTCCATAGCTGCAGAAGGAATTTGCAGAGAGAGAGAGAGAAAGAGATAGAAAAAACAGAGAAGGTTTTGATATGAAATGACAATGGCGTCAAGTTTTCCACGCGTCTAATCTGAAGAAAAGTCAATGTTCCCACCAATGACTTCAACTGACTCCTTCAAATGTTCAAATGTTCAAATCATCAAATGTTCCAATTGTTTGAGAATCACTATAACAAGTTAGAACACAATTTAATTCTAAACAGTTTCTAATAAACTAAATTATGGACAAAGAAAAACTGAACTTATTTACTTACATGGTTTGATGGGATTTGTATGATTTTGATAGGGTGTTCATATAGGATAGACACTTGATCAATTTTAGTAGGACTTAAAGAAATTATTGTATGACAACAAAATATGTAAATGGAAATAGTTGGAGTATGGGACAAACAAATTTATTTTCAGGGCCCCATTAATTAATTAAGACTTCAATTCAATAAAGTGAGTGTTACCAATACATGAAACTTTTGCACGAACTTCCTCAATCAGTTAGAAATTATTAACTACAAAAAATAAATCCCATGTCCTTCATTTCAGGTTTCTTATCAAATAGGTATTAATCAAAATTATTATTACACATTTACTAAACAACATTTTTATAAAGGAAAAATGCATCTGAATTAAATACAACGGATATTACGTCAATTAAATGTTCATTTCTACTGTTATTCAATACTTTAATTACTTATCGTTTTTCTTTTTCTTACGTTGTTGAAACACTTTTAATCATTAATTAAGTATTATTAGAACAATAACTTAATTTTAAATTTAAGACTATTATTTTCTCTTGATAACAAATCCTTTTTAGTGGATGGTCTGAAAAGTATTTAGTTTGAGTTCAAATATTAAAGAGAAAAATGTAGACGAACAAATACAGCGACAAATGTTATTAAATAGACCTTTGAATTGAAGTATCCCAATTTAGAGAAATACCCTTTTAGTTTAGTTTAATTGAAATGGAAGGGAGAAAGAAAAATGAAGAGACTTGGTCAGGAACGACACCCAACTTTGTAGGGAGAAGGAGACTGAGAAGACGACTTGTCGTTTTCAAATTTTTGTGTTTTTGTGTGACGCCATAATGACATAAATTATTTGCAAAAATGTAGAGTCAAATAAAGTTAAAGTAAATTAAACCAAAGGCCATTGAGATATCATCATAGCTTTACTTTTCTTTCTCACATGATTACTCCTAAGAAGTGAGAAATATAATCCCCACTTATTAAAACTATATCTTCCCACAACCATAACCCCAACAACTCATTTATTGGGTGCTTTGTTTTTATTGAAATTACATATTATAAACTAATACATTCAAATGTTCATAATTACATAAGGACTTGTGAGATTTTTATCTGAAATTGTCTATTTATATATTTACTTGAAACATTAATTAATTTAAGTTGATTTTAAAATATACAAATTTGTCAAACTTGTTAGTATATCTACGAAAAAGTGGGACTTTGTACTTAGTTGGTTGGTAAAGTAAAACTATATGTGTTAGCTTTCTTACAGATTACTTTTTCTACGGTAGTTTTTAATATTTACTACCAAATTACTTTTTTTTTACCATGGTTTGTAAATTTTAAAAACAAAAACACTGTTTTTGAATTTTAAACTTTTTTTTTTTTTTGTAAATTTCAAATTCTAATTTGATTTTCTAAATTGTGGGTAGAACATAGACATAAAATCAAATACTGAATGTTTAAAAACTTGAAATGGTTTTAATAAGATAAAACACACATTAGTTCTACAAATTTAATTTTCTTTTAAATTAAAAAAATTATCAAAAGAATTATGATACAATATTAAATTTGTCTTTACCTAGTAGATTAGTTTTTGAATCCAAACAACGTTATCTTCTCATCAATTAATATTGATTCTACTTGTTAGATCTTCTACATATCTAAGTAACGAGGGTTTAAAATAATCTAATATTAAATTTACACATACTAATCAACTTAAGCTTTTTGATCATTTTAATTGATATTTTTTCTTTTTATGTTTAAAAATTAATCAGATCCACTAAACCACAATAAAATTTTAGCCATAAAATCATTATTTCAGACGTTTTGTCGTAGAAATTCGAATGGCATCATACTATTTTAGATTCATGCGAATCCTAAGGTGAGTGTAGCTTATGGGCCACCGAGTCCAATATACATTGTGGTTAGATCCTGGCAGGAGCTCATTTAGGCCCACTTCCAGGCCCAGTCAAGACTATGAAAATTGTACTGGAAATTTTTAAATAGATTTAAAAAATAAAGTATACACATGACTAAAATTAATAAATACCCCAACGTTTCATAAATCATAAAATTGTACTTAAAGCAAAATGTAGGGCTAATTCAAAAATTATTGTACTTAAAAAAAATAGTAAAACAATTTAAGTAAAAAGGTTGAATGTTTATCATTATTCAAAATTATTGTAAAATTTTGCTTAAATATCTTACATAAGTTAAATATTTTAATATATATATTAACATTAATAAAAAAATAAGCAATACATTTTTAAAAAGATTAAATAAATAAAAGGATTAGTATGAGAGAATGATCCCAAAAGTTGTGGATATTTCTAGAAAGAGGTCGATAAAATATGAAATTAGAGATGTAGCCTATTCTTGCATGCAAAGTAACACCGCCCTAACCTCCTCCGCCTCACTTTTCCCTTTTGCGCGAAAAACAGGAAAGATGTTTGCGGAGACCACGACGCCGACGCCCACGGCGGCAGGAGCCTCCTTACGGTATGTTGTCATCTTTGATTCTGTTTTTTAATTTCCTCTTCTTTCCCGTTTAATTTCTATTTCGTTGTACCAAAACTAGGAAATAATTACAGTTTTCATTTTGGGCGTTTCATTTCGAGATATTTCGTTTTTTTTTTTTTTTTGTTTGTTATTTATTGATTGTTGACGCTTCGTTAGTTACTAATAACAGAGAATGTATTGGCATCCTATGATTTTGACTCTTTTCTTCTCGGTTTTTTGTTTGAATTTAGAACAAATGTTTGGACTATATATCTGGGGGGGAATCTAGTTTAGATGATTATGTCAATTATTTTAATTTTTCAGTTGTTAAATGAATAACTTCAAGTATTGGGTTACTCTTCATGCTGCAGCCTCTGTTGGTTTCCATGTAAATTTTAATAGAAATTTGGCTATGGTTTTGTTGCGTAACTTCTAGTTGATCTTGATTCAGGTACAGTGGTGTGTTTTTGAAAAGATGTTTCAAGCCTAGCCTAGTGGTTACGCCCCAATGTCGTCGATTGGGTTCTGCTAACTTAGACACGAAGCTTGCTTTATCTATTGCCAAAACTAAACAGAAACCTTGTAAGGAATTGAAGTTTTCTTCTTCTAGAGGTACGATTATTTTTCAACTCTAGTGTTTTAATTACTTTTTATTTTCGTAATAGATTTTGTTAACCTTTGTGGTTGTTTGTGGGTTTGAGTATCAAGAGTTAATAGGTTGGAGATAGTGAGTTTGTGTTTGATGTGCTGAGTTATTTAGTCTAGAATTTGAAACATTGGAGAGAGGTAGAGGGAAAGAGGGAGTTCACTGTAAACGTGCAAACTTCAATACTGAGCATTGGTATAGTTAGTAGATTTGAGTTATTTAACAGTACGTCACCAACTTATGAAACCGGTGGACAAAACGTTCTCTTGTAGTGTGCACAATAT